>NC_092827.1:96609889-96913326 GCF_039878825.1 Excalfactoria chinensis
AAAAGGACGTAGAGGAGGAGGCAGCTCCTGGTACTGCACTCAACATCTCCCAACAGAGGCAACACAGACAGGGAGAACCTGCAGCCATCTATCTTAGTTACATTGCATACTGATCTTCTATTCAACTATAACAAATTCTACTTCCTCAGTGGTATGAGCCAGCAGCAAATACCACAGTGGTGGTTTCAAAAAGAGAACGACCCACTGACCAGCATGGGCAAGGGATCCATGCAAGGATCCTGCAGGTCCTGCAGCCCCATGGACTGCGATGTCTGGCTGCATTGGCTGCATGACTTGAGGTAAATGTTGGCAGCTGGAGCTCAGCTGGGAAGCTGTGCTCCCAGGGCTGTGCATGTGGCATATTGATCATTGGTGGGATAGCAGAAAGATACTGAAGGGTGTAGGGCTGAGACTGATAATGTCCTGCTGTAATTTCTGAGGTTTGGAAAGATTTGAGAGCAAAGATGACTGGCAATGCTGAACGATGCTCTAGCCCTGGTCTGGTCTCTGTGCTCCCTAGGGAGAGCTGTTAGACATCAGAGGTCAGCCAGAGTGGGGGGGAAGCAAAGTGAGCCTGAAAGCTGGACTGAGGCTCCCATGCCCGGCATTGGGCCAAGGGGCTGAGAGGGAGAGAGCCGTCACCAAATCCTGGCACGGCACCATTTCTCCTCACTATTTTTTTGAGTGAAGACAATTTCCTTAAAACCCTTTAATGAAATTATGTTTTTAGAAAACATCTACTAAGTGCCCTCTGTGCACTTATTTGGTTTGGCTTGAAGGGCATCCAGGAAAATGTTCTTTGGTGCCAGGCCCCAGCAGCTCAGGGCCCTGCTGATGGCACTAGGCCTCATGGCGGCCTGCAGCTCCTCACAGCGCGGAGCTCTGCTCTCTGTGACAGCAATGGGGCCTGGGGGACAACATGGGGCTGCACCGGGGGGGGCAGGAGATACCCACCAGGCTGAGCCAGCCCCCAGGGCTCTAACCCCGTGATACTCAGTCTGCACCTGCCCTCAAGTGTCCCTGTGGGGCAGCAGGCAGAAGTACCCACGACAACAGGCAGAATTTGTCACTGGTGATTCTTCCATTTGCTTTGGAAAATGAGCTGGTGTGCTCGAGCAGCAGAGGGGCTGCAGTATTTCTAGGGATTTCCAGCACTGCCTGTCCACAGCCCTCAATTTGATTTCTGTGTCATCTCCGCTGTTCTGCAGGTGAAAGCAGCCAGAAAAGAATGAATGATCCCTAATGGTAGTTTTCATACGTTCTTTTGAAGTAATTCTTTTACAGCAAAGCAATGGAGATCAAAATGCATTCAGCTCGAGGGGTAATAGCATATAAAAATAACTATAAAGTTAGTGCATTGACTGTTCGATGCTTAGATAGAAAGTAAAAAAAATGGAAGTAATTCTCCTGATAGCTTGTAAGAGAGCTGATTGATGCAGCTGTCTTTTCACTGCCATTTCCAAAAGCCAGAGCTGTGCTTTTTTTTTAGGATTACTTTGATAAAAGGATGTTTTGTTAAAATCCCACTGAGCTGTGATGGTTTTTGACTGCTGCCTTCTTCCTAACTCTTGATACCCACGGGATGGCAGGATCTGTGCTGTTGGTGCTGTGAATAACAACATCCCTCACCTCTCTCACTTGCCTTTAATCACACTCTTCAGTCCTCAGCACTGTGGCTCCGCCATCCTACTTCACAAGCTTTGCTGTCACAAGGTGATATCCCTGCTCCCACCTGAAAGCATCTGGCTTGGAAGCATCTGGAAAAAGGTGGATGCTATCAGCTTCTGTTGGAGACCAGGCTCTCAGAAGTTGTAGGGCTGTGACTCTCCCATTGTTACCATCCTAAGAAACTTGCTGCCTAAGATGTTGGTCTGGGGCTCAAGGAGCAGTTCCTCAGTTCTAAAGCTGGCGTAGAACTCCAGTGTTGTGGTGGACAAGTCCTTGAATCTCTGGCATCTGAGTTTTGGCATCCAACAGATAGGAAATAAGGATGGAGAAAACTTCTCACTCAGAGACTAAAGGATCAGCTTATGGCTGTTCAAGAGACGCTTGGAAATTACAGGCAGCAATTACGGTGGCGGAAGGGAAAATGACAGAGGATCTATTCATCCGTGGGCTCCTAACTATTGATAACGCTGTGTTTGAGGAAGGTAATTGCACTTCAGAGGGAAACAGTCTCTAAGAAATAATTCCTGATGGCTCATGTTTTCTTGTCTTTTTTTTCTCAAGGCACTGTGTGCGCAGCCTGTAGCTGCCAATAACCCATTCTTAGTGCAGCCTAACTTCTGTTTTAATCATCTCCCAGATTCCACAGCAACGTTTCCCATCACTTGCTAGATCTATCAAGAACAATTTCATTTCCTGTGTAATAGCACAGCTGATTCTCATGAGGTTGCTTAATTACACCTACATTTTGGAAGATGAATGGAAAATACAAAGATTGGTAAAAACTAAAACGTTACTTACAGTCCTGAAGAGCCAAGGGCAATGATTCAGCCTCATTATATGGGCATGAACAATCTCTTCCAACGTTGGCTCCTGTTCCCGTATAATTGCTGGTGGGTTTTACCTGATTTGCAGTGATTTCAGGAGTGAGCGTTAACATCCGTATGTAATCCAGATTAATTGGTCTGGTTTCGCATGGGTGAGAACACTGCCAATCCACAACAAATTAACAAGACGGAGGTAGGGACCCTGTACAAAGCCCAGGGAGGTGGCGCTCATAGCAGCAGCATCCATGCAGAGTGGCGGTGGGCTCGATGCTGAGCAGCACGGCAGCTCCCCTCTCACTTCTTGTCTAGCACAACTCTGTTGGCTGTCCCTCTCCCTCCTTTCCCCTGCCTACCAGGGAAACAATTCCATATGCATTCTGGCAGGACGGAGCTGCCGATCAGTGTCCACAGGTGGTCTGTCTGGCTCAGGTGCAGCAGGAGCTGGGCACTGACTTTTGCTGGGGCTTATTTCAGTGAGATACAGAGGTGGGGGCAGATGTGTGGGACTTGATTGGGATTATGAACTGGAATAGTTTCTCCTTTGGTTCCATGTTGCCTAGTGTGACTAGCAAACCTCCACATTCAAGGCAGTAATGTTTCTCTGTTTGCAGTGTGATTGATTTTTTTTTCTTAATGTCTCTCTTAAATCAGTAGCAAAACTTCCTGGATTTATCTCAATACCCGGACAGAAGTATCTTATTGACCTGAATGAAACTTGGGGAGATACACCAGGAGTTCCTTACAGCCACATAAAGAGCAAACAGCCTCCATCTGCTCTCTGCTTTGTGGCTGAGGAAAGGATGGGTCCTGCAGCCTTTCCTGGGTGGCACTGTGCAGCATGAGAGCCTGCCGCACTGTTGGATGAGCACACATCACACACGGAGAAAATTCTCCCTGGGAATCACAGAATCACAGTCTGGGTTGGAAGGGACCTTAAAGCCCACACAGCCCCAACTGCTGCCATGGGCAGGGCTGCCCCCAGCAGCTCAGGATACCCAGGGCCCATCCAACCTCCAGGGATGGGGCATCACAGCTCTGAGCAGCAGTGCCAGGGCCTCACCAACCTCTGAGTAAGAAAAGAGAATGCAACTGAAGCAGAACCCTCAGCACTGGCTCCACAAAGAACACTCACACACATCCTCCAGGCAATGTTTTCTCCTGTTTATTTCAAGAGTCTTTGTAAGAGCTTCACGGCAAAGATCCCGGTGCCATTTCCAACCATGTATGCAGGGAGCCAAACATGTCTGCTCCGTTTGGTGGCAAGCTGTATATAACATACCAGTAGAGTGAGCTGAGTATGGCTTTTAGTCCTCGGTGCTCAGAGATCTTATCCTGGAAATCCTGAGCTGACACTGGAAATCAGCTGTGTGATAAAAGCACTCACAATTACTGGGTGTGCTGGATGTCAACCCAGAATTAAATGATTTTTAACATGTCAACTGTTTAAACAGACTTCAATCTTCAAACTTATTTCACTGTGTTGTTCTGCTGGGAAGCATCATCTCAAGGAGAACAAATATTGGTACTTTCTAATCAAGCAATTACATGAATTTATGTCTGCAATGAATGCAAAGAGGTAAGTGATGCCACCTGGAAACCAGCATGGATGGGGCACTCCTTCCCCTGTTCGCATAGTTTAACACAGCAGTCAGCAAACACCAAACCCAAGGTAATTAACAGAAGCAAAGTTCCTCTGATGTTCATCGTAACAAACATTGTAACAGCAGCTCGGTTAAAGAGACCTATCAAGCTGCGTGCCTGCAAAAATAAACAAGAATTAAACAAGGATACCTTTGAGCAGACATATTCTTTTCTCACTTGAGTCCTTTTGAATTGGCTTGGAATCTGCACCTATCACTGTCACAGCAGAGTGTGCAGAAAGGTGCCTCCCAACAAGCTGCGTGTTTGTGCGTCCATGTAAGTAAAGGGACAGCTTTTTTTTCTTTGCTTTGCTTTTTCTTTTTGCTGCTGAGAATTTTACCATGAAATGAGGTGAATTATTGCCCACGGCAAGATGGATTTTACTTTCAGGGACTACAACTGATTCCCTAATAGGAAGATCAGGAGGAGACAAGCACTGAGAACACACACTTGGTGTTTGGATCGCACACTGCCTGAATTATCAGTGATTATGCGTTGTTTTATAAGCAGTTTTTTTGCATCGACTTGTTGCCTTTAAAAAGCAACCTTACAGCTCTGTGAAATGTGAGGGGGTCACAGGAACATCTTATTTGTTTCTTAGATGATCTGACAAAGCATCAGCTGCTGCAGGGTCTGATCCTGAAAGCAGGTGGGCTGTGATGCTGCACACCTCAGAACCCACCGGTATCCTCATGTCCCATGCTTGGAATAGGCTGGGAGCTGGCTGGCCCCTGCCCGAGTGCAGTGTGGATGCTGGGACTGAAGGCAAGCCGAGGTGTTGAAATCAGGACCTGCAGCGTACCTAACATAGTGCTCATCCGAGCCACAGAGAAGCATGGCTGCCTTTCCAGCAGTACACCTGGTCGTCCTCCTCCCTAGGGTTGGCCCTGCAGTGCTCGCCTGCTGGATAGAGTGCAGTGTATGTAAGCGTGCAGCCCTCTGCCTTTCTTCTGCATCACACAGTTCATCTCTGAATGATCCACATGAGCCTGTGACACCTCAGGAGCAACTTCGGGCTGTGGTGTTGTCTGTGGTTTGATGATGGAACACACGTGTGTATAGAAAGTAAAGACTTTTTCTTTTCCTCCTGCATTACTTGGAAAATACCTCCAGTTCTCTCCCTTTCCCCACACTTCCCATTCTTCTGGATACAGCAGGAGCAGCACAAGGGGGACCATCTCGAGGCTTTGGAAGTAAAAGGAGTCAACAGGTGGCAGTGTACAACAGTGCAGGTGCATTTGGTATTTTCTTTCCTATCCTACATCACCAAGTATCCATAGCCACATGGTCTGTCCTTTCCCAAGGCAGGGTGCTTGCAGACAGCTCATCTGTGCAATCCCTTCCAACCTAAATCATTCCATGGTTATAAGGAACAAACCCAATGCGTACAGAGGTGGAGGGTTTCCACATGTGTTGTACAGTGCACACTGCACATTTCATTAGTTATCCTGTGAGAGTCACGTATTTGTGCCTGACTGAATTTACCACATAAGGCAACTTCTACCGTATGATTTAAATACAAGACTGAAAATGTGTGTTGGTTTAGAAAGGAACATTCGTAATCCAATGAGAGCAGAAGCCACTATCTTTAGATTTCCCTAGCAAACAGCACTGCACTAAATATGACTTTGTTTGAACTAGTGCTAAACATTCATAGTATAAATAATTAGTCACTATTTTTTAAGAGAAAAAGTTAGAAAAACAAACAAACAAACAAAAAGGTTAAGAATGGTCTCACTGCAATGGGTCTTTTCTGTGTACTTATCACTTCTTCCCATTGGCCATCAGGTTTATAACGAACGAGCCAGTGGCCTTGGCTATACATCCACCACTCAAATACAGCCATGGGGCACAGGCACCTGTTACTCAGAGCTTTTGCTGCCTGTACAGCTGCTCATCAGGCAATGGAACTGTCTAAGTGTGAGGCAGCAGGAAAATGAGAGGAGTGAATGAAGGGAAAGATGAACTATCCGATCCGAAGCTAACTTTCTGGATGTTCAAAAATAGAACTTGGAAAAAACTATTCAAGATTGTAATATAAATCTCAAGTTACCTGAAAAGAAAGTGCAGTCTAGTGCAGTGTGCTTTCATTTTCCCTTTTTGCTCCTTCAGCTTCCTTTTCATTTCTTGTGCTTCAGTCTGTCTGGGTACTGCAGGAATCTGCTTTGTCTGCAAAGAAATACCAGGACGAATTCTACTTGGTGCACCTAGTGCATGTTCAGGGTTTAATTAACAAAAAGAACAGGCTGCCCTGGGGAATTCTGAGATGAACCATACACAGTATAAGAGGGGAGGAACTAGATGCCCAAGCATTGCAAGTTTTAAGAGAAGATTCCCTAAGAATCCAACCAATTCCCATCCAACCTGGCCTTGAACACCTACAGGGATGGAGCATCCACAGCTTGTCTGGACAGCCTGTTCCAGCACCTCACCACTCTCATGGTAAAGAACTTCCTCCTGATATCCAGCCTACATCTTCCCTCCTTCAATTTTAAACCATTTCCCCTTGTCCTGCCATTATCTGCCATTGTAAAAGAGTTGACATCCCTCCTGTTTATAGGCTCCCTTTTAGGTACTGGAAGGCTGCAATGAGGTCACCCCACAGCCTTCTCCATGCTGAACAAGCCCAGCTCCCTCAGCCTGTCTTCAAAGGGGAGGTGCTCCAGCCCTCTGATCATCTTTGTGGTCCTCCTTTGGACCCTCTCCAACAGCTCTCTTTCTCCTGCTGGGGCCCTAGACCTGAACACAGCACTCCAGAACACAGCAGACAGGGACAATCGCCTCCTTGTCCATGCTGGCCACCCTTCTTCTGATGGAGCCCAGGATACTATTTGCTTTCCAAGCTGCAAGAGCACACTGCTGGCTCATGTTAAGTTTTTCATCACCAGGACCTCCTGATCCTTCTCCGCAGGGCTACTCTCAAGGATTTCCACTCCCAGTCCATATATATCCCTGGGATTCCTCTGACCCAAGTGCAAAGCCTTGCACTTTGCTTTGTTGAATCTCATTAGATTCATCCAGGCTCACCTTTAGAGGCTACTGCCTCTGAGGGAACCATAAGACCATTCCTTCCTATGAGTACGACCCTGCACAACAGCCAGGCTCTGAACCCTGTCAGGAACTGGACTTGATGAGCCAGAGGGGTTTAGGGATTTTTATGGGGCTTAGACATAAGCTAGGGAGCCCTATGGTTGAGTCACATCAGTACACGGGTATACGTGCACTGGTAGAAATCAAGGCATGTGCTTTCTTTACATCCCTCTGAGGTTAAGGAGAAGTGGAAGGGAGGTTTTCAAGGATCTAAAGAGTAATGAGACACTGCACATAAGTACACAGTGTAGCCATCAGTCACCCAACACCCTCGAGGAGCCCAGTTCTAAGAGCCAATCCATCTCCCCCTAATGTCGGCAGGACCCACAGAGCATCCTGCAGTGCTCCTGCTCAGGGGTCCCGGCTGGTATCCAGGTCAGACAAAGGCAATCAGAACCAGAAACATGTAAATCACAGAGCATGTCTGCCTTCGATTGGGCTCAGAAGAAGTGCAGGAATGGCACAGGAGGTGTATGAGCAATTTCACATTAATTCACATTTCCCAGGCACAAGTAGGTAATTTGAAAACAATTTACAAACACTTAAACAAAACCCTAATTGCAGTTATAACAGTTATCCTTTACAAACAACTTACTGAAAAAATAAAAACTCTTAATTTGCAATGTCGTTATCATAAAGACGTAGCTCTTGAGCTCCCAGAACATTAATGCATTTGAACTCATTTTTACAACTATAAACCTAAGCAATTCCACTGCAATAAAGCCCACCTGCCTCTGCTTATGCAGCACTTCACACAGCAGGGTCTGTTCAATGAGTAACAGTCCCAGCGATGGCAAAGGAACCACAATGCGATCCTATGGGAGGCCTAGCTTCATAGAAAGCAGTGTGCTGTATATACATACTCTTACTGAACAAGCTTGTAAACTGACACTCAAATGCAGCAGCTGAGATGGAGTGCATACACAGATCCATGCAGCTTTGAGGCTCTCTGCAGCCTGTAAAGCTCCTGCCGAATGAAGGCAGCTCGAATGCAGCCTCTGCCATACCAAGTACCTGTAAACTCTGCAGCTGGTAGGTAGAGAATGCAAACATCACTGGGTGATTCTGGCCAGATGCATCTCCACAAAAGCTGTGACTACGTTTGTGGTAGAAGAGCCACATCTAACGGTCTGTCTGATGCCCTGATCCCTTCTCCTTTAGACAAGAGCTGCAATCACTGCCACCCTTCAGCTGGCAGTCTCAAGTGTGAAAAGTCTGCAAACCCTCAAATTAAAAGTTACAATCTGAAATGCTGTGTGCTCCTCCGAGTGAAAAGGAAAGAAAAACCAGACTTTTTCCCCAACAATCAACCCAGTAGTCATTATCTTGCCTATAACTATCCAAAAGGCTTTCCAGACCATTGTAGCCTCAGCCTTAAGTGGTATTTCTGAAAGCTGGATAAGACTTCATTCCTTACAGCCTTAAAAGAGTGGCACAGAAGAGAGAAATTAAATAAATGATCTAAATCTCTGCAAATATTCATAATAGCTATTTGCAGGAATGCCTCTGCGCCCATCCATCATGCTGAAGCACACAAACACTCAGACCAGGTCTGCTTGAAGACGCTCCTTCAGCAGTTTGGGTTAGCACCATTAAATATGAGTTAAAAAACAGTAGCAACAACCCTAGGCCAATTTATGTTTTAATGCAATCTTTCTGGAGAAGTCAGCTTCTGGAGGATCTACAAAATCCTCTGAAGTTTTGCTCCAAAAAATCTATTTTGTACAGCTTTTAGGCTAGTGGAAGTCAGGTATCACTGGGGCCTAAGGAAAATGGCAATTAAATTATTTGCAAGATGCTGTGCAGCAGTACCCAACTTATTGCAGAAGATTTATAAGAACGGAGAGAGCCTACATTCATTTTAGCAGACGATTTTCATGTAAAAGTAGCATCATTAATAAACAGTTTGACTTACATTTCAGTGGAAATGCAAACATTTGACACCAGAGATGAACGCTGGCTCCTCTTGCATGTTTCCAGGTTATTCTGTAGGGAGGAACAGCTGTGCATGGTTCAACATGCTTCTTACGACTTATAATCTCCTGACTTTTAATAGTTAGGTAGCGCGTGGTGTTTCAGACAACACTGGCTGAAAAAGAATTGTTTGTCACCAAGGGAATTCAGTCAACTTGATTCTCTATCACTGAGGTCAACAGGATTATTCAAGTGAAGCACAGCCACCCTAAGGCTGGCGTACCTGCAGTCACCTACGTGTATGTTATATACAGGCCTGGTATGACAAATTGGCAAGAGCATCAAGTGGAAAGTTCAGGGCCAGATCCAGACTCCAACAAACACCGAGATACAGGTTTAGACAACCCTTAATCCTTCGAGTTTGAATCTGGAAATGACCTCACTCAGAATGTATTCAAACCTGGAGTTTCGGTTCAGGCTATTTGCTGTGTAAGACGTTCGTTCTGACACCGCTGTAACCTCACACACCGTTCTTCTGAAAATGCATCAGATTCTGCATCAAAGACATCCAAGTCCCTCACAAACCCCCCCGGGGAGAACTGTGGCATTGTGGTAAGGAGTTTACTGCATATTGAAGAAGACATAAAAACCCAAGAAACCAAACTGCTGAACACCTGATGAATACTCAGTCTGCTCTGAATGTAAAACTTGACCATAGTTCGCAACAGTAATTCCACTTGAAATTATCTTTTTTTTTTTCTTTTTTTAATCAAAGAAACAAACAGAACTTCAAAAACTCTACCTAGAGTCACTGGTTTCTGCCAAGCGGTTGTTCATGATGGCTAGAGCACCCACCCCCGCTGAGAACCCGTTCTGCCTCGTATTGATACAAACGTTCCTCGGGTAGCCGTTGGCTGTCTCGTACAGCTGCTTTTGCAAAATAGCCAGAGAGACCTTGTTGGACGCCGTGAGCTCCCTCATGGAGATCATCTCTCCTGAGAGCCTCCTGCCATCTGTGTCACTGTCATACTGCCCCTCAGCCTCCAGGGAGATTTTGTGGCGGCGCAGGCGGGCTCCTGGTGTGATGGCGTTGCGACGCCCAAGGCGGGTACTTGACTTATGGCACTTCGGGCAACATCTGCATCTGAATTTTTTCAACACCCAGTTCAAGAGTTGCTTGATTACAATTGAGATGACGTTAAAAAGAGAGTATATGCAACATACCCCCATTAATATAAAGACAAAGTTTCCGAATCTGTATAATCCCTGATTTTGGTACACAGCGTTTTGGCTGCTTACCAAATCTCCAAAGCCGATGGTGCTAAAGGTGACAAAACAGTAGTACAAGGAGTCGACGTAGTTCCACCCTTCCACCAATGTGTACATCGCAGAAGCGCAGCATGAAAGCGTGATGGCAAAAATTCCCAGAATGAGCATCACGTGATAAACTGATGGCTTCCAGCCGATGAGGCTGCCCACCCCCGACATAGCTGATCCTCTTCGGAAGTTGGGAGGAAGGAGACCACTTCTTCGCAGCTGTCTTTCGTGGCAAGCCTTCATGATGAACGCCAGGAGGGAGATAATGCGCTCCAGAAAGAGGTTGAAGAAGAGGATAGTGCCAGCACACCCAAAAAGACCGTAAACAATGAGGAATACTTTTCCAGCCACCGTTGCCGGCGTGGTCATTCCAAAACCTAAGGTGTGGAGAAAAAGGAGGAACGTTACTGCCACAGTTTTTCATGCATAAGCTCAGGAAGCATGAAATTTATCCTAGGTCCTCTCTCAATGGACAAAAGAAAGTCCTATCTCTAAGTCAGACAAGGTCAACACGAGGCAAGTTTTGTAAAGAATGAAGGAGGCACTGGAAAGCTGAACAAGGTGATTACAACAAGGGAGCAGAAACTTCTTGCAGATGTGAAAGACAATGTATTCATAGGGTGACACCATGGCCACTGGAAGAGCACTGTAAGGTGGGGGGGGAAGCCTTTGTGTGCCTACAGCATGCTAAGGTGTGATGAGGCAAACAAGTCCGTTCCCTGCTTCCAAGTGCATGAACCAGCACAACCAGCTGGGAAAGTCCTCTATTTACGAGCTGTAAATCAGCATAATGTAATTACCATCAAAGTCTGATTACACCCCCTGGCTGAAAAGATGGAAGTCTTCAAGCTATATAACAGAGGAAAAAAAGCTCCCAAAAGACTGAACGCTGTTTTGAAAACAACACCACCATAACACTCTAACCAAATCCCAACTGAGTCCAGCCCATCTGACGTAGCCACAGAGAAAAGGAAAAGCATGTAGGTACTGCCCTTGCTACTGCTATTCTTCTCTGTGCAAGTACTCAGTGATTCAGTCAAAAATCATCCTGATGGGGCTCAGGTGACTGATCATACTCCATGGATAAATAACCAGGTAAAACTGAAATGAATGACAAGTTGAAATGTCTTTACCTCATGGTTCCATGAAATTGCTGAGCAAGTAATACACTCAGGGAGGTACATACCAACAGCAGACCACGACAGTGAAAGTTTGCTAAGAAAAAGACGAGCTGCATTTAACAGATAATGTGAACGTAATGAAATCATTAATCTAGTTTATTATCACTATGCACCTATAAACGGAACGAAGAGAAATATTTCCTGTGTGTAGGAAGTTGAGATTGCTGCCTGAAATCTGGTTAAATATTCATGAAAATGTGGAAGTGAAAAATCTGCAGAGCAGTACAAAAGAATAAAATAGAATTACGCTGAGGTAATTAGCTGTTGTTGCCTGGACCCACAGCCTCCCTGTTCTGTTGTGCTGAAGATCCAAGCAGGCTTCCCAAAGCCTGCCTTGCCATTTCTAGACTTAATAAGAGTGGATAGTCAGCTCCTCTTGTGTGGGGTGAAGCTGCTCTCAGGAGCCCCCTGATTTGGTGATAAATATCCACTAGTGGTCTCCAGAAGAAGTGGGGAACTCTTTATGGCTGCCAGCAAGGCACACACAGCCAGCTCATTAGAGAGATGGCATCTGTCAGCCCATGCCTCATCAGCAAAGTGGTTAAACATGAGCTTCACTCTAAGTGCCTGACTATCATAATCAAAATAAATGGGCTGTTACACATATGGCTAAATACACTAATTAAATAAGAATTTGGAAAAAAAAAAAAAAACAAAAAAACAAAAAAACAAACCACAAAAAAACCCTCAGTGTCATTATAGATGGAATTATAAGCACACTTAAGATTTTTAGTGTTTTCTGGTGCTGTCAGAGGTAGTGTGTATTTTTCATATGGTGGAAGTGAAATTTCTGAAGCACAACGTTACCAAAATTTTCTATGTATTTATGCAAGGCAAAAAGACAAAAAGAGAGCTATGGTGTATGTAAAACAGGCAAAGAGCATGCCCAGGTAATGCAGTACCAGCAGGTGCTCCTTCAGCAGCCAGCAGCACACTCACGTCCCCTCCTATAGGGTCTGTCCCTTTGGCACCACCCAGGTCACACTGTGCTACCCCTGCTGTGCTCATCACCACACACTTGAGCTCCTCCAGGCCCAGCACATCCTGATACCCAGATGAAATAAATTCAGCCACAATCTTCTATTCAAAGAGCAACAGTGCTTTGTCCTTTAATTTCTCTATGACAATGGCACACATGGCTACATATATGGCAACGATATACATGAAGTCAAAGCTGGGGTTGACCCTGTGTGTCTCAGGCAGTTATTCATCTTCTCTCTAATTCTGCCATACTCCAACCTATGACTTTGGCAGAATTAATTTCTCGAGATACGAAGACCAAGCTCTACAGGGCCGGTCCCCAAGAATGTAGGTTATAGAAAGATAAACTAAAAGCAATCAGTTTTGTTTCATATCTGCTCCATACATCCTTTACTTACTTCACAGCTTTCCCAGGGTCTTGATAAGTTGCTACTGCCCAACATGTACACTGTATCTTTAAAACTAGAATTCTGGACTAGGGAACTTATGCTCCCTTCAACCACTTTTCACCTGCCAGCACTTCATCATTATTGCCTCTGACAGAACCGTACCTGTCTATTTCCCAGCTACCTCTCATTTATTCTGCAGCTCCTCATACCTAATACCCAGGAACAGTTGCCCTGGATACAGGGTCACAGTGCAGAGCAGATCAAACTGCTGCAGACAGAGCACTTCTGCCACATGCACAGCGTTCACCCAAGGACTGGGAGCACCACCTGAGTCAGCCTTTTCAGACCATAAACGAAAAAGTTATTTTTCCTTAACATTCTTGACAGGCAGCTTTATCAAAATACCCCCCCTCTGGGGATCAAACAGTGACCACTGCTTCTTGTGACACCCCTGCTGTTGAAATATCAGTCTGGTGCTTGAGACAATTGCTGTCCAGAATACCCCACGCTGGCAGAGCGATGGAGATGATGAACTGAACATCAAGGAGTATCAAGAAGCTGTGAGAAATCATTAAAGGTGTCTGGCAGTACCACTTTTCCTCTGTTTATAGATGGCTGTAACCAGGTTATTGGTTCTGCAAAGCGTTGCTCTGCACAGCAGTACTGAGTAACTGAATCAATCCTCCCCAGTGCTTCTCTGCATTCCATCCACCACCCACAAGGCCAAGGGCAGCTTTTCACTCCTTTTAAAAGCAAACTCGGTTCTATGAGAATCAGCAGATTTGCCAACCTCTGTTGTAACCCAAGTTCCCTTCACAGAAAAGGAAAGAGGATTAACAACCTGATTATTTAAAATACCTGCAAGTTTGCTGTTTTAATACAGTCAAAAGATAACCTCAAGTGTGATCACTTTGATAGCAGTCTAAGGGGCTGGAGGTGGCCCTGAGGAAGAAGAAATGTTCAGATGTTGTACTGAGGGACATGGCTTAGTGGGGAAATACTGGCGGTAGGTGGACGGTTGGACTGGATGATCCTGGAGGTCTTTTCCAACCTTTCTGACTCTATGATTCTTTGATGATAGCCTTGTTGCATGCGTACATTTCTCCTGCACACTGCAGGGGCTCCCAAGTATGTTTTTTCTCTGCTGACAACTAGCTGAGCCTTCCAAGAAAGATCATCAATTCCTATTGAGTGCTCAGCACAGACATTTATCAGATCAAGTGGTGTAACTTTCGTACATCTGAATGATAAATGGCCCTGACAAAGAGATGTGCTGGAGCCTCAGCTTCACCACCAGCAGCAGTACTCTTGCTCTGTTCATTTACTAGAAGTAAGTAAGCTTTTTTTTCTGTGTTGGACTGCAAGCTGCCATTTCTATGTGCATGATAACAACAAAAGGTATGTCAAAAGCTAACCCCAGAAAACCCTGCTTATTTCTGTACACAGATAGCCCAGTAAGTACAGAAGGAGGCTAACCACTGCCTCCGAGGTACAGCCAAGGCTAGGAAGAAACACAGGTGTCTCTAAATCAGTTCTAAGATCATTGGGTGTGACTGGCTGCTCCTCTGTGTACACTGTATGAGCAAATGGGTATCACTAAGCCCCCAGCATTGCCAGAAGAGCAGCAGCTCCAGCACCAAGGCTGCTATGCAGCTCCCTTTCCTCCTGCCTGCATCCCCAAGCATGGGACACTCAAGATTGGTCACAGGCTTAAGGCTGGAAATCTCTGACAAGCTTACATTTGGGTTCGCTGGTTAATCCTACCATATCACTGCAGAGTTTCTAATACGGGACAGAGTCTCCAAAATGAGACTCTGAAGAACAAAGCTCAGGGAAGGACTGGTTCCTGAAAGCCAGAAGAAAGCAAATTCAAACTACAGAGACAAAGAATTTAATGACTGACAAGCTGGCAATATTCTTGCCGAGTCCCTGCACTGAACAGAGACAGAGGCACTCTGCAGAATGAGTGTCGTTCTCAAGTTCTCTGTTAACAAAGAGGTCACACATAAACTCCCTTCCAACAAGTTTTACTGCTGTAAAACTGCACGCTCTTTCTTTCGACTGCATTCAGTGTCCTTGTGCACTGCCATAACCCAGCCCAGAGCTGCCTCTGGTTGCCTCCACACCTGATGATCAGAGTCCTCTCTGGTTTGTTTTCTTTCCTTATCCTCCCAACTGGGTGGAAAACATGTTGCTATTGTATTTTCTGAAATTGTGGTGGTGTTAATAATGGAAAATTATAGCCCACACAGTCCTGAGTTGTTTGAATAAGTTATACTGCTGTGGAAAATACACTTCCCTGCCCTAGAGGCTAATGGTCTTCAAATCCTGCCTTAACAGCCGTTGCAGCTGTATCAGAGCCTTAATCTCACTGCAGGTTCTGTGCACAAGCATCTGTCTCATCTTGCTGTGCCACTGAACCTCAGCAAAAGCAAAGAGATTTTGAGACCCTGTCAGAGGACACATCTCTGCATTTAGAGTAATCGCTTAGAAAAATCTGCAAAGAAAAGAATGATAAGAAAGACACACATTCAGTCTCGGTACCTATGGACAAACATGATAACAGAGCCTGTGGACTCCAGGAGCTGACACTTCCTTCCCTCCCCTGAGATGGGTCAAATGGCTGAAGCCACGCACTGCTGTCTCTGACCTCTCCACAGCCTTCATAGAGCTGATGATGTAATTCCAGGTGAAGTTTGGTTCAGAAGTCGGCTTCTCTTGACACCATAATTCCTCACCCTTTAAAGCTGCTTCATCTCTTATTTTCTTCCTATGTTTTGGAGAATTGTGTATCTAAGCAACACCCTTAAGAGGAAAAAGCTTACACTTTGTCATTTTAAATTGTTCCAAACAAAAGCATTCACATCAGCTTTTGTTGCTTATTAAAACTCACGGCTGCATTTCAAACACCTGTGTGGACCCAAGGATGCAGAAAAAAATGTGATTTACCTCTGTAAGGAGAAACTAAAAGATAACAGTATCCAACTTTTGTTATATCCCTGATGTAACATGGATATTATGAAAGAATACCTGCACGCCCACTCACAGCACTGCTCCTGCAAGGCTAAGGAACAGCGTTAGCTGAATTCCACCACTGACCTTGGGTGTACACCTTACTGCTCCTCACGTGAAGTCTGAGATAACAAGGTGCTGCTCCTGGGCTTCCCAAACCTCACAGCTGGGCAGAGCTGCCCAAGGGTTACATCACTGGCTTCTCTTTTGGCTGTTCTAAAGCAGAAAGCCTGCAGATATCGCTTAACAATATTGGCATGTGTCGATAGCTGCCTTAGCTCTTCTGCTTTAAAAAGAGTAAACCTGTAATGATGTACCTGTAGGACAAGAACAACTTAAACCTTCCGGGCAAGATCTTTTACACTGTTTATCCATTTTCCTCCCACAAGCTCTTAATCCACCTTCAGCTTGGACAGCTCTTCTACTTCCTTCAGGAAGACACAAGACTTAATGTAAGGATCTGCACTAAAAATACAGGGTAGCAGCACTAACCAGACTCCTCGGTTATTTCTCACTTTCTATTTCTGCATTTAACTCTTCCTTCCTTAGGAAGCGCTTCCACTGACTACTGTTAAAGGTAATGACGCTGAACTCCTCAGCCGCTTCATCATTCACTTCTGATTTGATCCAGCATTTTCCTGGTCCTGTCAGCTCTGTCAGTAACAGCCGCTGTAAAATGACAAACTGTTCTACCCCACTTTTGTTCTCCTTTTACACCGCAGCCATTTCCAGCCAGAAAGACTCCGAGTAGACTTGACCCTGGATATGCACTGAGCACAAATGATACTGTAATTCGGTGTTTGTCCTCAGGAGATAAATGTGTTGTCTGCACAATGCTCAGCAAAGAAATGACAAAATATTTGATAACGAATAACCAAGGGGATTTCATCCTTTTTTTTTTTTTTAATTGAAATTTACTAAACCATTTCTTCTTTCATCCATGAGCAAGGAGCACTTACTACGGATCTTTAAGCAAGAGTAATAGCAGTGCCTCACCCAAGTAATCCCCTACATTAGCATCAAACCTTTCCATTTCTTATCTTATTCCACTCCAAAGCTTTAATTACTTGAGAAGGCTTTTAATGCCTTGCTTCATCTAATGTAATTACATTTAATTTCCTTTCTGCTTCTCTTTGTTCAATTCAAGAGGGACTGCATTTAAACCTTCCACCACCTACAGCTCGGTGCAGCGCCCACCGCCATCAGCAGACCCACAGAGCTCGGGGGGATGCATTACCCACAGCAGAGACACCTACAAGGAAGTGCTGACAGCACCAGGTCTGCAGCTGCGTTATAAACCAATAAAAGGAGTAACGTGGGATCTCCTAAAGCTCTGCAGAGTGGCCTGCTATTGACTTCAGCTGAAGCAGGCGACTGCAGAGACAGAAAAATAAGCATATCTGGTTTGTGTGGATTGCTATGCAATTGCACCTTAGGTTAAAATTATTTTGATGATGAAACGTTCCCAGTTGGTTTTCCACTGTTCTAACCACGATGCTACTACAGCAAGATGTACAGTTCTCAGTGACTTCAACAGCTAAAAAAGGTACATTAATGCTGCAGTCATAAAACAAAGATATCCTTCGTGTTTTCCAGCATAACAAGAGGAGTGGATATCGACTGTTACATGAAGTTAGCAGTCAATAGATCTATCCCATAATTCTTTTTCTGTTTCCTTAACGATGAAGAGCAACCAAAGTTTGCATAAAGGCAAGACAGAAAGCTTAGAAAGATGGCCCAGCTGTAAATGTGAGAAAAGATGAAGGAGTCTGTATGTTCTGCAACAAACAGAAGACAACCTGAGAAGGGAGAAAAATGCAGACCACCGGGGTGATCAGGAAGAGAAAAGAAACTGTAAAGCTGCATAAGTACGTGGATGCTCTCTAAGCACAGATTCTCATAGCCACTCTCAACTACAAAGCTGCGAACTGTGATTTAGATTACTTTCCTGCTTGGAGCTTTCAACTTATATCCAGACATTGAGGAACTTCTCACCAATGGTAGATAAGGAAATTAATGCCCCCCCTGGGGTTGAGGCTGGGTGGGTTTTAGTGTCCCTCCCTACCCAAACCACTGTGATTCTATGAGTTATGCTGCTGACCTGCTGATCTCCATCCTTTGCTCTGATGACGGTGCAAGAAAACAACTGAGAGAGATTTGCCAGAATAGTGATCAAAACAACCCACATGCCTAAGGGAGCCAACCTGGCCAGAGCAGACCAAACTGGAAAACACCCTCTTGTTGGCCCCGGATTGTATAGAGGGTGGCAAACACAAATGAACAGACCTGCAGCTTAATAACACTGCTTGTTCTTCCAACTACTTTCCTGTTTGCTTCTTCTTTTTGGACTTCAGTGGGGTCAAACCCAGTGGGGTCAAACTGCCCCCTAATGTGAACCCTTTGCAAAAGCATCCCAGGATTGTAGAGTCCCAAGGCAACACAATGCTGATGCTGACCGGGAGCACGCTCTGGTCTGCCACCTTACATATATGCCACCATATGAATGATGGAACTGCATCCACAGACAGCCAGAACCTCCCCCAGCTACCACTCGAATACAGCACCAAGGAAGATGGGACAAATCTATTTTCACCTTAAACCTTCACACAATTCAACACACAGCTGCTAGTAGGATGGCCATCCATTGGAAAACCCGTAAGCGATGAGGCTGCGCTTCACAACGTTATACCAAAGGGAAACCTTGTCTGCGTTATGCTCTACTTTAAGAAAGTGCTGGGAGCCATTTGTGATTTGCACTTAGGGAAGGAAAAACTAATCTGAAATTCTACCGCCAGCCAGATCAATGAATCAGGAATCAACTTCACCCAGGTGCTCCTTAAAGAAATGAGAACAGCAATGCTATAAATCGCATAGAAGAAAAGACCTTTGGAAGCTCAAAGTAATGAAGAATTTTACCTAGTTCTGAAAATCTGACATATTTAATGAAAAATAGATTCAGCGTTTCATTATTCAGCCGCAAACAATGCAATAATAAACCACGAATGCCCAGAGTACAATCTGAGGGTGTTTTGTGCACTATTCAGCAGTTGCTTTGTGGGCTATTCAGGAAAATGCTGAAAGATTAGACTTAACAATTCATTTTAACTCTGCCTCCCTAAAGACCTCCCAGATGTGCTTCTTGCCCTGAGGGTCTGCCTGTGCCTCCTGTTCAGTGTAATGATGCACCATGCAGAACTGCACCAAGGAAATGTAGGAGCTGAAGCACCTAATGCAGAGCAAAGGTTCTGCTCCAGAAGGACGGGGAATGAGCCCACGTCCCCAGCCAGGTGGAGGCCAGGTGAAGGGATGAGGGAATGGAGTGCCCATCCAGCAGCACAGGGCTGCAGCACAGTGAGAACTGGTGAGGACCTGAAGAGACATGGCGAGCTTTCTTTTGTCTAAGCTGGAACCCTTCATGGGTAAGAGGGAAAGTAAACCGTGGGTGATGCCTCCTTGACAAGACAGTGTCTTTCTGTTGGTTAAGCTTTCTGGTGTGTTGCTAGGACAGGCATGTGTTCAGCTGAAGTAATAAAGCTGCTTTGACACATGTATCTGATACTCGGCAGTTGGGGAAGCAGGCTGTTTTGACTCTAAATGTCTGATAGCTGTAGGTGAAGTTAGGTAAAGATAGCTTTCTTCTCGTCAGTGAATCATGACACCAACACAAGTGAATGCGCTCTGAACGACTATAATACCCATTTTCAGTTGACAGCGGAGTGAAAGGCAGAGCAGATCGGTGGGCACCTAAACGGTCTGTAATGAAGGCTGTAGAGCTGCTCCCCTGGGCTACACGTTGATGTGGCACCCCAGGTTGCACTGCAGCAGCATGAGAAACATATTCTCCTGTTTACACCTGCCAAGAGTGCTGAAAAGCCCCACAGAGTCCTTCCTTCTGCCCAAAGGCGCAGTGACTGCAGCCAGTGGGATGAAGTGGAGAAGGCAGGGGCTGCAAAGAGGGGAATGCCTGCAAGTACACACCTCTGTCTGCTACTGCAGGTGTAAGGACTGAGCACTTGGTCTGTCAGTGCACCAACTCAGCCTGCCATCCGTTCAGCTCAGCAGCAGTGACCTTTTCACACCTGCGTGTTCCTGAGACGCAGGCCTGACAAAGTTAGATTAAAATGGTGTTTTAATGCCTGTTTTACCAAATGGATTCAAAGATGGAAAGTTAACGGGGACTGTTCAGCGCAAAAACCAACGATGCTTAACAGCACCGCTGCAGTCATCATGGCTGTGTTACAGGGCTCAGTCACAGCCCGTGAAACATCTTCTGAACTAAACGAGTGTAAGCGCCATAGGGAGCTGTGCGCTCCCTTCTTTTTAATAAAGCAAAGCACTTCGTGTACGCTCTGCGGCCCCAGGGCGATTCGCTCCTTATGGAACTTACAAAGTGAGGAAACGAGCCCGCTCTGTCTGCAGGGACGCGGTTCCTAAAGCAACGCCGCGAGCTACGGACAGCCCAGACGTAGTTGGGGTGCATCTCCCACACCGCAGCTCTCCGTGGGGCAACGCTAGAGTCAAACACAATTCCTCCCCTCATCTGCCCATCCAGCACCGCTCTTTCCAACCACCGATCCGCCGCCGATAACCGCGGCCAGCTGCAGCCAGCGGCGCTCACGGGACGCGTCGCCGCGCTACCGGGCGGCTTTACACATCTCACGTCCTCGTTCACAGACGCGCCTCAACTTTGCCATCCCTTACGGCCGGCAGAAGCGCAGCACTGCGCCCAGCGGCGGCCCGCAGCGCTCGGAGCGGCCGTCCCGGCGCTGCCCCGCGGGTCCCTCCCGAGAGCCGGGCTGCCCCGAGCGGGACCCCCGTTGGCGCTCACCTACCGATGGTGGAGACGACGGTGCCCACGAAGTAGAAGGCTCCGGGGAAGTCCCAGCGGGGCCGCAGGGCGTCGACGCGGATGCCCGCGGCCATGGCCGCCTCGTAGCTCCGCAGGAAGGCGCGCAGCTCGGGCAGGCTGATGTTGAAGATGCGGCTGAAGTTGTGCAGGGTCCGGTTCCAGCGCAGCTGCGCCGCCGCCTCCGACGGGCTCTCGAGGGCCGAGAAGACGGTGGCGCCGGCGCTCAGGTACGCCGCGATGAGGGCGGCCAGCAGCAGGAACCGCCCGTTGTCCTCGTTGAGGGGCGCCGGGCGCCGGCGGCGGCGAGGACCCGCCGCCCCCCGCCGCGGCATCATCCGGGCAGCGGCGCGGCGGCGGCGGGGGCCGCGGGCACGGGCGGGCGCGGCGCGGCGGCTTCGCTGCGGGGGCCGCGGCTTCGCTGCAGGGGCCGCGGCTCTGAGTCATCCCCCGGCGGGGCCGGCGGCGGCCCCGGGGCCTCGGGCTGCTGCGGCGCGGCCTCGCCGGCGCACCTCGGCGCGGCCATGAGGGCGGCGGCGGCCCCGCCGCGGGGGAGACCGCCGCGGGGAGGCGGAGGCTCCGCGCCGCGCCCGGTCGACGGCGGGGCGGCGCGGAACCCCCGGGGCGGGGGGCGGAGGGGGAGGGGGGGGGGGGGAGCCGCGGCCCCGGCGGGAGGGCCGCCCCGGCTCCGCGCTCACGGGCCCCGGGCCGCCGTGCCGGGGGTGGGGCGGGGCGGGGCGGCTCCGTCTCGGGCCCCGCGGGGGTCCGCCGTCCGGCCCGCGACCGCCCCGAGCGCCGCCGCAGGAGGGAGGGCTCGCGGCGCTGAAGGGCTCGCGGCCCCGAGAGCGAGCGGGCGGCTTCGGCTCGTGCCGTTGCCCCGTGCCAAAAGAGGCGGCTTCGGGGCATCCGCTCTGCGCAGCGGGAATGAATCGGAGGCGTTCCGAGGTGCTGCTCTGATGCCGGTTTCTGGGCTGCACAAAGTTAGACCCGGCGCCGCGACCAGTCGCGTTGCCAGTGCCGAGCTCTAGCTTAGTTAGAGCCTGCGGATCGCTTTTCTCGAAGCCGTAGGTTGTTTCTGCAGGACGCGCACTGCAACCTCCAGCGTCCGTTGGACTGCAGGAAGAACCGCAGCCCCTTCCCGAGAGACTCTAAAAACGACGGTAGTTGGATTTCTTTGCTTGTAACTCACACCAATACATTGTTGCAAAGAGGATGGCAGTGACACCTGTGGGGAAGGTCTGGGACTGAGAGTGCAAACAGACATTCAGCACCACATCTCCGTGGTTCTCAAACGGCTCCAGGGACGGCACCTCCACCGCCTCCATGGGCAGCCCGTTCCAGACGGAACAGCTCAGTTTACAGTGTACTTGACTGTCGTGTTTTGGTAGCCACAGAAGGGTTTAATCTTAACTTCTTTGCCATTCTTGCTTCTGTGTGAAAGCATTCTGTTTGTAGAGGTGGAAGGAGTGTGTCCAAGGAGAAGTACTGCATGGGTTCACAAAGGGCAGGTCCTGCTTGACAACCTGATCTCCTTCTATAATCTGGTGGCCCGTCTGGTGGACAAGGGAAGGCTGTTGATGTGGTCTACCTAGACTTCAGCAAAGCCTTTGACACTGTCTCCCACAGTGTTCTCCTGCAGAAGCTGGCAGCCTGTGGCCTGGACAGGTACACCCTTGGCTGGGTAAGGAACTGGCTGGAGGGCCGGGCTCAGAGAGTGGTGGTGAATGGAGCTCAATCCAACTGGTGACAGGTCGGGCACGAGTGGTGTTCCCCAGGGTCGGTGCTGGGGCCTGTGCTCTTCAGTGTCTTTATTGATGACCTGGATGAGGGCACTGAGTGCACCCTCAGTAAGTTCGCAGATGACACCAAGTTGGCTGGAAGTCAATCTGCCTGGGGGTAGCGAGGCCCTGCAGAGGGATCTGGACAGGCTGGAGAGCTGGGCTGACGCCAATGGGATGAGGTTCAACAAGACCAAAGGGCATAAATTTGGTTTCATGTGAAAGCTGAGTCACCGTGGTATTTTAAAATGGCTCGGCTACTGTCGATCCTTTCAAGGGAAGAGTGCTCCTCTCGTGTGGGTGAAATCGTTAGATTCCCATCCATGCTTTGACTGTATGACTTACACCCACGTCATTAAGTCCGCTGCTTTTGACCTCAGTGGAACTAAGACCTCCACAGATAGATGGATGCTTGGTTTCAAGCTTCACTCCTGTATGTCCCCACTGATGTTGGGACATATAATGTGCTGAGAAGACAAAAAGCAGGTGGGTAATTTGGAAGATTTTCACCACTCTGTTGGCATGGAATAGTCTCACATTATTATTTGGAGATGTCTTTGGCATCATGACAGTGAATGTGCAGTACAGGTTCTGACCTAAAGTGTACAGCTGAGGTGAAGTAGTCAGATTTCCTAAACTGATGGTGACAAAGACAAATAATGCGTCTGTAAATGTTACTGTGGCTGTGAATCCTGTGCAGATACTTTTCCTTTACTCTTTATATGGTCCAATATCCTCTAGTTTTTGATTTGTAACACATGTCAATGAAATCACTTCCCAGTTTTTTGTTACTGGATGCTTACCAAACTACATGAAATACAATGGCACCCTTCTTCACTTTTTCTTCCTGATACTTAGAACAGATTGAGATAATGAAAGACATGCAAAATGCAAAGGCAGAAGTCTGCTTGGATGGAACCTTTGACATTCCTAACTGCAGTTCTCCCTCTGGAAGTGTTTTGATGGCTTTTGAGACAAAACATCGGAGCAGTAACCTGAATAGATATATATACTCTCTTGTCTCTTAACTGTGTTCTGGAGAGAGGAAAGAGAAAAGAGAAAACAGGCAGGCTGAAAGCTTGTCTTGAAGATACGTGTGTTAACTACTGCAGCCAGTGGAGTTAAAACCAACTCATTTTACGGGCTAGCTATAGCATACAGTCAGTCTTGAGACTTGAGGCTGAAACATTTATAGGGTGACTCTGTGCTGTGTAAAACCCTGTTATCCCATCTGGAGCACTACTGTCAGAGCAGAGCTGAACAAACTGATAAGATAAACTCAAGAATCCTTTCAGAACCCTTTTCTTTATTGCCAGACTCAAAATCAAGTCATGGCAAGAAACAGGAATCAACTACATGTGAGTTTTGTCTTGCCAGCCAGTTTCAAAAGGTGTGATCCTATCTGCTGCTATGAGCATCCTGAGAATGCTGATGTACGCTTACTTGCCAACAAAGCCAATGGAAGCTGAAGGCACCCAGCATCTTGTGCGGTTTGTTTTGCATTCAAATGAGTTATTTTCATCTCAGTCTTTGGCAGCATGAAACCTCACATTTTGTGGCCAAACCTTCCTCTCTGGTGGGTAATCTTCCTATTTGTTTTGCTAATTAGTTTTCTATTATTGCTTTGTGTAGGGAAGCCTGTTAGCGTCTAGGCATTCAAAGGATTTTTAACGCACTTAACAATGGAAATGCGGCATTCTAAAACTCCATGAGAAACGACTGTAATGTCTCTGTGAAGCTTTTGAAGGATAATTTCTGAATGCACAACCTGCTGTAGCGTTCATGTAGAATCGTAGGTAACCAGTCACTTCCTTGGGCTTTCTTCTGTTTTTTGGGTTTTTTTTGGAGCTCTTCTTGTTCAATGCAATCCGGGCCAAGCTTTTCAGAACAGATTGACATCCTTCAGCTCTCCAAGCTAAGGGCTGAATATCTGAAAGGCCTGAATGGCCAATGAGGCAGTGAAGGTGTGGTGCAGCCTGCCAGTCCTCTCCACAGTAACTTCCAGGGAAAAGGAGAAGCTCTTCGGAAAAAAACTCTCCACCCTCCAAGGAGTCAATAGCTCCAGATCATTTATTAACAGGGAAAACTGGCACTAAAGTGGAGTGCTGGGGAACCCTATAGGTGAGCAGCCTGAAATAACTGCATTTACTATAACTCTTTGAGCTGACTTAATCTATCAGCCTGTTTTTTATCCACTGCATTTTACCTTTGTCTGGCTGTATATTGGATATTTTGTTCAGAACAATATTGAAAGAAACAAATTAAAAAGCTGTGCTGAAATGTAAAGAGATTACAACAGCTGGCTTTTTGAATCAAAGTGGTTTGAGGTTCCTAGTACCACACAGGGGAGGGGTGGATGGAGAAATGCGTGGACGGATGGATGCAGATTTGTTACCAATATTTTGCAAGAGCCTGCAGAATGGGATCAATGCAGCTCTTGTGAAACCCGCAGCCTCCAAATCCACACTTGCCTGTGAACTGCAGGGAGCTTGCCAGGAAAGGAAGTAATTTTAGAGTGTGATTTGGAAAATGATTCAGTTAAAAGATTGCTATTTTTGAAGGGCTACTTTCCACTGGGATTCGGTCCACAGTGCTTTCACAGAAGCACGTGTCTTACTGCAGCAAAGCACGGTGGAGGGGGAGAAAGAGGGTCTGCCTGGAGATGGCAACCCCACACCACCACTGGGAGAACAATCCATGGAAATGCTTCCTCCTCACACTTCAAACTCACCCTGAAAGTGAGATAGAAGGTGAGTGCTTTAAACGTGGATTGCTAGATAGAAATGAAGGTAACTGTTCGTGCTGTGTGGGAGGTGCACTGTCCCCAGAGGAGTGAACAGTCCTGTGCATTTGGAAATGGAGCTTGTAGACAGACTACATTTTGAGGCACAAAAGTCTACTTCTTCCTGTTGTCATAAAAGCCAATGACAGACTGAGGTATTTATCAAGTCATGAAATGGCAAGCAAACACCTTTTTCATGCCATCTGAGGACTCCCTGTATGTATTATACAGCTCCTGTGCCTGGCTCCCTCCCCAGTTGCTCCAGCCGGTAGCACTGACATGCAATCTGCTGAGCTGATGCTCAGTGCATTAGGCTGAGCCTTCACAGAAGTACAGGATAGGACTAACAAGGCAAGCAAACATTGGTAACCCCTCTGGCTTGCTGGATTTGCTTTCTAGAATGAGAAGATGCAGGTGGAGTTCTGATGATGTAGAGAGAGGGAGGTTGTAGGTAGAGATCTGATGATCATCATCTGTGCTGATGACTCCTGTTGGTTAACAACAGGCTAAAATGTCACCTCCACACTGGATTTCTATCTGTTGTCTCATGCTGGGCGATAGCCTTTGGAGTTCATTCAACCTGCTGAGCTTTAATAAGCAAGTGTCACTTGCGACTAAGCAACTTAGTACAATTAAAACTGTTATAATAATAATTAAATAATTAAAATAATGCAAAAAAAGGGGACATATTGTTTTGCTGTTTGGTTATTATTTCTTTTTCTGGAACATGTTTGTCTGAGGAGATATGGTAGGTTTGTTGGGGAGGATGACTGTATGAGGAAAGCAATCTATCATTTCTTGAACAACTACTAGCTTCCAAGGAGCAGAAGGTAAAGAAAGAACTTGACAGTCAATAGGCTGCCTTCTTACACTTGTCCATTCCTACTTCAGAAGTTGGTGAACAAACTGGGGGATGTATTGAAAAAAATCCAGTTTGTCATGTAGAGTGTTTTTCTTCCACGTAGAAATGCTTTGTGTGAGTAACACAAGCGAACTACTGAGCCATTGAGCAAGCAAAAGTACCTCAGGGAAAGCAGACATGGAAATACGCAGTGGAGAACATACAGTACTGAAATATAGCTGTGTTATTTGCTTCAGGTATTAAAGACCCTAGGAAAGGAATGAGGTGAAGATAAAAGAATAATGAGACAAAAGATGCCTAACATTGGTGACTTCAAGTTCGGACTCAAAAACTGGTGGCCTAGTGTGCTCATGATCACCTCTGTAGATCTGAATGGTGGGAGACAGGGAGAGAGGACAGAAAGGAAAATGTGGTTTGTTAAAAACGTTTCTAAAGACTGTGTCAGCCTTTCAGTCATCTTTTTTCTTTTAGTGCTAGCTTTTCTTCTAGCTGCACAATCTCTATGCTGGCCCTTCTGGTTGGTTAACTTCTAGTTAAATTAGCACAATCTAATGCAGAGGCTGGAAAGCCTGCTTGACAAACTAGACTCTTCTAAATGAGAGGTTCAGTGCTCTAATACAGAACATTTTGGAGATATGAGAGCCATCCCCCATGGAAGAAAGCTGCTTCTGAGCAGTGGAGCATTGCAACTCTCTGCCAGGCAGGGTCTGTTGGCTTCTACCTGCAGGTTCCTGTTTTGAGGTGCCTCCATGTCACTAGGATTCAGCCCACTCTGCCTCTATATGTACAGTACCACCAGCTACTGACCCCTGGTCTAGTGGCCATGTCCTGTTTCCCGCCCCCCCCCTCCATCTCTGTGCTGATATATCACATCATCTGGCTCCAGTTATTTTCCTTCCAGTTGCCTTATTTTCCCTCCCAGTCTTTTTCCTGTTTCTTCCTTAGGTCAAGAAGTATTCCAGAATGGAATATTTCTTTTAATGCATTGGGATAGTTGCAGTGAAAATTGCAATGACAGTTGTGTCTGGGATTATGGAAAGATTCCCACCACCCAGGAAAGACATGAAGAGTGTCCTATTGCCCTGAGAACCACTGTACTGGGGAGGCTCTGGCATGCTATTCATGATACAAGGGTAGAAAACTGTTATGAAAAAGACGTGTGCTGTAGCAAGCAGGATTCATTCCTGCCAGTGTGGCTTATTATATTCCAATGAAATGAAATGTATTCCTCCTCTCCTGAGCAGACTATGTTGATTTAATTTGTGCTTTATGATCAAGATCCTAAATTTTATATCTTGCAAATTTTTTAAGTAGCGAGCAGGGATTTAGCTGCATGAAAACCATTAATGTCAATACAGCTAACTCCCCATGCGCTTCTTTAAAGACTATTTTATACACAACAACATGGAATTTCTTTTCCCTGGCACCTTCAGAAAAACTGAGCTGAAGGCGAGCTCACATTTAATTACTGCTCTTAAAGCAGTAAGCATTTCTAGTAGTCTGATTTTTTCCTGCTGACAAATGACAGTCAATGTATAATGCAGAAATCAAAAGTAACAGAACAGTTTCATCTAGGAAATCACAGATTATTAATTTTATGTGATTTTATGTGATTTTTGTTTAGGGGCTCTGTACGCAGTGAGTCAGGGACACACACCATCTCCAGTTACTAGAAAAGGAGGATCATTCACTTTTCTAGCTGAAATTTTCTTTGCTTAGTTCCTTCTTCAAGTACAAATAAAAACGATCCAACCACATTTGAGAATGCAAATAGGAAAAAAGAAAAGAAAGACATTTTCCCAGCAAAAGATGTTAATATCACCTTAATGGCAGTGTGTAGAGACTTACGTTATAGGCTTCAGGTGAGCAAACGGTGTATAAATAGAGAGGTAGAAAAATGGAAATGACCAAGGAGACGAGTGTCTGAATTTTATCAGTTGAGTATTGAACATTTAGGAGCTGCCAGTGTGGATGGCTGGGTCTCACGCACACTGACTGCTTATAGCTGGTCTAGGCAGTTCAGCTGGGAAGGATGCTCTGATTCTTCTAGTCCAGGTGTGTCTCAGGAATTTGTTATTTGACAGATGTGGGAATTCTGAATCCCAGGACTGCCTGATCCTGGTGCTACTTCTAAGCTACATCACACATAAGTAGATGAGGCTGAATTCTTAATGCCTGCTTTTAATATGTAAGTCAGAGGAGCAGAGCTCAAAGAATGAAAGATTCTGCGGAAAAGATAATGTTGACCCAAAAGCAAATGAGTGGCATATTACCCACAAATGTACTAAGAATGGATATTTGAAAAAATTCCTATCTATTAAAGCAATCAACTTCCAGTAGGAAGAATGAAAGCGAAAACCTGGACTACCTGTAAGGTGGGCTCTGAAATACATCTTATAAAGTGATGGCAGAAAACTGATTTTAATGAGTAAGATGATCCTAAGCATTATCATGTGTTTCAAGGTGGCTGAAACACAGACCTCAGTCATCCTAAACAATACAGAAACAGGTGTCCCATTATCAGTACTGCAAATAAAAGTGGAAGTTTTCTCATCCAGGATGAATTCACCACATGTTCATTAGCTTCTATTCTATTTTACAATCCTATGCTTCGCAGGATATCTCAATGCTCTTTCATGACCACACTTTATAGGAATATACTACATATCAAATACAGTTTGCTGTCCAAGATTGACTACTTAACTTATTCTTACTTCACCATTACATGACAGAACGTTGTGTCCTCTAAACTGTTGCTAGAAGAATTTTAGAAAGCAAATCCCAGAAATAGGGAAGTGATTCAAAGAGCATGCTTCCTGCCAATCAGCTAGATGACAAGCTTAAATGGATAAGCACTTGCAAACATGGGCTCATGTAGAAAAGTGTTCTTCCAAAAATGGCAGACACTGTGGAATACAGTTGCTAATCCTAGCTACTATACCTTGATTTGCAGGAATGCCACCTCTTGCACTTCCTCCTATAGTTTAATCCTAACAGGATCACACAAATTTGGTGGCGAAGCCTGTGCTGTAGGCTGGGTCTTTTCTGACACAGTGTAATTGCCTGAAATCTCTCCGTGGAAAGACTGGTCAGGTCCCCGCAGGTGTACTCCATATTCAGAGCAATAGATGTTCATTTTTGGAAGTCAGCTGTTGTAGCTTGTCTAGAGAATGGATTTAGGGAGAGAGGCTCAACACAATTTTGCTAGAAGAGTGGAAAACCAAAGCAAAAAAAGAAATATGTCTCTTCTATTTTACAAAGGTCCCTCAAGGTCTCTGCTAGTCAGAACCCAGCAGGAATTTTCCAGCTGAGGAGAAAGAAATGTTTACTAAAAGACAGATTGTGAGCATCAAGCTGTCTGTTCTTTAATTGATCTTTTACACTGAGCACATTCAAAAGATCTATACTTATGGCTAGGCTGTTATTTGGAAAGCCGACATAATAAATTCTACAGAGAAATGCTTTGTATTAAACCTGCAACCTGGGGATCTTTTAAAACACAGCAATCATCTTGAATGTTCATTTCTAGACAGACGGTTCTTTGTACATCTAAAGAAATGATTTGTGCTTCAGACCCACTGGGTTTTTTTCCTTCTTGATTAAGAAGCGCAAGAAATAACACAAAGGGGAGTAATGGATATTAGAGAGCTTTTTGTTAAGCACCA
Source organism: Excalfactoria chinensis (assembly GCF_039878825.1). Classification (NCBI taxonomy): domain Eukaryota; kingdom Metazoa; phylum Chordata; class Aves; order Galliformes; family Phasianidae; genus Excalfactoria; species Excalfactoria chinensis. The sequence goes on from NC_092827.1 coordinate 96,639,840, forward strand.
TGCTTTTGCACTGGGGGATACTCCTGTCCAAATTCTCAACATCAACTCATCCTACAGTTTTGCAGTCTTGATTCTACTCCTTCCTACACCAGATGTGCTACACATCTCGAGTAACCTCAAAACTGCACCTGAATATTTTCAGCTGGAGTAATGATCTAAAACAGCCCAGATCTGACACCTATAAACTGGGAAGTTTGAAAACTAAGTGCAGGTGTGCTCAAGAAGGGAAGTTGTTAAGTTCAGTCCATGGGACTGCACCCAGCTCAATGAAACACCCACTGAGCAGTCCAGAATTGCAGACATAATTGTCAAATGCACTGTCTGTTTGCTGAACTTTGAATATTGCCATTTTTAGGACAGGCACTTTTGTACTTAGTCATGATGACCTTTAGTTTCGCTGCCAAGTGTTCCTTTTTGTGCTCTTTTCCCATCCTCTTCAGTCAATATCACCTTGATGAGATGACTAGTAATTAAATGATTAAGTTCTGCTTGGAAGAAGTTCGATGCTTTTTGTATTTGCTGAAACTTTGGGATTGCTACTGCTAGAAGATGAAGTCACAGAAAACAGATTTGATGTTTGCTGGTACAGTTCCTATCTGGCACCATGAACCCGGGTCCAGATCTCCTGGGTTCCTGTTAGTAGTCATCCACAAACTTGTTTCCCTCAATGGAGAAGCAAAGCTACGCTTTGCTAAAAATGCTGAGATGAACAGCTCTGTGGTGCTTCCTTCCCTCTTCCATCTGTTCCACCACTTCTCTGAGACTTGAATCCTCTGCAAAGCCAGCAGAAGTGTAATAGCTGTAACCTATCTCTCTGATATTAAATTCCCCGGTGCTAGCGGATTATGGCCTTCAGCACTGTCAATATTATTAAGAACAATACTGCTATAATGGAAACTCAGTGCATCATCAATTTTACATCAATTGATAAAGGATTTTTCTCTTAGCAGCGCAAGAGGAAGCAAATGTGAAAACATCTGAGACATAAAACTCACCAAGTAATGATTGACAGTTGTTGTTTTCCCTTTACTCTCAAAGGAAACCAAGGAATTAGAGAAGACATCGGTAGAAGAGAAAGGGGGTACCTGGTGCCATAGGCCCTTGGTAACAAATGTTGCCTGTCTTTATCAACAGAGTGCACTAGCGGTTCAGCTGTTTCTCAAAGGGAAACAGATTGCTTTCACTGCAGAGTTGATGCAACTTCTGGGGACCATCCAGCTTTGAGCGGCACTTCTGCTTCCCAGTGCCTCAGTTAAGCACACATGCCCTGCTGGACTGGATAATCCATCCTTGTGTCATTCACAGCACAGTGTGTGGGCACACATACTGAGCCTGAGCAGCTCAGGACCTCTCTGCAACAACTCCTACAACAGGAAGAGCATTTTTAAACTCAAAAGGTTTTGTGCTGCTGGAGCAGACTCCTGTGCTGCGTGCCTTTTGAATAGAAACATATCAGTTCTCAGTTATTGCAGTATTTAACTAACTTCTCATTTCTGCTTTGGCTGTGAAATATTTTCATTTATTTCTGTACCCGTTTGGGAAGAAAGCTTACAGCTGTCCTTCAGTGCTTCAAGGCATCAGTTCTTTTGCAGAAAGAGAAAGCATATGAGAGCAGATACACAGAAGATAAACAGAGACCATGTCCTTGTAGTGATGGTAACTGTTACCGGAGTGGAAGAAGGTTCGTTCTGGTGTCCTTATAAAACAAAAAGCCAATAGCTTGTTGGATATTGAAGCACAATGCAAAACATATTCATCTGACGCTTACTAACAAAGAAGATTCTGAGTCAGGTGAGTTGAAGGAAGGTAAAATTCAAACTGTCTTGCTTGTATCAAATGAAGCAGTGACTGATGGTACAAAGGAGAGAAATAGCTTATCTCAAGTCACTAACATGACGGTGTGCTCAGGATGTCCTCCAATTTAAGAGTGGACAGAAGGTTGTACAGCTAAAAGCCCTGAAGTTCAGCAGCTCAGAATGTGTCTCACCAGCAATATTCCGTAGTAATATAAAAAGATATATATATATATATGTATTTAGTGAGAATTTACTGCTGCTTTTAGCAGTCTTCCAGACATAAGCTTTCAGATAAATTTAAGTGCATTTACTGTGCTTGCAGCATGAAGTGCACTCTGATGGAGCATTTTCTGCAGCTTTAAGCTTTGCCTTGGTTTAAATAATTGAGAAGGTAATAGTGAATGATTAAAATCAGTAGAAAATGGTGTTTACTGAAAACATTAGAACTAGCTTTCTGTGGGAAGCACCTTTATGCCTCTGAGCCTTTTGCTTGTGTGTGGAAACAACCATCACGTTGCTCTCGCCTGCCATCAGTAGCACAGGAATGCTTTACTTGTCTGAGCTCTTGCACTGAAATACTCCTTCATCCTTTCCTTGTTCCAGCCTAGACTGAAAAGGTACTCTTGTGTGTATGAAAAGCATGAAAGCTACAGGTCAACATGTGCCAGTTTTCCCTGTGAACTAAAATTACTAGAGGAGAATTAGCCCCAAAAGTTCTAGCAGACATTGGTGTCCTGCTTTTTGCCATCCAGAAATCTGGCTGATTCATACATCAGAAATGCCACCTTTGGCTCAAATGTTTTTAAAGGCTTCTTTTTCTTTTTGCTTTCGAGTGGTGTGAGATACTTGTGAACAAGTAACTCAGAGTAGGTGAAAAGTATCAGAGTAGGTGAAAAACTGAGAAATGCTCCTTTGGATGCATCCCATTACATTGCAGGAGGCTTGTTTTTCTAAGATGCGCAGTACCCTGGCATATATATGATAGTGAACAGCCTGGTGCTCACTATCAAAGTTCAGTATGACGCTGATAGGGCACAGAAGCAGGCCTGGGTCTGGTTGTCTGGAATCTGTAATATCCTCCCCCTTCAGCCTTCTGATATGAAATAGAAAAGTGAGCCTGTATTTTAAAAACAACTGTGGTGAGCTCTGAATCATCGTGGGCACAGAAGCTATTTGCTCTCCTGAACCTTGCCTTGACAACTTCTTTCCAAATCTGTGGAAAATATTACTGCTGTTTGATCGGGGGAAAACACTGCTCCCAAAAGAGAAGAGTAGATAAATCTGTTCATTTCAGGAGTAGTAGTGGCTTCTTGCCAACCATCATCCCCGTACCTTTGGTCCCACATGATACTCCAAATACGTGTTTCAAATTGAGTTATTTTTCAGGCATATAAATTACAGCAGTTTTAATCAGCGCTCTATATATTTTTGTTATTATGAATGAGCTCTGGAGACATTATTTATGAGGAATCAAGTGAGATTTTATGTCGGGAGCCATAAAAGGTTTCTTATTACTTAATTAATTATGAGCAACTCCACCAAAATCAGTGAAATTATGTAACGGTAAGCAGGATCGGGGCTTTCTTTTGTCTTTACTTAGCAAGTCTGATTTGGACAATGTTCACTCAACCTAATACTTAACACAAGACTGAGCGTCTGTTGCTCCAAATCCTAAAATACTGTCTTTTTAATGCTAGACAGCAAACCTGTGATTTGTCGGATACTCAATCTGACATTGGAGAGGAAAAAAAAAAAAAGATGCTGAAAAAATGCAAGAGAAAGAAAGCCAGCAGACAACCTGAGGAAACAGGTTGGCAAACTGGTCTCAGGACACACGATGAGCTGCAGAAATACAGAACTGAAATGGAAAATTGTTAAACAAACAACATCTGTGGGCAGACAAATGTCCATCCGAATTATTTTTTCATGTTTTCAGTGGGATCCATTTTGCTACTCTTCATTACTTGTCTAGAGGGAGGTGATATTTTATAAGGAGATACTTCTGTTTATTGTCTGGTCGACAGCAGAAGATTGTAGGAACTTCCTATACTTGGACCATCTGTATCTCAGTGGAGCGTGCTGTGTGCCAGCTCACAGACTGAAAGGTAGCTGGGGAATAGGAGGGATGGCAGACAAATGAGCAGACAAACTCTTGGGAAGGCAGCTGATTATTTTCACCATGTGACAGGATGTTTAACACAGGGTTCAGCAAGAACAGGGACTCCATGTTGCTGCTGTTGAGCTGAGTGCCTGATTGCTGCGTCAAGGGGTTTCCTTTCACAGGAAAACTCTCTGAAATTTAAAAACAGGAATCAAGTGCTTCTTCCAATCTCTTATTCTCCTAAGTACCAGAAGCAATGTAAAACAGAGGGGCATGAGACAGCTCTTGCTGGTTTTCTTAGGAACTCAACCTGCTGGGCTTCATAAATCTCAGCTTAGGCCCAGTTTTCTCAACACAGTGCAAAAATGAGGTGGCAGTGTGCGTAGTGCAGCAGTGCAGAGGAGCTCTGGGGACTCTGTCTCCAGACAGGTATCAGGAGACCAGCCCCACTTAATTGCTCCCTGCACACATCATTTTGAACCAGCATAGCTACATATCCTCTGGGCCTGAGCCTGTAGCACCTTGCAGCGCTGCCTTGTGCAGGATGGCTGCAGTAGGTTGGCTTGGGGCTGGGGACAGCAGGAAGACAGCCTGGGGGAACCTCTGCAACACAGACTCTGGTAGGAACTCTTCTTTCCTCCTCTTTGGATATGCCATGTTCATAGAGCACGCTGGCTTTTTGTGCCTCAGGGAAATGCCTGGAGCAGTGGAACAGAAGAGAAATTTACTGGTGGTTTTTGTCAAGAAATAACTCAGAAATTAAACTTGGATTTATTTCAGCCCCCTCACTTTTCTCTACTCCTTCCCTTCTTCCTGTCCCACAGCAAGGCAATAGCTGTGAACCTCAATGGAGAAAGTGCTGCCACAGGAGCTGGGTATTAATCTTGTTGCTGAAATGAAGGATGGAAAAGTTCTTCAAAACTTTTCCCTCTATCTATAGGATGAAAGAAGTGACTGGTTTGTTTTCCACTGCTTATTTGTCTTATAGTGAACTTATACTCTTTTTTTTTTCCCTTTCTTTTTCTTCTGCTCCAGCTGAGTATCTTTCTGAGCATGCCCTTGAGAAAAGGGTCTGTGTGCAAGTTGTAAATTCAATCAGTTTCAGCGAGAGACCTCTCTTCCAATCGGAGAAGAAGTAAAAATGAAAATATTAATAATCAAAGACATTAAAACTGTAATATTTAATTGAAATAAAGCCATGCCTGCACTGACAGTGAGGGTCATCTGCAACATTCCATCCAGTCTGACCCTGGTGACCATCTGCCTCCAGCTCCCTGCAGATACCTGACTTCATCTGGGAGTGTAATGTGATGCCACAGCCTGAAACTGCTTCTGCGTTTGCAAATTGAAGTTGCTTTTGGCATAACGTTTTTACAATTTCTGCTTCTATTTCAATGAATTTGGGACCTCCCCCCATCTATTTCTTTCTCTTAAGTTTTGGGGGGAAAGGTTTTGTTTCCATTCTTTGTTTTACTAGGCTGATGTCTTTTGGCATGATGCTCTTCAGGCTGATAGGAAATGGGTCATATAAACCATTTATTCCCAGTTAATGTGCTGTACATTATTAAGACCAGCTACGTGTCAGCCTCAGGCAATAATAGTTCCTTCTTGCCCTTGGGACATTTCATTGAGTGACTGACTAAAAAGTGGTCTTCATGAAAATCTCTTCAACTGGCCAAGCATAGTCCAATTTTTGCAGCTTGCTTTGAAAGATAAAGCTGTCAGTTCCCTGAGAAGACTCGAATACCCGTTTTTACCCTTCTCCTAGCACTGCTGCTGTACTCTATGTAAAATTAGAAGCCGTTCCACAGGCAGTCAGAGGGCAAGCATTATTTCATGGTTTCAAAACCAGAAGCAAGCTACTTGTTTTATGATGGTGCCATTTCCTAAAAACTAAAACATAGGATTGTTGCTGCATCAAGCTACTGCAGTGATAGGGCTTGATCTTTCTTCAGTGTCTAACTCTCATTACAATGAAAGAAGCATTACTGAAAAAAACTGTGACTATGTCAAATTTCTGGAGATGGCATGTCCTGACACAGCAGCAAAAGCTGGAGCAGGGAGCAAGGCTGCCAGCAGCAGTGCTTTGCAGAGGCAGACCACTGGCTGATGAGCAGTCATAGGAGCAAGGAGGTATTTGGGACAGGAAAAGGTATGGAAGTGGAGGAAAGGTGTTAACTTCAAAACTAGGATGAGAATGAAGGGTGTAATAGACTGCTTAAAACTGTTAGGTGACTGTTAAAAGACGCTACTTTGCTGCCAAATGAGTTGTGGATGAGATATGAAGATCATTTGTTAGATGCATCATATTGGGAAGGAACATAAAGGATTAGAAATGGTACTTGCACCATAAAGCTTTCACTAAGCAGGTAAAGAGTAATGCTTTTGTTTTTATTTTGCTGTCTTACATGCCATACCCATACCTAGATCAGCACAGAGTCATGAAACACTGCTCCAAAGAGAGTCTTACTCCAGAAGGGCATGTACACTGCACACCCCAACTGCTCCGAGTCACACATTTACATCATCCCACTCCTTTTGGTGCATCTCTCAGCTGTGCTTTGGGAGAAGCGCTGCTGCAACCTCTTGCGGCAGCTGCTGGTCCAGCATTGCTGATCGCTAAGGTGGGGGAAAAAGAAGGTGAAGTTTCTCTGTCAATAGGCAAATGGTAAAGTCTGACATAGGAATGCCATGCACTTTGATTCTGTTTCATATTTATGACTCTGGCAGCTCCTTAACTGCCTGCGGAAGTAGCTTTAAAAATAAATCCCTGTGCATTTTAGTTAGCAGAACACCAAGCGCTGCTATTTTTACAACATTCAGAACGAAGTAGCTGGTGAGGAATGTAATAAATAGGCTCAAATCCTTCCTGTAAGCAAAATTTAAATCTCAGAAAAGCAGTTTTACCCTCAAAGCTCAGGGCAGCCAAAAGCATCCTACATTCAGATCTTCTTGACAGGCAATATTGCGGTGCTGTGCCCTGCACTGTTCTGAGCCAGGCTGTTGAATTATGAGATTCACATACACTGGGTGAGACAGCAAGCTTGATTTGCTAACTACTCTCTTTCCTTCTTATTTCCCCCTTCCTCTTTTCTTGCTTTTCTTAACTCTTTCTCTTTGGTGGCTTACCAGTATATTTATCTCAATTTCCAAGCTGAATGTAACAAAGACAAGGACATTTAACAATTTAACAAACAGAAGGGTGGCGAGACACTGGAACAGGTTGCCCCGAAAGGCTGTGGATGCCCCCGCCCTGGAGGTGTTCAAGGCCAGGCTGGATGGGGCTGTGAGCAACCTGGTTTAGTGGGAGGTGTGCCTGCCTATAGCAGGGACTGGAACTGCATCATCTGAAAGGTCCCTTCCAACCCAAACCATTCTATGATTCTGCTATATGATTTTAAATACCCAACTGATATGTAAAGGTTGTGATACACGGATAAAGAACCAAAAAGTAAATGACACATATACAAAAAGTTATTCTGTCTCATAAACCATGGGGAGTAATGTTTTCATACATTCTAAGCAATTAAAAAGGCTGGGAATGTATTTTAATTTCTTTTGGAAAAAAAAAAAAGCAAAGCAGTATGTGTTTGCTCATTGTTCCTTTCACATTGTCTTTCTCCTATTCATGAATTCTAGCAGGTAACTTTAAATAAAGCAGAAGATGGTTTTGGCAGTTCCTAATTATATTAACTTGTGCTGCATCTGCACTATACAGCTAAGTGAATTTCTTAGACCCAGTTTCTCCAGGTTATCTGATTCTATTTCTATCAGCTTATTCTGATTCTCTGTCAGATACCAGAGCAAACTGTTCATTAGCAGTGAGTTTTTACTTTTATTTTTCTGTGGAGCTGTACTATTGCATAAGTAGAAATTAACATTTCTTACAACAACAACCTTTTTACAGCCCCTAAATTCTGTTAATGTTTACTCTTCAAGTAGTTTCTCTCAAATATCTGGTCTCATGCTTCACATTGTCTCATGTACCTTAAATAATACATTGTCGTGAAGCCCTTCACTGGATGCATGAAGAGGAGGTCTTCCACATCATGTCCAAGAGAAAACAAAGTCCAGATGAAGACAAACCAGTCCTGAAAGTACAAGCGAGATTGTTAGGCTGTGCTCAATGTTTCACTAACAAAACTTTATGCAGGTAGATACTGATAGAACAAGAGAGAATGGATTTAAAATGAAAGAGCGGAGATTTAAGTTAGATATTGGGAAGAAATTCTTCACTTGGAGGGCACTGAGGCACTGGCACTTCTGCCCAGAGTTGTGGGTGCCCCATCCCTGGAGATGCTCAAGGCCAAACTTGATGGGCTCCTGGGCAGCCTGACCTAGTGGTTGGCAAGCCTGCCCAAGGCCGGAGAGTTGGAGCTAGATGATCCTTGAGATCTTTTCCAACCCAAGGCAACTGATGCTTCTATGATTCTATGGCACGAAAACCAAACAAGTGCTTCACTTAGGCCCCCAAACAAATCTGTAAGCATTACTAACAAGACCACAAAGAAAGAGAAGATTGTTGATAGTGATGGTCATGTTTGGCACTTTTCTCCTTCTAAAAATGCTTTATAAATACTAATGGTTAACAAAAATGCAGTGTATTTCATGTCCCGTGGACCTCATCCAGTGCAGTTTTTAAGCTCTGCAGCTTCTGTGTAAGCTTGCTGAAGAATTTTAATCATGAATGCACTGTTGCTTTAGTGGGGAGAATGGTAGTCTGAATTTACCCCCCAACAGAGTCGGGTACTTAATCAGCAGTGAGTGCTTCTGCTTAACGGAGATGCACTTGTTCCTGTTTTATTGGGCATCAAGTAGTCTTCATCATCTGATTCCAAGTGAGCTGCCAGACCAGAGCTGCTCTGCACAATCCTGACTGTGAGGTGGCAGAGGGCCGTGAAGTGAGGACAATGTCACTGCACTTTGCTTGTCTCATTTTACTGAAGAAATCTCAGGTGGTCTGTCCCTCCCTGCTTATCCAGAGGACCCAGCTAAAGCCCAAGCACTACTGCAGGTTGCAACATGAGGGCTAGGAGGAGAGTGACAGTCTCTGTAGCCTTTACTCCTTCATGAAGTCTCTGCAGTGGTGACTCTGTCACTGTCTACAGAAGGGTTATATGCAATTCCAGTTGTGAACAGTAAATGTAACATATAATAATGAATGTAATAATCTATTAAAAAATAATCAGCCATTTCTGTTCCCTGCAGTGGAACCCAACATGCTCAGCTGAAAGCAGAGTAAGTGTCAGTTTTAGTTCCCGTTTCCATCTTTCATACTTATCACATAGCACAGAAACACAGCAGCTTTTTAATATGAAAAACGGTGGACAGTCTTTTGAGATGGAGAAAACGTGAAGCTCACAGGATTCAAAATACCCCAAGCAGCCCCATCATTATTAAGCATCAGAGACTATTGTATTTTTCATTTTGATCACTGGACTCTGTCTTTTAATCTCCGGCTTTTCTCTCTTGACCGTTCCCAGAGATTTGAAATAAGATGGATGCAGCTAGAAGTGACAGCATCAATTTCTTTTGCGCTGATAAGCAAAACCAACCTTTCTTTTTAGCAATAAGAAAACAACTCTTCCATTTGCATGTTATTGGCCTGTCTTTTATGAAACGTTTCGCCATTCATAGCTCAGGCAATCTGCTATAAATACAACCATGCAGCAGTACATTTTACAAACAGCTTGTCAGGACAGAAATAAAAAGCCCCTAGTGTTAGAGAGGAAAATAATGTGGCACTGAGTAACCATTTACATTCCTGCAAACCAACTGTGGAATAGATGCGGAAAGGCTGCAAGCTGCCCGGTGTGCTCCCTGCCAACACAGAAACATAGAAACACGGGTCATCTCAAGCCAGAAGGAGAAGCCCACAGGAATCACCCAGTCCAGTTCCTGCCTCCACACAGCACCACTCCAAATCCAATCCCTATGTCTAAGAACTGATTTTAAGAATGGTATTATCTCTTTACGGTGTTCTTGGACTCTCACATCATGGGCATACTTTTGCTCTTGGGCTCTTGTATCCACACGTGACCCTAATTTATTCTCATCTTCAATTCTTTCTTTCCTTCCAGTAATTTTTGCATCCCCTTGATCTTTTTCATGCTAGTTGCTGAAAATCTCTCTCCCTCTCTTTCTCTCCAACCCTCATAAATGTGCATTTGTAGTCCATGGCATAGGAATGTATCTCTTATTATCTGTATCTCTACATGTATTAAGTAGGAAGAGTATTATTTAACAGATCTCAGACTGTGAGAAAATAATTCTTTGTATGACACCAATTATTTGTGAGTTCATGTACAATACTGGTAATCTCTGTGCAAAAAGATAAGCTTTGAATGTCTTGTTAAAGTGAAAGGCTGCTTCCTCACACATGATTTTCCAAGTTCTGCTGCCATTTGGCATACTAGCAGTAGCATAATAAAAATGAAAGTCGTACAGATCTGAATGCTCCATGGTAAGGAAGAGCTTCCAATGAGAGACAAACAAGGACACTGCTCCTCAGCACTGGGAGAAGACCGGCATAAAATGAGATAAATGAAAGTGTATAGGGGAATGTTTGTTTGTTAGTCCTCCTACAGCAGTGTCATGAGGCATGCTGTAAGATTACATGGTTTAAAATGAAATTAATAGGTTACTTTATATTGTTTTTAATTTGGTTGCAGGACTCATTGCTACCAGATGCTGGAGGCCAATCGTTTAAATGGCTTCCAGAGAAAATCAACTCACTTAGGGAACTCTGCCAGGGCCCATTAACACAACAAGGTATTTAAACACAGAAATGCTCAAGAGTCGTAGAGCTGGTGTCTTGGTGGGAATATTGCTGTACATAGAGTCACAGAATCATTAAGGTTGGAAAAGACCACTAAATCATAATGTCCACCTGCCATCCCATCCCCACCATGCCCACTGACCACATCCCTCAGTGCCACATCTCCATGGTTATTGAATACCTCTGGGGACAGTGACTGCACCACATCCCCGGGCAGCTGTGTCACTGCCTCACCACTCTTTCTGAGAAGAAGTTTCCTAACATCCACCCTGAACCTCCCCTGGGAGAACTTAAGACCATTACCACTTCTCCTGGCTCTTATACTGTTCCATATTGTTCTTGTCACCAACTGCTGTCAGAGGGACCCTTAGCCTGAACCAACTGCAGCAATTACTCTGTGCAAAGTGCTCAGATGGAGCTGACATGAAGCACTACATGCACAGGACATGCACAGAGCAGAAGTGTGTGTTCCAAGAACATGGAAACGGATCTAAAGGAGCCCAGGTACCTGTTTAGATCTGCGTATCTGCAAAAGGGAGTCCTAAAGACCTCCCTGTCCTCTAGCTTGTGATTTGAAAGGTGGGAAATGGCTTTTTAAATGACAATGAAGCCTTTCATCAGAGCATATCAAACAAAAGAAGGTTGTGACAGATGAACGGAAAGACATAAGACTTCCCTCAGTGTTTTATATATGACAGTGAGCACTTTCTTTTGTAATGAACAACAACTTTTTGAAGACTCATCAGAAGCATATCTGTGAAAAGCAAATGCAGAAGAGTAATGTTGCAAGAGAGTTTTCAGAGCCTCACTGACTCCTCTGTGTTTTGGAATCCAGCATCCTTTCAGAAAGGCAGGTTGTCTTGATGGGAATTTCCTCAGTAAAGCCTCTCACAAAGAGTAGTTAAACCTTACATGGTTAACAGAATAAGGTGTGATAAATGCTCATTTATACTCCTGTGAGACATCCTTAAGTAACTGGAAGCGAGCGGCACCTGAAAATAACTGATGTCAAATGTTGTCATTATTAGTCCTTGGAGGAACATGGTATGGACTAATGCCAGCTGTGAGCGCACATAGCTGGCTCGTGTTGAACTCTCCATCCACCAGTATTTCTAGGCTTGTGACTCCCTGGAATCTTTTCTGGATGTGAGTTTTTAGACATGAAAATACAGACTGTTCCAAACCAGCATGCTTTTCCCTCTAGCTGGTAGGACTACTTATCATAACTTGGCAATGTCTGTGCTCATTTTAAGAACAGGAATCTACAGCCAGTAAGGTTTCAGATAAATGTGAAAAACAGCTCAACTCTAAATTACTTCAATAGAGCTTCCTGACGCTGTTGAATGTGGTGCTGAGCTTCTAAAAGAGCAATGCCCATAATCTGTACCTGGATTGAACTGTCAACTGACTGTCACACAGCAGAACTGGCTCTCAGATATTTGCTTCAGACATGGACCCAGTACTAAGTATGTACTAATGTTGGCTAATGAGTCAACAACATCAAAACACGCACTGTTTTAGAAAGACAGTCCTGTCATGAAACACTAAGACTCGATTTTGGCAGGGCAACGTGCTCAGCATGTCTGTATTGCACAGTTAAATGAGGGCGGTTTTCCCATTCAAAGGCAACATCCCTCAGAATGATACTAGGAAAGATACCGAAGCAAGTGATGATATCCTTTAAGGTAGCTGTTGTAATCACAATCACTAGATATATGAACGTATCATTTTCCAACAACATTATTCACTAGAACAAGGTCAAATCAGAAAACACTAACAGTGCTTTCTGTTTAACTGTGGAACATTTGTAACAAGTCACTGATGTGCAGCAGTTACCCCAGTGTGGCAGTACTGTCACAAAGAATGTGGCTATAGTGCCAATGTGCACTTTGACTTTGAAGACTGCTAAATATTTCCTCCCTTTCACTTCCTCCTTTTTCTAAGCCTTGCACTTGCTTTCACACCCAGAAAAGGACTATAGTGGACTGCTTGTTTTTGTTCCTGCCTGCAATCCAATTGGTTCCTTCCCCAGCACAGGCAGCCCCTTCCAGTTCATTCTAAAAGAAAACTGTAACAAATGCACAGCCCTGGATGAGAATACTCCCTAGTATTTCTTCAAAACCCTTAGAGAAAATATGAGATGATATTCGATGAACTGTAAAGAAAAAAAGAGAGAGAAGCAACAGGAATGCTTCTGTCATCACAGCAAATTTGTTGGTAAAAGCAAAGTGTTTATATGAGGTGACTCTACCAGTAAAATACAGGTGGAATGAAGCAACGAAAATAAAATATTCTGAACCAGAATGTGATAATATTATATTAAATATCACATGACAGTTCTTCTGGGTCTCTATAGTAATGGCAGACAAAGGTCTAAAGTGCGTTATTGCCTATAAGAAACCAGTTCTAAAAACAGCAAAATATTTTATCATCAGTCACTTGAATATCTTCTTGACTACAGGGACCCTCTAGGGTCAGACATTCAGTTCTGTCTGATGTTTGTTCATCTCCTTAGTTCAGCTCGTGTATAAAATCAACTACCAGGTAGAACACGGACCCATATGTGCACACCTGACCTGTGCACCTCAGGGTAGTAAAAGATCCATTCATTTTTCAATAGATAGTAACTACCAAAGATAATATCCAAAGAATTCCCTGTCTTTTAAGAAACTTGTCCACTTCTCTTGTATTAAAAATAAAAAAATAGAAAAGAAAGCAGCTTTCAGAAGCTCCATTGCACTAATAGGCAAAGAAACAGGCAGGTAAGCGAGATTCCCCTTCAAAAATGGAGAACTGCTTCCTCGTAGACATAACAAGAGATTGGAATGAGGACTGCAATTTTTAATTGCTCTTTTTTGTGAAGCAGACTTTGACGTGTGTTCAGCCTGCGTCACTGTTAAAAGATTTTTGTGCTTGTGTGGAAAGTTTTAAGCGCTAAGAGAAAAGCAATAACGTTGGGTTTGCAAAGGCGCTTGTTTGGTTCTCGTATTAGCTTTGAAGACACGTGTTCACATTTCTTCTTAATTACATAAAACCTACCCATGTGATAATTTTAATTACCCATTGTTAGCTGAGATGTCAATTAATTATTTCATGCCTGGGTTAATGTTCTCCTCCCTTCTTTTTATCAGCCCACTTTGCTTCAAACTAGAACCATTTCATATGGTAAGGGACTAAAATAATCCCTGAGTGTGAAGATCCTTAATGATTCGGTTGCGTGGCATGAAATGGAAAAAAAAGCAGAACATTTTCTTGAGAAAATATTTTTCACAGGAAAAAAAAAAAAAAAAAGCAAAAAAAAAAAAAAAAAAAAAAAAAAAGCCATATGACGAAACCCAGGCGTTTGGGGGAAAACATTCCTTGCAGCTGAAGCTTTCAGCAGAGTGTGAAAACATTCGTCTCCTTGGGTAGCCTAACTCTCCTGCTCGTGTGCAGAAAGGTTTGCAGTTGCCCTGGTATCCCGCAAAGCACCTGCCGAAACCGGTTGCTTACTTAAAGCAGCCCTCTTGACTTAGAGGTCCTAAAATACATGGTACTTGCTGCTTGTATTATATGTGGGTTGCTCTGAAACTAATGCCTCCTGTTTATTTCCCTGGAAACTACAATGGATACAGAGAGGAACTACTGCTGTTTGGTAGAGCAAATTCTCAGCTACAAAAGACTATTTTTCAACAGTCATCACTATTAGCTGTGCATTTTCACCAGCAGCAAACAAATGCCTGAATGCCATGCTTGAACAAATCTGCACCAGTGGAAGTGACTGCGGTCATCACTGCTGAAATGCACTACCTACCACCTCACTGTGCTCACGTACACTGTTGGGTCACTATAAACAATTTGGCAAGAAGAGATAAATGTCAATGGGGGCCATTTTTCCTCATGGCAGAATTCAATGGCACACCTTTGCTCCATATGCACTCCCATATCAGACACCGTTGTGTTAGACTGCCCCTCTGCTGCCATCTGCCACGCAGCAACATCATGTAATGGAATACTGATGGGAAGATTTATACTGCCATCCCGCCCACATCCGCCTCTGATGTCATGGGCCAACATAATGAAACAGGAGGCATTACTTTTGGAGAAACTCCCATAGATTTTTACTCCATCTTTAAAAGTATTTCTTTTATTTAATGATTTTTAAATTCCGCTGCTCTCACCGGTGAAAGTTATACAATAGTCTGCACTGTACACGCAGAAATGAGCTAATAAGCAATACATCTTTGTCAGCCAGGGACATTACTCTCAGTTCATGTCAGCCTCAGCAGAACTGGTTGTATGAGCGCGTCAGAAAACTGGCAACAAAAATGCATTGTGCTTAGCCTCAGAATTAAGTTTCTCTTCTGAAGGATATTAAAAAAAAAAAAAAAAAAAAAAAAAAAAAAAAAAAAAAAAAGCCACTTAATACATATATTTAAAAATTCTCCCAAATATCTGGGAGATAATCAGGTAGGAGAAGTGTATAGCCATTGGAGTATTTCAGTAGGGAAAGTGACTTTGCAAGCAACTTCAGAAATACTTATAGGAACTTAGGTAAGGAAAATATGCACTTAATTAATGACTGTGGTACTACAAAGCATTTCAGCTTAGTTCTGCCTTCAAACTAGTCAATAATCTCATGAAACTAAAGCCGTGGTTAAATAATGTAATATAACCTTATTTGTTACTTTGCTCATAGATGTGATTCACCATGTTGAACCAAACGCTCCATTGCATTACAGTGATTTTTGTTCTCCACAATCCTTCTGAAATAAAATAGATATAATGGTGGAGAAGGAAGTCAAGCATGTGGTTGGATTAGATCTTTTTTCCTTCTTCCACATCAGTACTGCAATCAGACACCAGCATTCTCCTTCTCAGACAGTGAATTCTGTACCAGCTGCCCATTGAGAAAACTGATTAATATCAACTTCTCACCTTATCTTAATCAGGAGGTTTTTTACACAATGAACCTAATGCTAAACTTTCCCACATTTGACTAGATTTTCTTAATCGAATTATTAATGTATGAAGTAAGATTTCCCACAGACTGAATTCCCCTATGCTCATTTTCACAAATGTGTGTATGAATGAATGAAAATCTGTTTTCCCCCCCGCAGTGCAGGTGTATGTGTGCACTGTAACACCCAGTGATTCAGGAATGTGTTTTCTTTCTGTGTGGGTTTGTTCTGTGTGAACATGTGTAGCCCTTCATCTTGGTACCTAGTACAGAATCTTCAAAATGAAAGGAATGTGAAGAAAACTGGCATGAACAAAGTACAAACTGTGGGCGATACTGGTGGTAGGTGGACAGTTGGACTCGATGATCTTAGGAATGCCAGACAATTGTCCCAGAATGGATACTCCAGAAATCCCTTCACAGACCTGTCTAACGTCAACCACAAGCACATGCATGCTGGCTGCTCACTTACAGGACCAGCAGAAGCCCTTCTGTCTCTCATTTATTTTCTTCTTTCTACTGTTGAGCTGTTTGTCTGCTTTTCCTGCAGACAGGAACACGGTGAGTGATGGAATGAGAAAAACATCTCTTGATGGAGGTAGTGTGCACTTCCCTTTGCATTGCTGAACTTGGTGGTATATAATTCTTGACCCCCTTGACCATTTAACCATTTGAGTTCTTGACAGCTTGACCTTTTGACCTCTTAATTTTTTGACCTCTTGACCTTTAGACCCACTTGACCTTTGTACCTCTTGACCGTTGGACCATTTGACCTCCTGACACTTTGACCTTTGGACCTCTTAAATTTGTACCCCTTGACCTTCTCATTTTCTGACCTGTTGACCTTATGACCTTTTAACTTTTTCACCTTCTGAGGCCATGACCTTTTGACCCTTCTGTCCCTTTGGCCTTTAACTCATTTGAACCCCGACTTTTTGAACTTTTGACTCCTCAAATTTTCCTCCTTTTGTCCTCTTTAACCCCCCTTTGACCTCTTTACCCCTTGCTCTTTGATTTTTGACTCTATGGGAACTGTTAGGTCACAGCCTGAACCAGAGATTGATCACCTGGTGAAGGGAGCACAGGTGCAAATAATTCATAACAGCTGCAAAAAAAGCCTGGGTCCACTCCTCCCTAATCTCATTTAAGGGCTGGCAGCAAAGAGGGAAACATCTCTTCTTAGAGATTGTTTCCCTGTGGGAGTTTTATAGTGAGTTCTTGTCTTTGGAATGGGGATAAGCTATTCTTTTTTTGGTACCAGTTTATGACTAATACCTTTCTTGGGTTATCCTAAACCAGATCAGAGGCAACTGCATACCTCTATCTTAGTCAATAGATTGATCCCTTTGACTTCTTGTCCCATGACTTTTTGACTCTTTGACTTCTTTTACTCAGTAATATTTTGTCCTCCTGACCTCTTGTCCTTTCCTCTTTTGACCTATTGAGTTTTGATCTCTTTATTTCCTTGACCTTAAACCCCATCAACAGTTTGACTCCCATTGACCTTCTGAGTGATGCCATCAACAGTGCTTATTCTAACTTCCAAAAGTGAAGTAAAATTTGTTCTGCACAAACCCATTCTTACTTTAGAGTGGTGGGAGAGGAGCATGTGTGTACGTAGAGGTGTCAGAAACAGCCTGGACAAGTTTCCCACTTCTGATGGACTAAATCATCAATAAGGAGAGGTACTGATGGATCTTTAAGTGCTGTTCCAGCTGTTGACATTCCCTGAACAGACAGGCAGTCTGCTTGTGGGGAAGCAGCTGCTTTAAATGTTATGCAATTTAGCCACCCCTCCAATTATAGCTTTGTCATTCCATCCATTTCAAGTGAGACAATGTTAAGATTTGTTTCTGATAGCTCAGCCTGGACAGCCTTTTATTTCCGGCAAGTTTTCTCCCTCCTGTCTTTTGGAGGGTGGGAGGTGAAAGAGTGGTGTGATGGAGTTCAGCTGTCCAGCACTGAAACCTCCATGGTGGGGTGGTGGTCCTGCAGTTTAACCCCCTCTTTCCTTCTGTTCTGTGCCACGCTGCTGCTCTGTGCCATTGGTGTGAGTGGGCAAACTTCAGTGTAAGCTCTGCTGAGCCACAGACACTACCACCTGTTCATACTACTACAATATTGTCCATTTGCTATGTTTATGCTACAGTTTCTTACCATATTTTGGTTTTCTCATTAAATCGAGGTCTAAGAACCCCAGTTTTTCATCTAAGCTTTGGAAGATTAGAGGTCTGCTAGTTACTTATTAGGTAGCTTGTTTGATGTGCCTCTCTGACCACATTTATCTTTTCTGTTATAAAATCCAATTTACTCTCACATCTTAGAGCTTGTAATTGATTTCATTTTATGCCTTTTGATTTTAATGGCAATTTAAAGGATGCCTGTATTTCTTACTCCTTGTGAACATACTGTTTCACGGTTTGCCTGGTTGTTCAGCACCAAATATAGGCTGAAGATTGTGCTGCTTCCTCAGCAGCTGGCTGAGGTCCTGTGCTTTGCATGCAAGACTTCTGTTGATGAATTGCTATTGATGAAATTACTGTTTGCATGTTTGCAGAGGAAGGGGCCAGTCTCTGTGCAGTCTGATTTGACAACAGCGTTCCCTGGTTTGCGGCTGAGAGCTGCTCTTTCATGGTATTTTATGCCCCCACACACTGATTTTGGAATAAAATCTTTGGATCTGTCATATTACAAAAACTTAGGTATGTGGTAATAAGGGCATGGTCAGTGTATGATGTTATAAATGCACTGTAAGCTACTACATGATTTCCAATTGGACAGCATCTGCTTTATACTTGTGTCTTACGCAGTAATTAGATGTTATTGGCTAACTATCCTTAGCCTTGCAACCTGCCCTGAATGTGCTCTTATTAAGTAAATGAATTGCAAAATGGAAGTGATTTGAATACCTGGAAATCCTCTTTTCAAGACATGCAGGTGCGTGTACACTGACAAAATTATAGCTGTTTAATGTTGAGGGCAAAGCCATCTACTTAGTTCTCTTTATACCTAATCATTTTGATAGGTTGATAATATAAGCAGCCCTCCTTCCTGCATGGTTTCTAACTAAAATTCCAGGTGTGGTCACACTTTAAAATGGGAAATGCTCCTCACTCCTAATACTCTATTAGTAATTTCAAAGCAGTGCATGATAATGTTAAGAATAATAAAAGAACTGAGGACAGAATGCTTTTTCTAGTCTAAAGGTGAAGGAGTGTTCCAGCAAATTGATTTCCTGTCAGAGATGATCATAGGGCAAATTTAAAACAAAATACAAGAAAGCAAGGAGAATGCTTTTTAAGCTCATAAATACACATCACAGTAACTTTTCTTTCTCCAGTTATATGCGTCCAACATGAGTATTCTATAGTTCAAGCTAACTACTTCTTATATTTGTTGAGACTTTTCCATATCTCTTTTGTAGCTGCCTTTTAAATAGAACTGTATCGTGTTCCTTATCTACTTCCCCTCTCTCATATTCCTGTTGGCTGCTAATAAATGCAGTTCATTCCCATCCTCTCTAGAATGTATCTCCATTATAATTTTCCTAACTAAGGAATTGTGGGTTATGAACATTTGGAATCTCTTGCATTGATTCAGAGCTCATTTTAGTAAACATAATTTTACATATATCTAACATCTATAGCACGCACACAAGTATCTTTTTTTCTTTTAATGGTTTACTATTTGGTTCAAGAAATGCTGAATGTGACAGCAGTTCTTGTCTATGGCTTTTTCTGTAGCCTCACAGGATGAATTCTTTGTGAATTCATGAATTTGTGAAAGACAAGCTGTTCAGCAAAGCAGTAAAATAATTTCTTCTCTGCAAACATTTGCTGCTGGAATTGAAACAAAAAATTCCTTGGGTTCCACTGCACTGAGAGACTTAATATCCTGTCACAGTTTCTCTTGTATTTAAAAATCAATGACTTGCATTTGCAGTCAGTGGTGCATCAGGGCAGGCTTGCCTGCAATTAATTCTCTGTAGCCTCCACCAGTTCTGGCTCCCTGCCCTTGTTTCTGATGGTGATACAATTTTCTGGGTCTGAGCCTTCAGGTAATTAAGAATGAGGTGGTTCTTAAGCTTTTGTCCAAATTGATTTATTTACTCCTACTAAGCGTTTCCTGCAGTTAATTGCCACTTTGATAACTGTATAAATACATACCTCTACATATCTATATACAGACATGTATGTATACAGATACTGTTAATTGGGTGTTGTGAAATGAGATGGCCTTCACAAAGCTGTCTGATAGCTGGGGCTCATCCCCTTAGGCTGAAATAAATCCAGGCTGAGGGAAAAGGTACAGACTTCAGCTTTGGGTAGAGCGTTGTGCCACCGGCTGTTCTTTGGTTTGTCCAATTCTGCCTTCAAAGTAGCAGAAGGAAATTATATTCACTTAGGTGAGAGAATAAGTTATTTGGTCAAGCAGTGAAAACACTGAATGTTAAAGCAAAGTAAATGCTGTGTCTTGTCTTGATTGGAGTCCATGCCGTGAAAATTGTTTCCAAACTACCTTAATTTAGTTCAGTCGTAGCCCACTGAGCTGGATTTCCCACTGCCTTTTCCCACGTGGCTGCGATGCTGGTGGGCTGTGGCAGCAGCTCAGCACCACTCAGCTGATGGCTCACATCCCGGGGGGGATGGGGAGAAAATTGGGAAAAAAGGTTAATGATGATGGTAAAAATGTACAAAACAAGTGTGCACACACACCCTGGCCAGCTCCCTGGTATTACTGCTCAGCATAAAATCATAGAGTGGTTTGGGTTGGAGGAGACCTCGATGATCATCTAGTTCCAACTGCTTGCTGCAAGCAGGGGTGCCAAGGGCCAGATCAAGGACTGCCTGCACACACTGACTCTAATCAGGAAGACATGTCAGTATGTGCTTAAATTAAGTAAAACAAATCATAAATATACAGTTGAAATTTCTTTAGCTACCTCCCTTAAAAGGTTCCTTAGCAGCTTTGTGGCAGACCAGTGATCAGTAACAGTGTGGGCGAAGCAATGATCCCTTTGTAAATCGTTGTTTTTTCTCATGTTTTACTACAGGATTTAAGACGACGGATTATAGGAAATAACTTTAAAATCTGCAGATAGTGTGCTGCTAAGAGTAAAAGAACTACGTGCTGAGTAAAAGCTCATGAAGGTATTTCGTTGAAAAGCCCTTTGCTGATGAAGAATGGACACCAATACATAGGAGATGTGTCTGCACCTGCCTTACTGACAGTGAAGCAGGCTGGTCTGGAATGAAATAAAGCAATCTCTGTGGACTCAACCTTGAGGCTGCCTAAGTTAGCTGGAATTACAGGAGGGCTGCTCTGAAAGTAACATCTCCTGTTTTATGCTGTTGGCCCATGAAGTCAGAGGCTGATGTCGGTGGGATGGCAGCAGAAGCTGAACCTTCCCACTGATATCTCACTGTATTTGTTGCCCCGTGACAGATGGCAGCAGAGGGGCAGTCTGACTGAATGGTGTCTGTTGTGGAAGTGTATATGGAGTAAAGGACTGTCTTAGAATTCCTCTGTGTGGAAACAGTGGACCCAAGTGCTGTATTTATCCTTCTTTTCTTGCTTCCAAAATCAGTAACTAATTTTGCTGATAACTTTAAAGAAGTCAGATATGCTGCAAAGCTATTTTTGACAGCTTTACAAATTTAACAATTTGTTCTCTGAACAGTGGTGGGAACACAAAATGGGGAAAGCTGGTCACATCACTGGCTATTTTAAAGCTATTTCTGTCATTTCTTTGGTAACGTTTTGGAAACTATCTCCAAATGATCTGAAACATCCCTGTTACCTACATGAAGAGTTCATAGAATTCTGAAACTTACAAGCCTTAAAAATAAGCAAAACCATTTCTCAGAGGTAAAATTTTCCTGGTCTGCATTTAAGATGCCTAAAGAATAACTGCAGGACACCCTGGTGAGCGGTTCCATCCTAGTCTGCATTGCTGTGTAGCTTTTAGGATCTGATGAATGCTTGATAGAAGTTCTCTGATTCTCTTCCTCAACTTGTAGTGCAGTTTCATGGTTCTGCATATTTGGGAGTCCTCTGTAGCTCTTAAGAGCTATTGATATCAGCAATATATGCTTAAACTTAGTTGTCACGTGCCTCCGGTTGCTCTAAAATTCTGCATGTTCCCTCCCACCACGCAGTACTCCTTGAAATGAGATCTCTGAAGGATGCACTTTCTGTAATGGTTTCCTGTCTGCCCTGGTTCTGCTTGAAGTCTGATTTCTCCTGGGGAAAATGGGCAGCTGCCCTGTCAGTGGATTTGGAATAGCAGAGGTCACTTCATTTTGCTGTTTTCTTTCCTTTCTAAGCAGTACAACAGGAATGAAAATGACAATGAAACTGTTCTAAAAATACCTCAGTTTTCAGGGAGCTTTTGGACTACAGTGTTGTTGTATCTGGATGATAAACCATCATTCCCTTTACAAATCACAACCACAAGAGCTCGGCCGGTACTTTTACTGAATACTGCTGATTGGAAAATCCTTCTGCAGGGCATTTACAAATATAAAAATCCATGTTTTATGAGGCTGTTTAACACTGTCTCGATGCATTAGCACATTTATTTTTTTATTTAGCAAACACAGTCTCTTCTGGAGGAAAACATTCATCTGTAACTCTCTTCTGGCACTGACTACAAATAAACTCTTGAGTGTTTTGTTACTGTTGTGTGATGTGCCTCCGCCCCATCTACCTACAAAAAAAAAGTGGATTTCTTTCTGTTGAGCGCTTCTGGAGTTCATTTGCTGCTATTGGCAACATAGTTTTCAAAAAGCTCTTGTTTTAGAGATGCTTGGTGCTAAGATCACAGAATCATGGAATGGACTGGGCTGGAGACCTTAAAGATTGTCACATTCCAACTCCAGTGTTTAATTCTGGTTTATGATAGATTCTTCAAACATGCTTACACAGCTACAAAGGAGTTATCAGCCAGAAGTATTGCTTCCTTGGCTGCAGGTGTGTAAATGATTAGAACAGCTGACATGAAAGGCTGGAACCTGGCACCAGCTGTCTTGGAAGTAGGAGTTGGAACCGTGAAAGGGGATGGGTGAGCCAAGCAGCAGGCATCTCACTTCCTCTGGTGCTGCAGAGGTTTCCTAATCCCGTGCTCTGAGTCCATCTGGCTGGCAGAGAGGTGTGCAGAGGGTGTTCTTGTGGTGCCCTTTAGCGAGGCACATTGGGAAAGCATGATGTGCTTTCTTTTCTCCCTCAGTGCACCAGGGAGTTCACTGCCCTCCCGAGCCAAAGGCAGCACTGCCTATTGCAAATGAGGTCAAAGTTGTATATTTCTTAAGGTGGGGTTAGGTCTTTGGGTAGGGGCTGGCCTCTTCTCCCAGGGAACAGTGATAGGAAGAGAGGTGATGGCCTCAAGCTGCACTAGATTCAGGTAGGATATTTGTGGAGATGTGACACTGAGGGATGTGGTCAGCAGACATGGTGGGGATGGGTTGATGGTTAGACATGATGATCTTTTCCAGGCTTTATGATTCTACTCTATGTAGCATGCACCTACAGCTGGGTTTGGTCCTAGCAGGATGAGAAGTCTGCTTAGGACTTATCTGAATCTTTATATGTGCTGTAAAATACAGTTGACCTTGCGGGAGCCATGAAGTAGGTTTGCTGCATCTTGGATTTCTCTGTAGCATTTAAATATGAAAAAACCCCAGAGTGGGGCAGTTTCACAGCAAGGCTGGCTGTATCTAATCCAAAAGCCTTAGGAAAATATCAAAGAAGGCACTGATGTAGGGAACTGTACTTTCTTCAAAAACTGTACGTGGCCTACATACATTGTTTTCTTCTGGAGTCCAGGATGCTGAGGAAAATGTCACTTTAGACAGAGCTTGCAGTGTGATAAAATAACATGCACACAGACTCATGAGCCTGCACATATCGTCTTCTTGGCTTAATATAGCAGTGAAATAAATATTTCCAAGGTTTTACTGGAGGAACAGATTGAAGACCAAGATAAAGAATGAGCATGTAGTGCCATTTATAGCATGCCTGAATTAAACTTCTTGTGTCTGAGCTGCCATTGGAACCGAATGTAGTAGGCTTAGATTGCCTTTGTCAACTGGGGAAGAGCTTGTGTCAGGTAGTGGCTGTTCATTTAGCCAGGCTGGGTTCTGCAATCAGCTCTCTGCAGCTGTTTCCTGAGCTCGTTGGTGTGTTTAAGGAACACACATTTGGTGCTCCGTGTGCGTGGAGGTGGCATATCTTCACACTCCTTGCTGAGGCTTAGCACTAAGCTTTACAGAGCAGTAGAAACAAAATCCCCTGACATAAGCAACCACCATTCTCCCAGGGGTGAGAATCAAATCAGAATTTCAAATCAACATCTTGAAGTTCAGCCCCACAGAAGGGCTTGTGGCCAGGGCTGCAGTAGCTTACAATGAAGAAATAAACATCAGGAGGGGAGTGTAAGGGAAGCAAACAGACCTGAGGCAGGTGGAGGACAGAGGCTTGCATGTAAGACGTAGAGGGGGCTACGATGGGGCAGGGTCTCCTCCCACCCAGCAAGAGAGCCCCTGGGAAGGAGCAGTGTCTGCTATGAAAGATGTTGAGTTTATTATAAAGAAAAAAGGTGAATTGGGAGCTGAAGTGACTTAAGCCTATGATATTAGCCATGCTGCAGCACAGCTGTAGTGGTGTTGTGTCTGGGAAGGAAACCAGACCTGAACAGAGACTCTCTGAAAAGCATATTGCTGCTCTGAATTGGGTAAGACTCAGTATCTAAAAAGAAATGCTGAAAGGATAAACAGTAGGGGTGAGCTTCATTTTTCAGAGATAAGACAGGAAAACAATCCTCTTTTTCTAAGTGAGGGTTAGATCTCTTCTGCTTAATACAGAACTTCAGTTTCCAAAGTTAATTCAGTGATCTGAATACACTGGTATCCCTCTTGTTCCTTAGAGCAGATGTAGAACTGCTGTTTTTATGCTTTCCGATGACAAAATCATGTGGTGTTTTACTGGGGTGGGGGAGGATATATGCAGAGATCTTTTATTAACAAGTTCACACAGCTATATGACATAAACATCAAAGTTTTAAACGGTTTTTGTCTCCAAACACTGTTACCATGGTACTGCTTAAATTGCTTGATTGTTTACCTGTTACTCTGAAAGAGGAAAACTGCTTTTCTCATCTGATGCAAGTGCTGCAGTTGTTTAGTCTACAAACATCCTCAGCCTTTGGTACTCCTGAAATCCTCAGGGCTTCTGGATGCCCAGACAACCTGGAGTTATTTTTCACTTCCTCCTGAAACAGATTTAAAATGCTGTCATATATACTTACGTTATGGAGTTATGTATATATATATTACATATGTATTTTAATCTGCAAACAAAACACATATAACAACACAGCAAAATTCCATGTGCTATAGCCCGTTCACAGATGGCTTTCTTATTTGTGTATTGTCATGTAGACACATTGGAACAATTCTAGAAAGATATGTTAGTATAGCAGGAGTATATTTTTCTACAGCAGGAGTGTGAGCTAGAGGAGCTGTCAATCTATTGTAGGTCTTTCTGTCCAGTTATGTCTATAACGAAAGCAATCTGTAACTCTGTGTACAACTCAATTTTTTTTAACCTAACTGTAACTTCCTTTAACAGAGCACTCATAAATGATATGTAGCATTGCTGACCGTGAAAGATACAGTGATGGGAATGTTTGTGTCTGTTCTCACTAGAGAGTATCCACACTGTACTTATATGGGTCCCCGTGGACAACTCTGTGAGGCAGAGAATGAGATCTACTCGGTTAATGTGTATGTTAGTGTCCTTGCTCCTGTCTGTCTCGTGCTTTGAACACACTGGAACCTCAAGGAAGCACAGGATTCCTGCTCAGGACAAAACCACATTGTAATTATGCTGAGGCTAAAGACATCCGCATAGCATCTGCTGCTGATAGATCTCAGCACTTGTACTAGGGACCAAAGATTATCTAGCATCAGAATGCTTTGCTGCTGCCATGCACACACTGCCTGTCTGTTACACAAATAACAGCTGGTGGGCAGTTAGTGCCTTTCTGTGCATTATAAGCATAAGTTCTTATAAAACAAAATCCCAAATAGTCGGCAGAATGCCAGTAACTGCTGTGGTGCTGTGATGCTAAACAGACTGACCAGAGAAAGAAAATAAGTAAACGGAAGTGTCTGCCAGGTAATGGAAGTGATTTGTGCCTCGTATACGGTACGGAGAAATGGAGATATGACAAACTTGTTTAGAAGTATTTGGTTTGCTGCGGAATCCACAAAAAAGTTCTTCCAACAGAAGTGAGAGTTGATGAGAAAAGCCACGTGAGATGAATGACTGTGCTGTTAGAGAAGTGCTCCAGCAATATGGAGGATTGCTGGAGTGCAAACTGTTGAAAAACTGATGATTGTAGTACACTATGGATGTAGGAAGAAACAAAAGAATTCTGCATAATTTTGATCTGATGTAGACAGCCCCGAATCCTGTTTTCTCACAGCTTAATACTACTGGCATTGCTTTGTCTTTTTCTGACCAATAATTCCTGCAGTTGCTGCGTTCATTGAAGGTGTTTCTCTGGTGAAATCTGTTGGTGGTCCTTCCATGACACAGGACAATGTGGAGACTCCTGACTGGCAATTTTTCTTCTTTTCAAGTTTTTTTCTTCTAATCTGTTTTTTTGAGCTCGCTGGGAGCTCACAGTGCCCCAGTGAAGGGGATAAAATACCTTCTGTAAGCCTTTCAGAAAGCTGTGTCTATTCAATACTGCTGCAGCTGTTGTTTAAGAATGGAGTTCTCCAAGTCAGTCTAGTCAATAAACTAGAGACATACCCTTTGTGCGGATTTGCTGCAAGGAGAGCAGAGATCAGCATTTGCACTCATGCACTGAATCTATCCTTCCAGCTGAAGGGAATGCACTTTTCCAGCTAAACCTCCCTGGGAAAATTCTCTTTGACTGATGCGTTAAATATGTCTACACAGGGGAGGGAGTGAAGGTGCAAAGGACCAAAATGTCCTGGGAAATGAATGTGACATACTGCAAAATAAATCCAAAATGACTTCAGCTGTCATTATGCTCAAGCCTTTTTAAATTAGCCTTTCTTCTGAAGTGTCCTATATACAGCCTTATATACAGATAGAAGTGCTTAAGCAGTTAGATTTAGGCTGGGAGCCTGCAATGGCAGAATCTCAGTGACTCAGCTATCTTTAGCTACTTACAGCAGCCTGATATTACAACTCTCTGGCCACGTAAAAACTCTTAATGGGTGCACAGATTCACATGGACTTATTGCACAAAGACTGCATTGCTCCTGTCCTAAATTGCCTATTCTGCACTGTCCTACCTGTAAATTAATGATAAATGCAAGAAGTGATAGAATTTTGTGTCTTCAAGAGAAATTGATCTAAGTTCTTTGCCACAGGCTTTTGGAAATCTTTTAGTTGAAGGTAGGATTAACATCTTTTGAGGCTCCAAGATCTTGGCTTGTACTGTTTCTAAAGATGCATGAAGGATAGATACTGTTATCTTTCAGGTGCTTGATCATCTTCATTTGGCCTGATGATACAATGGTCATGAATTTCAAAGCTAAAAATAGGCTTGTCTTTCTCTTTTCTCTCTTATTTCTCTGAAATAGATTATGATTCAGTGCTACCAGGTGACCTTTCAAGTCAAGATCTCTGCATGTTAAATGAACACAATGATTTGGAGACCTCTTTAGTTTGAGGTTTTACAAAAGTTAGATGTTCAGACCTTTTATTTAAAGCCCCAGGGGAGTGCTAGATGACTTTATTCTCTTTTACAACAGGGCATACATGTGCCAACTGTGGAGCATAAAAGCCTGATTCTGTTTTTCCACTTCAAATAGTTTTATTAAAAATATTTACTTATTACATATCTACTTCATAATATGTAAAGCTATTAAAGCATTAGAGCCTGTTTCCACTTGTACTGCCATAAATCTCAGGTAATCAAGGAAAACTGATAGCAGATCTGTGCTATCACAGCAAAGAATGACTATCAACTCTTGTCTATTATGACCACAGTATTAACTGCAACAAAGCAACTTGTCAGCATCTTGCTTTAAGTGCTTCTTCTGTTTTTGATGGTTAATGAAACAACTTGCCAGCTATCACTAAGGCAGGATATCAAAACATAAAGGATGTCTGGATATTCAGGGACAGTTCACTAATAAGCACAATTGAGAGAAATCAGCAAAATCTTCCTAGTTTTGTTTTTTTTTTTCTTAATTGAATAACAGTTGATATTGTAAGTGCAGTCCTGCTAAGCCTGTTGTACTGCCTATTAGCAAAACTTGCCAAGCATCTCTTTCTGAATACACATTCATCAGTGAATCAAAAATGCTTTGTGTATGGTAGAAAACACCTCAGAACAATGTCTAAGCAGCTCTGAAATTAACTCTTTTGACAATACCTGTAGGGACCAGTAACTTCTCCATTTTAAACATGGAAGAGTCCATCTTCTTCGCTATATTTTACAAAATAAAGCAGGACTGTGAGCCTGTATTGCAAAGTGATTTCTTCTCAAAAGAGCTCTCTAGATGCCAAACTCATAAGCAAATCTAAAGCAATAAACAGAGCAGCCCAGCTCTGTTACTTGTCTTGGTGGAATCTGAGGAGCTGTATACATCCATTTGCCCAGAAAGCTGGAGGTGCCCTAGGCCAGGTTGGATGGGCCTGGGGCAGTGTGAGCTGGTGGGGGCAGCCCTGCCCATAGCAGAGGTTGGTGCTGGGTATCCCTTTCAATCCAAGCCATCCTCTGATTCTATGATTCAGTTTTGACCCTGAGATTAAATACAAGCTTTTTCTGTGTACTGTTTACTGATTAGTATAGTGCAGTGGTGTGAAAACACAGTCACTCCTACATGTGTGCTGGATGGATGTAACTCATTTGCTTAAAAGTTGCATTTGCCTGCCTTGTGTGTCTCCATCTTCTAGCTGCACAGAGGATATACTCAATGATGTAACTGCTATAGTATGGAAAAACACAGAAGAGGCACTTCTAACAAGCTGGATATAGCTTGTCCTATTTACTGAGGCTGCGGCCAAGCAAAGGAACAAAGAAACAAACAGAAAAGCTTGAAGTGTCCTGTGCCCCTTTTCAGAGCTCTGTGTTTCATGTCAGTGTCATCTTCCCTGATGCGACATACCCAACTCTTTATCCAGAGGGATTTAGGAGGCAGACAAAGAGCTTGTTGTAGCAGCCAGTGCTCCATCACACAACAGCACTGGGTGCTATCAAAGGTCACTGTTTCTTGGGAAAGAAGTTCTATAAATGAAGTCTGAACAAAACTATAATCTGCAAAGATTTTTTTTAAATAGTAACAATATGAAATTATTGTAGTAATACAGTAATATTAATGTATGATATATACTAGTATATGCTACATAATATATAGTAATATTATAGTAATTTAGTAACAAAAAAGTACTGTGTACTCATGCAGCAGGATGGGGAAACAAAGAGCAATCTAATACAGATGTGACATTGGCAGTCACGTCCTGCAAAGGTATATGCCCATATATGACTGAGCACAGAAATAATGTGTTAAAGAATGGTAGATGCGTATGATCGGGATTATATCAAAGAAATGATAATAGGGAAATAACCTTACCCAATTCCCATGGCTGTATTTCAAGTAGGGTTTGGAAATTTGTGGGCGGAAAATTCTGCATCAACACAGTTTCAGGGTCAGAGGGGTACAGTTAGAGTGCCAGTCCTCTCATTATTTTAATTGAGATTATAAAACAGCTCAAACTCTAAATGGAATTTGGTTGTGATTGCAACACCCTGTCTCAATTTAAGAAAGATAAAATGCTTATTTGTTGGCTGCTTCGTGAGCTGTTTTTCTGAGCGTTCAGACCAGGGGAGCCCCAGGTCTCTGTCTTATTCCTTGGACAGTTTCTGATCCCACAGCTGCCAGTTGGCCCACCTAAAACAAAGCCGATGTGTTTGCCCATACTGATCGCTTCTATGTGCTAGGCTAGAAACTGTAGTCATTTACAAGCTCCCACATTTCTTGAACCATGTATGACACCCAGGCATCATGAAACAGCTGGGACAAGATAGAAAGAAGTTGTGTCTCTCAGACCATTCTGGGACTGAGCTTGAATGCATGTGGAAGGTAGGGAAAAAGCCATGCCATGTGTCAGCAGTGAAAGCTGAGTATGCCACAGCCACCCTACCTTCTCCTGCATTGAGGAGATGGGAGAATGGATGGTATCTGGGCACGGGATGTGACAGTAGGGAAGAAGATGTGGTACTTCCACATCACTTTCTTTCCTCACTTCTCCCCTCCCTCCTTCTGGCCCCCAGCTGTTCCCACCTTTCTCCTGCCTTTGCTGCTTGTTCAGCCTGCTGAATGGGCAGCAGCAGGAGTTACAGGCATTCTAACAGATCTGCCCCCTCCTGATACTCAGCTCTTGGGGGCACAGTGCATACTTTCCTTATGCTGCTTTGGATGTGGCCATACCATTTGCCTACCCAGGGGAAAGCAGGACTTCGATGTGCAGGTAGTGAGGACCCAAGTGGGAGCTGGCTTGGGGTACAGCAAACATGCTGGATCCTCCTGGCTGGCAGGAGCAGCGTAGGCAGTCCCATGGGTGAGCTGTGTCTGAATTGAGCTCAAAAATTGCTTGAAAAGCTGTCAACCTGCCATGCAGATAGCACAACGTATTTCCCTATAGCCAGGCTCTAGCAGACAAGCAGAGTGAGCCTGAAGGCAGATACCTCCATCCCAGAGCAATAGCCAGCACTTATTAAGGTTTTACTAAGAACAAAGTTGGCAGGGCCAGAGAGGCATACTGTTAAAAATACTTTTGGCAGTTAGCAGGAGAAAATACTCAAACCTACCTGACTCAGCACTCCTTGGCTGTACAGCCTTACAATAGCAGGAGGCTCACAGCTGGCATCTGCTGGGTCACCTTCTGTGAGCCCTCTGGTAAATCCACATCTGTGGGTTCTGCACTGAATCCTGTTCAGTCCTAGAAAAAAATCACGGAAAGAGAAAATAGAATTGTTCTTCCCACCCAGGAAATCACTGTGTTGAAGCAAACCCATGCTCAGTGCGACAACCAGTAGGTACATCTCACTGACCTCAGCTTCTGCATGGGAAACATGTCAAGATGAAGGCTGGTGAGAGAAAACATCACTTTTTCTCTTTACTCCAGTTTATAAGTGTTTTGTTTTTTTCCTTGGGAAGATATGTTTAATGTATTGAATTGCATTTGTGAAGTATGTCCTTGGAAAGACATGAGGCAACCAAGTATTATGTTGCAATTATATTTTAACTATCAAAGTTGTTGTTCAGAATTTCCTAAAAGGTCCCAAGAGTCCTTCAGTTTCTTTGTGAAGATGTGAGGTAGGTTAGCTTTGGGTAAGACATTACAATTATTTTTTTAATTAGAAAAGAAAAAACAACACCTGATAATCAGTAGAAAATCCAGAAAGGGAGGGAACTTGGAGCAGGAAGCAGATGTGGAGAGGCTGAGGGGTGGGCATGTGTATTTGCTATCTGGGATTGTCTCCTAGAAGAGGAAAAGCATGCAGGACCTACACAACTTCTATTGCTCTGTGTTTGTGCATGATGTCTCTTACATAACTAACTACAGTCACCTCCACAGCATGGAAAAATACTTGAACATATTACAATTTGTTATATGCTGGTGCTCGCTTTTTTCCCCCCCATTATTTATTTCCATTATACATCCAGCTACCTCCAAATAGGAAATCCTGCTTTGTCATGGTGCCATGCAAATTCTCTTCAGAGAATACGAGCCTAACAGATCCAACCATTGAGGGCCTCCTTCTGACTGGTGACATCTTCACAAGGACACAATCCTACCACAAAAAAAAACCCCTCGCTCCAAACATTCCCTAGTATATAACGTGGCCTTTAAGGTATGTGACTGGACTCAGTGGTTGAGTAATTTGTGTCACCTGCATTCATTATTTCCTTGCTCTGGCATGTAGATTGGATAATAACTGTGTCTCCCAATTATTTTTGCAAAAGTAGAGCAGCATATCTTGACCCATACTATGAGTTAAGCTCTTAAAAGGCCTAGACAGTAATTCCTTCTTAGCAGACAGCAAAATAGCAGTATCAGAGGTGTGCTGTAGATGAAAATTGTTTCTTTAAAGCTGCTTCTACAAATGCAAAGCTGACACAGTGCAACGCACAAGGGAGATTTTTCCCAGGTTTGTAATTTGTACTCTTTAGATGACTTACAATAATGTTAGCTCTTAGGCTCTCTTAGCTCTTAGGTACTGCTGCTCCTCTGTGGCAACACTGAGTGAATATTGTAAATCCTTCAGTAATTTTACAGCCACGATTATGTAATACACTTCTTTGGGGCTTCAGCTCACAGCACCATATGATTATATCAGAATTCAAATTTCCATAAGAAAGAAATGTGTAAGCTTCTTGCCTTTGTGAATAGCTTTAAAGGAAGAAGAAACTCTTTCAGTATGAAATTGATGGAACGTGGTATGTCTGAGAGACCAAAATGTGCCCTAAAGAGCACGAACTTCAAAATGCATTTTCATCTGGCATTCATCCTTGAATCCACGGTCCCAGTGAAGCTATGACAACCAGCCTTGCAGAAACAATGACAAGTCAGGAACTGTGGCAAGCACTACCAACTCACTGAGTCAATGTGCCTGCAAATTAAAATAGCTGTTAACAAGTTACCCTGCTGCTCTTGCCTCCTCTCTTATAAAGCAAAAAAGGTTCCCTTTTCTCCTATTGCTTTCGCTGGATAAGTAGGACTACAAAAGAAGGCTCTGAGAACAATGGGAGCTTGTTGTCAATACACACCCGGCTCTCAATTCTCTTACTCAGCCATCCTGTACTGTGAATGTTGTGTAGTAAGGGGATGTAAAAATCGACCTAATACAAAGTAATGTTGAACATTTACCAACGCTGCATAGCTTGATACTTTTTTTTTTTTTTTTTTTTTTTTTTCTTTTCTTTTTTTTTTTCTGGTGTAAAGAGCCCTGGAAGTACACAGAGGGATAAGGGAAAGAGCTGAATCTGTCAAGAAGCTGCGTTTAGTAGTTAAGGAGTTAGAGCTAGAAGCAGAAAATAGCTGGGAGTCTGTAGAAAACCAGAATTAATAAAGCCTATTGTTCCCTTTGGGCTAAAATGTTATCAGCCTGCTTTACTCTCAGTTTATAAAACTGTCTTGTTTCCATCTTCTGATTGCATTTCTGTACTCTAACAGGAGGCATAGTCTGGCCTTTTGATATTGGTTACTATTTTCAACTGTTATCATGTAAGTATTTTTGCCATTAGTGAAGGCTTTGAGCTTTCTTTCCTCTTTGGGCAAAGCTGTTTTAATTGACTGGCTGCTAATGAGCTAACAGTAGTTGGTTTGAGTATTTGTAATTGGACAGTGTGGGTCTAAAGGGTCTCAAGGGTCTAAACCAATGCCCATTACTGGTTCACTAGAAGTCACCTTGGCATGTCACTGACTGAGGGCTCTGTCCCATGCTGAACTTAACATCACCTCCAGCATACTCTTGGCTTGCAGATTAAAGAAAACCTCAGTGGGGTTTCAAAAGAAAATAGAATTGAAAGTAGTCATGAAAAAGCATTCTGACTTACAAATGTGAAGCAAATTAAATACGTTTATGCATTTCTACCTATTTTTGCTTTCTTCTCATTAGCTCCATACATTGACAAACAGCAAATGTCTTTCTGCTTGCTTACACTAAGTAGAAAGTTGGGAATCAGCAGCACAGGCCTCAACCAGACTCCCTGCTGCGCTCCAGCTTGAGCTGTTGCAGCTGTTCCTCTCCTGCCTCCCCAGTGTTGTGACCTCTCAGCACCTGAGAGCATCACTGACAGAGCAGGTTTGTTGTGGTAGCTGAGGCACTTGACTTTACTGAAGCCAGCAACACTGCATCTATCCCAGGGCTGGCTGCTGACAGCAACCCTGGTAACCCAGCTCAGCTGTCAGGGGAGCATTTCAGAGCAGTGGATCTCTGTAAGCCCAGTGACACTAGATGTTTATTGCTGTGACTAAGGGGAGAATGTGAATCATAAAAAGTTAAAAAAAAAAAAAAAGAAGAAAAAAGAAGAAAAAAGAAGTGGTGCATCAGTTTGGAGGAACAAAAAGTCTGCACTGTTTCTCAGTAGTGATCTATCTGCAGCAGGTTTTGAGAGCACTTGGACATGAAGTGAACGCAATATGCAGTTGTTTGCTTATAAGTGAGGAGCTTTTGATAATGATCTGTGCTGCAGAGGCTGCTGGTGAGTCTCTGAGCATGATTTGGGGACAAAGTTTTGTTTTTTTCATTTTTCATGCTCTAAGAGGAACTCCTCAGTGCTTTTGCTGATCAATACTTCCATCCTAAGCTGTAGCTCCATTCAACCAAGTAATCCTGGCTTGTGTCTGCCTGAGCATGGATGTCACAGCCTTGTGAACAAAGAAATCCCTCACTTCACTCAGCGCAGTGCAAATGAGGGTGCTGTGCTGAGCCACTGAGGGAGAGGGAAGGAGGAAGCCATACAGCTGAGATGTTTTCAGTGGTACCTGTTTCTGTGGGGAAACTGTGGAACTTTGAGAGGGCACTTACCCTCAAGTCAGTCCTTCCCACAGAAATCCCATAATTCCAACGGTGGGAATGGAACAAAGAGACTGTCAGACTACCTTGGGAGCTCCCTGTGGCTGCAGAGTTGGTAGAGGTGTTTGACTTCCAGCTACAGAAACTTCACAAAATGCCTTCCAGTGGAAAAGCAAGGCATGTTAGATGTCCAAGCCTTTGGCATATAGTTTTCATCATAAAGCCTAGTATTTTTCCATAGTTTTCTGCAAGCCTGTGGGACCAGATCTGCCTGCACACAAGTTGCAAGCTGTGGGTTTGCTGCAGTCCCTCATGGTGGTCAGGATATGCTATCCATACTGCTCTCAGGACTTAATCTGATGGTGTTTTTTTACTATTCCAGCTGCTGCTGTACTCTGAGCCAACAACATCAGTGACCTCCCAGTGCTGACTACAAGAGATCTGCTCTGAGTACTCAGCCAGTTCCACGTTCAATGTCATGTAAGTGTGACCATCAGACCTCTAACATATGCAGCTACACTTTTATCTGCACTGAAGTTCATCTTGCACCTTCCTAACTCCTCATCATTTCCTCATCATCAATGCATCTTTTGACAACTAATTTTCAGATTTTGAGATTTTACTGCCTTTTGCAGGATCACTGGTGAAAACATTGGATGAAACCAGTCTGACATCCAGACATTACTGTTGACCCTTCACCACCTTGAAAAGTGACGGTTACACCTTTACTTTTGCTCCTAGTGAGGCCATAAAATGACCTATCTTCCAATCCTCTGAAAATTTAATTTCTTTAATAGTTTTTGGTGAGGAGTATTTTTGAAGAATCTTTGAAAAGCCAACCGTATGATGTCTGCCAGCAATCTTTCTATAATTCATGAAGTCCTCTAAATCATCAGCGCATCAACTTACCATATGAAAACTCGGAAGCATCTCTAAGTCATATGCAGCTCTAAGTCCTCAGCAGCTTTGTGCAGGACGTAGGCCAGGTTCCCATTCCATGTAACGTATCTGCCAACAGAAGGTAAGTGATAGAGTTTAATTCAAAGTGTATTTTGTATATCAGTAATCCAGAGCGGTTTTTTAAGGTGGCATATTAATAAATACAGAAGCTAAACAAATACTTAAGTAGTAAAAGCTGATTGTTTTAGATCTACTCAAAAGAAAATTCCGTGGTTTCATCAGAATAGAAAATAACAATGATTGTTAAGTCAAACCAAATGGTCTTGAAATTCTATCGTTTGATTTCCATATATTGTCATGTCATCTTAAATAATTAACTTGGTTTTAAATAAAGCATTATTTTAAAATGGAAAAAGTGGCACTTCTCATCATGAAGCATTATATTAAGACAATCTTCACATCTTAGGGGATTTTTCTGTATTTGTGGCTGAAATTTACTGGACAAATTCCTACACAAACTTGCAAGGTGGACCATTCGATCCCAAACTGTATTGTCCACGAATGAATTAATTGTATGAAGCGTTTCAACTAAATTTATATTTAAATCTCTCAGTGTTCAACTTTAAACAATATTAGATATACTGCAGAATCATCTATACTTGACTGCATACGAAAATAGAATACTGCAAATGAATGCATAGAGAATAAATCAAATGTGCATGTAAGTCTTGTTTGAGAGTAATTCACACTTCTTCCTCTTGAAACTATGTAAAATCAGACTTTCTTCTCACACACTTACTGACATATCACTCACTGTTTCCATACTCTTAAGCTGATGCAAATGAAAATCTAACCAGTTAATTTGCAGTAATTCTCTTTTAGATATCAGTCTTCTTAAAAGCAGAACTGTTTTGTGAGAGTAAATCTGGTAGGAAACCATCAACTATTTATGAATTCCTTTTTCAAAAGACAAATGTGAATAGTGATCTGACCACGAGCCTCACGGACATGGGGAGTCAAGTCTTGTGAAGAGCAGATAACAACAGGACAAGGGGAAATGGTTTTAAGTTGAAGGAGGGAAGATTTAGGTTGGATGTTGGGGGAAGTTCTTTACTATGAGAGTGGTGAGGTGCTGGAACAGGCTGCCCAGAGAGGCTGTGGATGCCCCATCCCTGGAGGTGCTCAAGGCCAGGCTGGATGGGGCTCTGGGCAGCCAGGTCTAGTACTGAATGTGTAGGTTGCTGGCCCTGCCTATGGCAGGGGGCTTGGAGCTTCATGATCCTTGAGGCCCCTTCCAACCCAGGCCATTCTGTGATTCCATGACATTTACATGCCAGTGATGTACTCTTCCAAATTTAATGATGCACTATTGACGTGCTGCCTTGCAAACCAAAGGAATATCATTCACGAGTCAGAGAGCATTTCTCCCTGTTTCATTTCTTTTCCGTTACTTTCTGCTGTATTTCAAAATGAATAATCGCATAACTGTCTAGCTTTTACTTAATAGAATTACTTTTGTTGTTGGTAGGGGAGCTCTGATTTACCTCACAGAATCTCAGAGATATGCTGTACAGTACAAATATTAAAAAAATAAAGAATCTGCAATATTACAAAATATTACTTTTGTTTTAATGTAACAACTGCTCTGGGAAAGGCAAAGTAAAATGCAATCATTCTAGCTAGATCCTGTAGTCTAAATACATTATGTAGGAGAGTAAAAGGAAGTATAATTTGTAACATTTTGTAGACAATCTTAAAATTATAACGGCTTTCTAACAGTAATTTATTGGGAAAGGGGTTTAACATAAAGCTAGTAATGACTTTAAAATAACAAGAGTGTCATGAGAGCATAAATAAACACATTATGTGCTGGAACTGCAGTGTGGCTCCGAGCGACTTGAAGCTCTTCATTTACACACACGATATACCACCTTGTATACAACTATATTTTGTTTTTGTTGCATTGCTTAAAATATATGTATTCTTTATTGTCCCTTAGAAAGTAGAAGAACCATTCCGGGCCCAAGTGATCTAACTTGCAAAAATTACTTCAGCTTTCTTGTCATCTGTGAAATGAATTGGATACTTTTAACAGGAAAGCATTTTATTTGCTCTGTCGGTTGTAACAGAGCCATGATTAAGATTGCATTAACACCTCATGGTGGTGCTAATCCTTTAGTAGCTGCAATTAGAAACTGTTTCTCTAATTAGATTATTTATTTCAATTTATCTTACTGCATAAAGTACACAGAGCTATCCAGTGTCCTAGCAAACAACATTGCATTAATGAGAGGTTTACAAATAATCGCTAACAGGAAACCAATATAAAGTCATGAAGACGTACTTTGTTTCAGGTAGTAGAGCTGGCAGAAAGGCAAAGGGATTCATGAGCAGTTGGAGACTTGCAGCTGCTCCCAGGGCACGGAACTGCTGGTGGGGCTGAGACCTGAGGTGTTTCTTCAGAATGGCTCCCATGCAGTCCCAATGCAGATACAGCTGCACTTTTCTTTAGGCTCCCTTTTCTCCAGCTCCCACTGATTCCTGGCCTCCTTTTCAACCATTTTTCTTTTTTGCCTCTCCCACACCCCAATCCTTGTCTTCTCCTTTTGGCTTTTCCTCACCTAATTATATTGGCCTAATGTTCCCCTTTTGAACTTCTTTGTCTGACCTTTTACTGTTAACCACTCTGACCACGTATAAACCAGCGCCTTGTAGAGAAGCAGTTGGTTGGTTTTCTTCTTTTCCCTGTCACTAATCTGGAGCATGGTTCCAAAATCCTTAGCGTGCAGAAAAATGCACTTGAAAAGTGCATAGCTCTGTATTTCCGCATGCAATGAAGCTCAGCGTGGCTATCGATTTTGCTTGCTTCGATTTTGTTTGTTTGTGAAATTCACAATATACAATACTTTCCATGAAATCCCAGTTTCCAAATCCCCAGCATTTCATGGGAATTCAAGCTTTGACTTGAAAGGAAGGCAGGTTCTTAGCTTTCATATTTCTAGAGAAACATTTGAAAGTTGAACCACTAGGAGCTTCAAAGAAAAAAATCACCAGACAAGCTTAAAAAGTTCATTACATTACATTTTCAATCTGTGTTATTTTTTGATGCCTGAGGCTGGCAATATAGCACAAGTCTTATCCTGCTGTCAGCTCACAGATTTTACTTAAATTAGATAAAGGAGTTCAGCAGTCCTCACCAAAAATCATGGGGCCATCTGTTTCCATGAGTTTCTTCTAAAATTACAAAGTGCTGCCCAGCTGCAATTGGCTGATAGGTAAGGAAGGCACCATGTGAGGGAAGAGGGAAAAGACAGCAAACAAGCTTTCCCCAAAGTATTAGCAAAGTGTAATTAAGATGTTTAGTTATTCTTCCAACAGAAGGACATTTCAAAGTAATGAAGTACACTTTCCATTAACAGAGAAAGCACACCAACCAGATGAGCTGGTTTAACTATGAAGCAGGACATTCTCTGAGATCCTCAGTTAAGATTTAAGGAAGAATGTGGGAGGAGAAGCAGATGCTTCAAGACAAGCGAAAACCATTTAGGTGTATTTCTATTAGCACAGAAGCTGCACTGCATGACTACTATGAATATAGGATATTCAAGATACATGGTAATAGACAGGTCAAACAATGACTTCATGCAGCACAACATCTTGTTGGCTGTGCCAGAAGAACCTTAGGCACATTTCTTTTGAATTCGCCACAGAGAAACAGAGAAGAAAATGCTGCAGTGATCCTAAAACCGAAGCTTCAGCTAATGGCTGTGCTGAGCACAGACCAGCAGGGCTGTGTTGGGTCCCACTGCACTAATCAGTGCAGTACTATACAGTTCCATGGTAAAACAGTTGGCATAGGTTCATGACTGAATTGCCGGCGCTTAAGGAAAGGGTGGAGAAGGACATTGTTAGATAATAGCTTTTTTTAGATATCAATATATCTTACGGGATTTTTTAAACCGAAATGGAAACTCGCTTGAGAAAGGAAAAAATTTATAGAGCCTGATCTATAGAAGGAATTGGTGTATTTGGCACCATCTCTAACTTGTGAAGATGTGCCATCATCCTTACATGGAATGTATTTAGTTCTAAATCCCTTGGATCTCCAAGGTGCAGGTGCCAGCTGCACAAACGCACTTAATCATTCTGTACTGCAGGCAAATTGCCCATGGGGTCGCTATCTCTCCTTGCCCAACTGTTTCCTCCGCTTGCTTAACTGCTGCACTGTATCATAAATAGCAAGTCATCCAGATATAGCCAATGTATTTTCAATTTTCTTTAACAGCTACGATGGAAGATTACTAAACTGACTGCAGGTTATAATATAACATCAGCAAACAAACCATATACCAAATCAATTCTATTAATAACTGATTTCAATGGCAACTATTCTGAATCCAGTAGAGCACTTGTACCAGTCATTATTTGATGGTTTGATGACATTTCACGTTACCTTTAAAGAAGTATCAATAATGAACTGGACAACAAATGTGTTGTATTTGTCTTCAGGCTTTGCTGCTGGTTTCTTTCAGTTATAGGCATTAATGTATTTGTTAGAAGTGGGAAGGGCACAAGGACAGACTGATAACCACCTACTGAGCAACACCTTACAGCATAACACTGCCTTTACATTAGTTTTAAACAGCAGCTGGGTAGAGAATATTATATAGCACATTGCATTGCTTTCTTCGTAAAGAGAAGAAGGAAAATGGCACAAAATGGAGCTTTTAGTGATGACTGGATGTACCTGCAGGGAAAAAGAAGGTTTACAGTAAAAAGAATGGGAAAACCTTGCATCTGTCTGCAGCTTGTGAAGAGGGATATGGCACATATGGCCAAAAACAAGGAGAGAGGCCTTGAGCTTGTGAAGGATGGCAAAAATTGTACAGAGAGGAACAAAGGATGTGATATGGTACAGGAAAGAGAACAGCATGGCACAGTCAGCCTGGGGATGAGCTAGGTGAGAGTCCTGATGGACATCAAGGGAGCTCAATTCCTGTGTTTCCACAGGTTTATATTAAACCACACATACCCAGGAGTGATCCCTGCTCTACCTTGCACTAAGTATGAATTTTTCATTTCCTCATAAAAGCTGAAGAAATATATATATATATATATATATATTCATTCATAAAGGTTCATAGTTAAACTACATCTTACTATGAGAAACAGTTACCAGACGAGGACTGAGTCAGAGCAGATCCAGGATGGACAGGGCTCAGAGGCCACAGTGCTCATTCAGTGTGAAACACGAAGCATGCGTCACTGCAGAACAGACCTCAGCCCATGTCACCTCATCCTTGTCCTGATCTGCACCTCCTGACATTCAACAAAGAAACAACTTTTGGAATGCATTCTCCAGATATACTGCCAATGATACTTGGCAGGAGATTAGCTCCCCATAAGGAACAAAGTTATACATTTAAGAAGGAAATAAAGAAATCTTTCTCCCCTTACTCCATTTCCCTCCTCCCCTCCCGCATTCTAATTAGAAGAACCAATTTTCCTTTGGCTTACCAAGTGGCACCTGGCAGGGATGCAGAATTGAAGCATTTAATTCTCCAGGCAGCAACTGCACTTCCCAGGCTGCTTTCCAGTGGCCTCTCTCACCCATCCTAAGTGCCAACAAAGGACTTCTCTGAAGTAAGATGTTGTCAAGCACAATACACAGCCTTTCTTTTAGCAACACCCATTCGTTAGTTCAGTGCTGTGGGGGGGAGGAACATGCTTAAACCTATCCATCTAGCTTAAATTTATATCCCCTGCCTCGACAACTGTAGATATCTCACGTTGCTTAACTGACAGATCACTGTTGTGATCACTGTTGTGATCTGTCTTTGCAAATCTTTACATCAAAATTGTTTTCCACCAGAGACTGTCCGATTTAAACAGGGATCAATTCAGGGAATCCAATGTCCTGTGCTATGCAGGTTAGGCTGTTTGACTGCATGGCTTTGGTTTCGTCTTGTTTTAAGTTTAGGACTTATTTTTTCTCTGCAGCTTGAAACAATTGAACTATGTAATCAAAAACCCTTATGCAGTCATATTATTGATAGAAGCACAATACAACAGAAGGCAGGAAGCAGGGTAAGTGTGGGTGGCTGCTCCTCTTGTAGAAAGCAGAAGCATCTTGAATTTGAGGAAATAAGCAGATGACTGATAGAACTACAGGGAAGAAAAGGTTCAATCATCTTCAGTCATGGTCTTCTTTCTTTTTTTGGAGGGGGTGATGACATCCTATTACCATGCAGGGATCTATAGTGTATCACACAGAAAAAACGATCTGAATTGGAGTCGTATTCTGCAGTTTGACCACATCTTTTTGTTGATTTCATGGGTTACACTTAAACTTTTCTTATGGTTTTTGTACGTTCTGGTAGTTGTATTTATGTCATTCCAGCAGCTCTGGTCTTACTGCAGACCTACACCTAAAGGAAGGTATAATGGAAACATAACCCCCTAAAATGTCATTTTTTTCTTCAGAAGTTTTAGTTTCATCTGTTTTTATCGCTGCTTTGTCATTTAAGGAAAATAGTACAAAGGTTTAAGTCACTGTGTAATCAGAGACCCTAAATAAACAAACATACATTGCTGCTAAGTTCTTCTAAAATTGGTACAGGGAAGATATATAGCTACAGATGTAAAAAGCATGGAAAGAGAAAAAATCTGTTACTAAAATAAAGGTGGTTTCTCAACCCAACTACAGATCTATAAGTTACTGAATAAACAGCAATATTTTCATACCCTTGTGTAGCCTTTTGAGCGTGCTGGATGTCGAGGAGGAAACTGAGAAGTAGTAAACTGCACAGAGGAAAAATACCCTTTAAGTATTTTTTCCTTTACTAATACCCTTTAAGCTTTTAGAGCCCTCTAATACATTGTTTTTTCTCAGCTAAATTAGCATATTAGGGTTGTTCCCATCCTACCAGATCAATTGTATTCTGATATTTGTGAGTACTGATGTCTCTCTAACATTTTGTCATGGTTGCATTTTTCTTAAACCTTAACCTTTCTGGGTTACCTGATTTACAGCTCATGTAATACACAGACTCATGCTTGAATTCTCCTTCGGGAGTCAATTTTTTAGTAAGGTCAGCGTTGTCTTCAGTCACGTCTACATTAGCATGATTAAGCTACTTCTGTAAACGTTCCACCTTGCAACTAACAGCTCATTATCATGAGATTGGTCTGGTACCTCCTTTATCAACAAGGTAAGGCCCATAAAGTATTTAGAACCACGTTAAAGGTTACTTCTGATTGTCTCATCAGTATAAAGGGAGTTCAAGTCAACCGCAGAGAAAGGGCATACATTAATCAAACGAAGCACCGGGTTCTTTTTCTACCTCCCATTAAGCTATTTGCACCTCAGAGTTATTTCCTTTGCTGTTTGCTCCAGGACCTGATCCACTTCCTTGTTTTTTTTAAGAGTTATTGCAGGGGTTACCAGCACCCAGCTCTGCCCACGCCATTCACATCTTCTAAGTCTGCATCCATCTCGGTGAGGACCTACTCTGTGCTGTCTGCACCCTTGCTTTTTTCCCTGAGCTCGATTTGCTCTTGGCTGTGTCTGGCGACACAGAGCCATATGATCCCTCAGCTGAGAAGTCACTCTTCCTTTCTAACGTATCTGTGCAATCAGTAACAGAGGTTAAACAGAATAATACAAATAAATACAAATTAGATGTAATAGAATTAGATATTTTACTAGAAGGAAACTGAAAACCATATCATAAAAGCTTCCTCTGTGTGCGTTTGAATGGCTCTACAGGTATGTGTGTGGATGGAGGAAGAGGTACCAGAATACAGCAGGCTGAAGAAAAGGAAAATATGTTTGTAACATGTGAAATTCTCCCATGAGCTTCTAAGCTCCAGAGACAAGCAGTTCTGCTGAATCCACAAGAGCTGAGAACTCTGAACACCAAGTCTGATGAACCTGTCCCAGTCTACTAACATCAACCATAAATTGTATAATCCAGGCTACATCCAAGAAGTGCGCTAATCGCAAGGCTATGGGATTATATCAAATACATACGTATGCATACGATGAAACAAAAGGCCTTGAGGAAGCTCCTGAACGTCTACCTCAAAGCCATGGGTGCTTCTGGTTTTAAATCAACAGCTGGAGTTAGTCTCCCAGCTGGGTGACTGTGAAACGTTTATGAGGGAATTAGTGAATGTAAGTGGGTGATCGATACCTTGCTATTAATCATGAGAGCTAAATAAAAGATTCCCCAATAAACAGAATTTCAGCGTGGGGGTGACAGACCACTGGCACAGGTTACCCAGAAAGGCTGTGGACGTGGTCCTGGGCAACCTCCTCCTCCTAGCCCTGCTTGATGAGACAGCTGAGATGAATTCCAGAGGTCCCTTCCAACCTCAGCACCTCTCTAATTCTGTAACTCCAGTGACTGTGGTCTCTTCTTAGATCTCCAGTTATGCCAAATCTACACATCAGCAAATCTACACATCACGGCTGGGACTGACTCACGGGCTCCTGTCAGCCTGGAGATACTCAAGAGCTACCAAAACGAATCCGAGCACCAAAAAGTCTTCCACGGGGCTCAGGAAACCGATCAGAAAGAATTCCTTCGGAAGGAACCCGGTTTTAATATATTTTGCTTGGCTTTGTGAGACCTCTGGTGGCCAAATCCCTTCCTTGCAGTTCTGATGCTTTTACTACACCTGTGCTTTGCAGCTGGGAGAGCTGTTGGTCCGCAACCTCAAACGAGAGTTTTAGAGAAGGAAAAATCTAATCTAAAAGGCATTTAGAGACATCGTGTTTTGTTTTATTTTCTTTCCTCCTGAATTTATGCTGTTAAAAACAAGTTCAACAGGTTGGGGGAAGACCTGCTGGAGAGGAGCTCTGCTGAGAGGGACCTGGGCGTCCTGGTGGACGACAGGTTGGCCATGAGCCAGCAGTGTGCCCTTGTAGCCAAAAAGGCCAATGGCATTCTGGGGTGCATTAAAAAGAGCGTAGCCAGCAGGTCAAGGGAGGTGATCCTCCCCCTCTACTCTGCC
This sequence comes from Excalfactoria chinensis, assembly GCF_039878825.1. NCBI lineage: Eukaryota > Metazoa > Chordata > Aves > Galliformes > Phasianidae > Excalfactoria > Excalfactoria chinensis. The sequence continues at coordinate 96,683,943 of NC_092827.1, forward strand.
CTGGTGAGGCCTCATCTGGAATACTGTGTCCAGTTCTGGGCTCCCCAGTACAAAAAAGACAGGGATCTCTTGGAAAGAGTCCAGCGGAGGGCCACAAAGATGGTGAAGGGCCTGGACCATCTCCCCTACGAGGAGAGACTTAGGGAACTGGGTCTGTTTAGCCTTGAGAAAAGAAGGCTGAGAGGGGACTTGATCCAGGTTTATAAATACCTGAGGTGTGGGAGCTATAGTGGCGAGGCTGGTCTCTTTTCAGTAGTGCGTGGGGACAGGACTAGGGGCAATGGGCTGAAACTCCAGCATAGGAAGTTCCGCACGAATGTGCGCAAGAACTTCTTTACAGTGAGGGTGACGGAGCACTGGAACAGGCTGCCCAGGGAGGTGGTGGAGTCTCCTTCTCTGGAGATATTCAAGACTCGCCTGGACGCCTACCTGTGCGACGTGGTGTAGGGAGCCTGCTTTGGCAGGGGGGTTGGACTCGATGATCTCTAGAGGTCCCTTCCAACCCCTATAATTCTGTGATTCTGTGATTCTGTGATTCTTATTTTGCTCTGTACTGTTACAAACCGAGCACACCGTTGTAAGGACATGCAGCGGACTGCATTTTAATGCATAACAATTTGCTTTTAAAGGCAGAAGAGCTCCTGTTACCTCAGCAGCCATTTCTTTGCTCCTAGCTGGAAACCCACCGGGAAGGGCTGGCAGCTGCGCAGGCTCCTTCTGCTCTGGGGGCATCTCCACGTCCTCCCCACTGCACTGCTGCTCTTCTCACAGCACAGCCTGGCAGAAAATGCCCCAAGGCAGGTGCTTCCCTTGCCCTGAGGGTATCTTTTTTTTTGGTAACGGCCTCAAATTGTGCCGGGGGAGGGTCAGGTTGGACAGTAGGAAAACTTTTTCCACACAGAGAGCTTGAAGCGTTGGCACGGAAGGCGATGGGGTTACTGTCCGTGGAAGCGTAGGTGCGGGGCACCGAAACGAGATTTAGCCACTAGCAACCGAATTCGAGAACGGCGGCCAGGCGAAGCACACGCCCGGAGCAGCGCAAGGCACCACCTGAGGGGGCGGAGCGCTGCCAAGATGGCGGCTCCCTCCTGACGCGGTTGGTGCGACGCGGTGGGCGGGACTCGCGGTGGGCGGGAGCGCCGTGCCGTCTTGGCGCGCTGTCTTGGCGCGCGCCGGTGGCGGGTCGCGTTTCCCGCCGCGGCCATGTCTCGTCAGAGCACCCTGCTCCGCTTCTTCCCCAAGGCCCAGCAGCCGCGGGCCGCCGCCACCCCTCCGCCCGCCGGCGGGGAGAGCCGCTGCCCCCCTTCCAAGGAGCAGAACGGCCTCGAGGCCGCCGTCAGGCCTGCGGAGCGTAGCAAGGAGAATGGCAAAGCGGATGGAGCGGCCGCCACGGGTCGCGGGTAAGCGATGCGGGCCGCGGGGTCTTGGGCCTGCCTCGGGTTGGAGGGCAGAGCGATCATCTGCGGCCTCTGGTGTGCTGGGCTTCAGGGGTCGGGGAGAGCGAGCCCAGGCCGCTCTGCGATGGGCGTTCTGCTGCGCGGGCTCCGGGGAGTCCTGATCGTTTCCTTAGTCCGCCCTGCCGTGCCCTCCCCTCCCCTCCTGGGGGAGGCGAGTGGCTGTGTAAATTGGCCGTCTCCAGTGCATAGCCCGGGATCTTTTAACTAGCGGCTGGTTATGCGCTCCTCCACCCTTAAGAAATATAGGAGACGTCGGGTGGATCGGGGAAGGAGTGCAAAGTAGCGTCCGGCGGAGTCTAGGGGAGCGAAACACACAAACAAGGCTGAGGGGGGTTGTGGGCGCCGTTAGAAAGATCTGAAGGGCTGAACTAGGTCACGCCTCCCAGCAGCTTTCCAGGCCCTTCCTCAGGCACGCTGCTTGCTGCTCTGCATGCCTTCCTCTGTGAGGAGAACGCTCGTTAACCCGTACGCCTCTTGTCTGTGCAGTGTCTCCGGGGTTTATTCTCCCGGGGACTTGGTCTGGGCCAAAATGGAAGGCTATCCCTGGTGGCCGTGCCTCATCTACAACCACCCCACGGAGGGAACCATCGTCAGAGGGAAAGGGAGCTCCACTCGCATCCACGTGCAGTTCTTTGATGTCAGTCCCACGAGGGGCTGGGTCAGCATCAAGTACCTGAGGCCATACAAAGGTAGGAGATGTCAGTAAATTGCTTGCTTTGAAACAGAGATGCCACTGCTTTTGGTTCAGAATCTAGGGTACGGTGTTCTCTATAGGAAATAGGCAGCAAAACCAAGACCAGTGTTGAGAGTGAAAGTATGTTTTGTACTTCCTAATGTTAGAGAAAGTAAGTTCTGGTGGGTTTTGGGGGGTGTTTGTGGCTATAAAACCCTGAGCTCTATTGTTTGTTGGGTTACAATGAAAGCTTGCTTATGTTATAAAGCTTTTCTTTTTATTTTCCACTTGTGTATAACGAAAATCAAAGGCAAATCCCTAAAATCCTGAAGAATGTTAGGACCGTCAGACCTTGTTTTTATGCAAGCATTTGAGAGCTGACATTTGCCCTGAGTAAGAAGATTAGGCACAGGAGCTCCATCTTAAGGGTATTGCACTTAAGCCAAAATTAGTTTTAAAATGGTGATGTTATTCCAGTGTTAGTACAGCCCAGTGTAGGTGAATGTGTCTGTGGTTCATATGCATCTTTCCTGAAGGCATTCTAAAAGAATCAGGTGTATTTTTAAAACCAGCTGTTTGTCATTATTAAATGCAAAGTATTTTTAGATTGCCTCGCTGCATTTGCAGAACTAAAATGAAGATCTAGTTTGTTGTTGATATGTTGTGTTTATGTGGTATAAGTAGCTCCTTGAAGCTTCATACTTGGGTACTGAGAGCCCATAAGTAAGCTACCTTTGGCCTACGGTTCACTTGGAGCTTAAGTTTGAGCTAATAGCAGCTTTCCAAGTGACTTGCAAGAACAAGTGTAAAGATGTGTTCAAGCAGAACCTGTTGCTTCATGCAGACAGCTAAAAGCAGAAAAAGGAATCATCCTTCCCCATCTGTGGCATACTCTTCTCTATCCCCAAACTGAGTATATGGTATGTTATGTATACACAATTCATTCATTCAGCATAGCATTAAGGTGAATCCAACTTCTCTGGGGATCCTTTCTAGAAACCAGTCTGTAGGCTGGTAGTCTTTGCTTTTTGTTTTCAGGTAGTTGCCTTCTACAAGAAAAGAGGAGCTACACTTCTATGGGGATGCGAGAGGAGGGAAAATACATATTCTTGGTATATAAAATGTACATACTATATGTAATAATATAATTAATAATCTAATTTTATTTAATTGCTTGAATACAGTTAAAAGTGAAAGATGAACGCTAACTGGCTAAATGCTGGACCAGCTCGGTTTCTGACAGATGGCTGTTTTGCAGGCTCATCAGACAGAGAGGTGCTGAAGGGAGGAATGTTTTACAGCACAAAGCCTGAAATTAAGAAAGCAATGGAGCTGGCAGATGATGCGATGAGTAAAGAGAAAACTAAGCGGCTTGAGCTGGCTGTGTGCAGCGAACCTTCAGACACTGAAGAGGCAGAGGAGGAAACAGAGGTAAAATATTTCTCATTTGTCTTTACATAAAAAACGATAACTTTTTGAGTGCCTGGTTTAAGACATTAAGTTGGGTTTTGGAGCCTGATCGTGTGGAGTTGCACCAAAATGCAAATTCTTATACTGTTAACACTAGTCTGTTGGCGTAACTAAAATGAGATCTTCTAATGTGCTGCGTTCATAGTGTATTTTAATTATACAATTTCAGTACAGCCACACACATTGGAGTAAACTTCTGTGGTATGAGGAAATTGCTGATGGGTAGTAGTGTTCCTTACCTCTTCTGTCAGTGGGACATGTCTACTCTTTTCTCCAGCATGACATTTTTCCAGCAACAGGTGACAGCATTAAGACACTACTTAGTACAGTCTTTCAATTGCTGCTTTCTTCTAGCACAGGCACTAGTATTGTTAAAGCTTTAGGCTGAAAAGACAAGAAATGGAGTTTCCTTTCTTTGTACTAAACATGCATGAACTGAACAGCATGGTTAGCTGACGGAGGTGTTTCTTCTTTGTGCTGCTTGTCGTGTACTGTACATCCTTTGTGTTTGAAGCTTCTGTTTTTAACATGGATCACTTATGCAGTAAGGAATACAGAGAGGAGCAATTATGCAACAGGCAGGTAGCAATTTATTTCCCAGTAAAGAATATTCTGTGAAGTTAAACTGCTGTGAGGCTGTGACTGTCCTGTCTTTTGCTTGAAGTATCGTAGCTACTGCATTTGTGTGCTTCTTCTTGAAGCTATGATATTTTATTTTGTTGGGCAGAACTTTTAATAGGTTAAATAATTTCTCTTTCAGCAGATGAGTGGAAGTGCATCAGGCGACAGTGATGACAGCAATAGCGAGGAGGATGTGAAGGGCAATAAGCGAGTACCAAACAGAGGAAGCGCCATAAAAGCCAAAAGAAGAAGAGTGCTGGATTCGGACAGTGATCATGATGGTTCTGATGTGGAGTTCAAGCCTGATGTGAAAGAAGCAGCAAGCAGCGAGGAAGCCAGTAGTGGAGTGGATGAAAATGAAGCTACTGATGCCGAGACAGATGCAGAGAGCATTGAAGAAAGTCCCGTAAAAGTCCCTTCTAAACGGAAGAGAGGAAATGTTAGCAAGCCTTCTAAAAGGAGTAGCTTAGAAAATGAACATTCTGAAGCGCCCAAAAGAGTAGCACCGGTTTCATTAGAAGCCAAGTCTAAGCTGACGTCATTTGCAGCCCCTGAAAATTTTGAGTCTCAGGCAAATGCTTGCAGTGGAGGCACAAGTGGCTTTGCAGCATGGGAGCATGAAAAGCTCGAGTGGCTGCAGGAAGGGAAAAAGAAAGATGCACACAGGAGGCGACAGAATGACCCTGATTATGACCCATGTACTTTGTATGTACCTGAGGACTACCTTAACAAATGTACGCCTGGAATGCGGAGGTGGTGGCAGCTGAAAAGTCAGAACTTCGATGCGGTGATTTGCTACAAAGTTGGAAAATTCTATGAGTTGTATCACATGGATGCAGTCATTGGTGTGAATGAGCTGGGCCTGATATTTATGAAGGGTTCGTGGGCTCATTCTGGCTTTCCAGAGACTGCATTTGGCAGATTCTCTGCTATTCTGGTTCAGAAGGGCTACAAGATAGCCCGTGTCGAGCAAACAGAAACTCCTGAAATGATGGAAGCACGCTGCAAGGCAACGGCCCACACAACCAAGTTTGACAGGGTCGTACGTCGGGAAATCTGCAGAATCCTTACCAAAGGGACTCAGACTTACAGCATTATAGACTGTGATCCATCGGAGAACCACAACAAGTATCTTCTGTGTGTTAAGGAAAAAGAAGACTCTTCTGGACAGCGTGTTTATGGGGTCTGTTTTGTTGACACATCAGTTGGGAAGTTTTATGTTGGCCAGTTCTCAGATGACCGGCACTGCTCGAGGTTTAGGACTTTAGTGGCACATTACACTCCCGTTCAGGTCCTGTTTGAGAAGGGGAACCTGACTGTGGACACTCAGAAGATACTAAAAGGCTCGCTCACTTCTTGCATTCAGGAGGGGCTGATCTCTGGCACCCAGTTCTGGAGTGCATCTAAAACACTAAAAGTTCTTCTCGAAGAAGAGTATTTCAAGGAGAACCAAAACCCTGAGAATGGGTGTGTTCTGCCCTCTGTGATCAAATCTCTGACTTCAGAGAGTGACTCGCTGGGGTTAACTCCTGGCGAAAACAGTGAACTGGCTTTGTCAGCTCTCGGGGGAATTGTCTTCTATCTCAAAAAGTGTCTGATTGACCAGGAGCTGCTGTCGCTGGCCAACTTTGAGAAGTATGTCCCCGTGGATGCTGATAGTGCAAAAATGGCGAGTTCCAGTAATTCCTTTGCCAGAACTGACCGGCGCATGGTGCTGGATGGAGTCACTCTGATGAACCTGGAAGTCCTGCAGAATGGAACCAATGGAAGCACGGAAGGCACTTTGTTGGAGAGGATCGATTCCTGCTGTACGCCCTTTGGGAAGCGGCTCCTGAAGCAGTGGCTTTGTGCTCCGCTTTGTAATCCCGCATCCATCAACGATCGTTTAGATGCTGTCGAGGACCTTCTGGCGGTGCCGGCTAAACTGACTGAAATTAGTGAGCATCTGAAGAAACTTCCTGACCTTGAAAGGCTGCTCAGCAAAATTCACAGCATTGGATCGCCGCTTAAAAGTCAGAACCATCCTGACAGCAGGGCCATCTTTTATGAAGAAATTAAATACAGCAAAAAAAAAATTGCCGACTTTTTGTCTGCGCTGGAGGGGTTTAAAGTAATCAATGAAATTGTCGATGCCATGGAAGAAGTCGCCAGTGACTTCAAATCTCGAGTCCTTAAGCAGTTAGTCACCCGCAAAGACAAACATCCAGATGGCCGCTTCCCAGACTTGAGCGCAGAGCTGAAAAGGTGGGACACGGCTTTTGATCATAACCAGGCTCGGAAGACAGGAGTGATCACTCCAAAGGCAGGTTTTGACTCCGATTACGATAAAGCACTACATGATATTAAAACCGCTGAGGAGGATTTCCATACGTACCTAGATAAGCAACGCAAACTGCTCGGGGTCAAATCCGTGCTGTACTGGGGGACAGGCAAAAATCGATACCAAATGGAAATACCAGAAACCGCCACGTTGCGTAAACTACCTGAAGAATATGAGTTGAAGTCCTCCAGGAAGGGATACAAACGTTACTGGACCAAGGAGATCGAGAAGATGCTGGCTGAGCTGATCAGTGCTGAGGAGCGAAGAGATGCGGCTCTGAAGGACTGCATGAGGCGTTTGTTTTACAACTTCGACAGGAACAGCCACGACTGGCAGACAGCCGTACAGTGCATGGCTGTGCTGGGTAAGGGCTTCCTTGCAATTTTGACCTCAAGTAAAATCACTCCTGTGTAGTAAAGGGTGAAATCTGGACACGTTAAGCCAAATTAGAGGGGGGGGGGAAAAAAAAAGGGCTGTAGCCGGCCCTTCATTTGTGGTTTAAAAACTCTGGTTGTGATGACAGCATTAATATGGCAGTACAGGCGGGGTGCTGGGTCTCGCTGTTCCTTACCTCTTTCATCATTCCTGTTGTGGAATTTCTTTTAACCTTGTAGATGTCCTGATGTCCTTTGCTAACTACAGTCAAGATGGCGATGGACCACTGTGCCGACCTGTCATTCTACTGCCTGTGGATAGTGCTCCTCCCTTCCTGGAACTGAAAAACGCGCGCCATCCTTGCATTACAAAAACTTTCTTTGGAGATGACTTTATTCCTAATGACATCGTGATAGGCAGTAAGGAGGAAGATGGTGGTGGTGAAGCTTCCTGTGTGCTAGTCACTGGCCCAAACATGGGTGGCAAATCGACACTCATGAGACAGGTGACTGCCGAGCTACAGTATCCCAGAGTGCCTGTGTTTTGGTGAAGGGATTTGTGACACAGCTGTTCATCCTCAGATCCTTGTGGTGATCTGAGTGGTGTGCTGCAATAACACTGCAGCCCAATTAGAATTCTGGTTGCAAATGCTCACATTTAGGTAGTAGATTGGCTATTTCTTTACTTTATTGGGGAAAAAGGTTTATTCCTCTTGTGAGAGAGGGTTGGAAAATGCAATAGAGCATCTTTGTCTTTTTCAAGTGATCTTACCCAGGACTTGGTGTCATCTGACAAAAGATGCTTTGGGTTGAACAAGAGGCAACTGGGGAAGCAACATGGGGTTTGCCTTCTAAGCACTGCTTGCTGTGTTTTCAAGGCTGTCAGAGTAGTTTAGTCAGGGATTAACGATGCCACAACCTGGAGCTGTTAAAACAGAGGGGAAGTTTTATGTACTTGAGTCTTAGCTTTGTTCCCTTGTTCTCTGTGTGGAACCAGAACCCCAAGCACACAGTGCAAGTTCACATGTGGCAATGTTTGTTCTGCAGGCTGGTCTCCTGGTTATAATGGCTCAGCTGGGATGCTACGTGCCTGCTGAGGTCTGCAGGCTCACACCCATCGACAGAGTATTTACACGGCTCGGTGCCTCCGACAGAATCATGGCAGGTGAGTTTCTGAGCTCCAGTGTTCTGCCATGGAGTTGGATTCTTGGCACATCCGTACACAGGTGGGAGAGGGATGCTGTGTGCTTTGTCTGCCATTGTTGAGAGCCTGTTGGTTTTGCCACTCGGGTTCACTTGTCAGTGGCCATTTCCTTGCTGAAGTGTAGGCCGCAACAGCTACACTGGGGATGTGAGCCTTGGGCTGGTGTGCCAGGAGTCACAGGGCTGGAGAAATAACCATTCTTTGTGCTCCTAAGTGTGGGATCACGATTCAGCTAAAGGAGGTGCGGATTTTTTGCAATCTTTGTTCTGAAAGATGTGGGTCAGCTCAGTGGATGTGAGAGCCAGAGCCTGCTGAATGTGTTGCACGTGAGGAATCTGGAAATGAATCCTTCAATCTGAGCACCGAATTAAAGAGAAAACCAAGTAGAGCAGGATTTCAGGTCGTGGGCTGTGACCCGCTGTGCTGGCACTCCTGGCAGACACTTGGTTTTCAGCAGTGAGGCTTTTACTAGGAAGGGTTGGTTTGGATGACTGCAGCTTTAATTGTTTGAATAATCCATTACGTGGTCATCATCCACCAAAACAATAAGGCTGTTTCTTAAATCTTTTTAAGGTTTCCTGTTGTTTTTATATGTTTTTTTTTCCACACTGAGAAGTCACATGTATATTCTGGGGCTGCCTCTTGTGCGTTTAAGTGAGAAGGGGCAAAAGATCTTTGTCTTGTTTCCTTTGTGCCTCTCTTTTCATCACGCCAATGATCTGACCAGTGCTCTGAGTGGTGAGTTGAGCAGGGTTTGGTTCCTAACCAGTACACATCCTGTCAGCCAAATGAAGCCCCCACCCTTCTCATGCCAGGAAAAACAACCAACCAACCTTATGTTTATGATGAGTTTGCTTCAAGTTTCATTTTGGCTCGACTAAGGCCTAGTGCAGCTCAAACAAGCTTTCAGCTGTTCTTCAGCTCTTCAATGCCTTCACAGCTATTTTTTCTCTTCCTTCAAGGTGAAAGTACCTTCTTCGTTGAATTAAGTGAGACTTCCAGCATCCTGCAGCATGCAACAGAGCATTCCCTCGTTCTCGTGGACGAACTTGGTAATCGGTCTGCTTTGTAACAGATGGGAACTGCCTGAGATGGGCAGTAGGGCTGTGCAGATGAGGGCAGGATACATAGAGGGAGTTGTAGCGCAGTGCCCCTGATTTGTAACTGGATGCTACCCACGTCACCCCCTCTAAAACATGGATCCCTTGGGTGCACTGGGGACCAGCACGCCACCTCCCATCCTCCAATCCCTATTAGCCTATTTATTTCCAGCTGAGTTTTCCTGCCGGCCATTGCTAGATTACCTGCAGCAAACCTTTAGCATGCCAGCAGCAAGTCTCAGAGCAGGAATGTCTTTTTTGCAGTACAGAAGAGATAGTGGCTGTTTGTTATGGAGCAGATGCTGCAGTCGCTTGGCCCTGCTGGTAGCTCTCACTGCTGCTGCTTGCTTTCCTCCCTGCCCTTGCAGGAGGAGCCTTTTTGGTTCTTGGGGCTGACAGGTTTTCCATTCCTCCACCAGGCCGAGGCACGGCTACGTTCGATGGAACAGCGATAGCGAGCGCAGTTGTCAGAGAGCTGGCTGAGAACATCAAGTGCCGCACGCTGTTCTCCACCCATTACCACTCCTTGGTGGAGGAGTGCTCGGGCAGCGCGGCCGTGCGGCTGGGACACATGGTGCGTATCAGCTGTGAGGGCACATCCTGAGCACCCGCGGATGGGGTGGGATTCTTTGTGGCGGGCTGGCAGAGCTCGTGCTGTGAGTGCAGCCTTCTGCTCAGTGCCAGAGCTCTGCTGGGAGCAGGTCGTTCTGTGCATGTTTGTCCTGTGTGACATAAACTAACTGGTGGTCATTTCACCTTTCTAGGCTTGTATGGTGGAAAATGAGAGTGAAGATCCAAGCCAGGAAACAATTACATTTCTGTATAAATTCATTGAAGGAGCGTGTCCAAAGAGCTATGGCTTCAATGCAGCAAGGCTTGCTGACATCCCAGAGGAAGTTATTCAGAAAGGGCACAGAAAGGCAAAAGAGTTTGAGAAAAAGACCATGTCACTGAGAACATTCAGGTGAGGCCTCTGTTCTCTATTCTCAAGTCGGATGTCGCTTACTTGGCAGCCATTTCACAATTTGGTGGCTGCTTTTCTTTACAAGAGCGAAGCGTGGAAGTAAAACCCATTTTTGTGACGACCAAAAGTGCCATACGCCCTCTGGGGGAGGCACATTCAGCCTGGCTGCAAGGTAGCAGATTGGATGCCATAGTTTGAGCCTGGGTTGCTGTGCCCAGGGCAAGGAGCGTGGCTGCTGGGGGACAGCGCTGGGCTGCCCTTGCACGTAGGCTGACAGCAGCTGTGACACCACTGCACGTGCGTCGGGTGCTCTTGCCCCTCCATCCAATGACAGCGGTGTGTTTTGCCTCCCTCAGGTTTCTGTGCCGGATGCTGGACGGCGCCACTCGCGATGCGAATGCGGTCGGGAAGCTGAGCACGATGCTCAGTCACCTCTAAGCTGGAGTTTTTGTTCAGGTTTGTCAGAAAGGTGGGAGCAGACAACGTTATGATCTAATAAACTTTATTTTTTAAAAATGACCATTTTTCCATTGTCTTTCCTAGGAAATTAAACCCTTTAATTCTTACCTACCCTCTACATAATGGTTATTGAGTACTCCACAATATATTAAGTCTAGATGTTATGGTACATGCATACACTTTCAGGCTGTTGATTACCCACTGTCACCAATACACATAAATGGAAAAAAGCTATGAAACTGTATAGGGCTGTATATATACTTGTCTCAGCTTCATTAGAGCAGGAAATTGCTGCGATTTCCAGCAGGTTATGTAAAGTAATGTCCAGACTGTTCAAAAAAAACTATGAACAGAGTAAAATACAAGACTGTTTTGAGGAGACTTTCTACCGTGTACTTTAAAACATAGTAAAATTTCACTCACAAAACTCAGTTACATGGGTACTCTGTTTTATAGTGCATTAGAGTCTAGGAAGTCTCATTAAAACACTCGCTCTTTCTCTCGTTAGGGTGGTTCGAGTACAGGCTATTGCTGGGGCGGGGGAGGAGATTCTGCTAACTTCAGAGGACACCAGAAAAATTGCTGGATATAATTTAAGATTAGTGTTTTCTCTTTCATAGAAAGAACGTACATACTGGGACATGAGTACAGTTACAGCAAGTCTAGGTGTGCTAACAAAACAGGACACATTCAAGTACAATAAGATTTTTTTTTTCCTTTTTTTTTTGTTTTTTTTTTTTTTCTTTTTTTTCTTTTTTTTTGCTGGAAATTAGAAACAAACTACATGAGATTAAAGCATTAAAATCATATTTCTCAATCTGAATAAATGTTAAAAAAAAAAAACAAAAACAAAAACCGAAAAACAAACAAATCAAAAGAAATGCAGAAGTGCTAGCTCACATTTTGTTCTTCTTACCATGTTACAAAAGCAAATTGGTACCCATGTCCATAAAGGCAGCAACAAAGAATGCTGCTTGTCTACAGAATATACTACTGCAAACCGGACTGCGCTTCAATGCTACTTGTAAAAACACCAGCTTTCGCAAGTTGGTATCTGTACAAAATTGCAGCTTATGGTTGGTTGGTTGGTTGGTTTTTTTCTTCACTTCTGTCCCTTCCAAGTCTTTGTTTACACAGTAATGCTAAAACGCCCAGTTCTGGTATCCTGAGTCAACATATTGCCACTTGCTTTTTTGGTAGGTTGAGCTCCATAGTGTCAACACCTCACACGGCCGCTTGAACACAGTCTCTTTCTGCAGAAATGGGCAGGTAGAACTTCCTCCAAAGAAAAGGGTTCAACAGTTACGAGATTAGAATGGCAGGACTTTCGTTCTGAAAGGAATTCAGTTGTGCTGCAATGTATTGGATTCTATAGGTGGAGCAGAGTCATATAGTGTATCTGTATCATGTGTCGGCTCTCCGGCAAGCGTACAGGGGTTAGACAGTGTTCCAGCACCACAGTCACAGAAAAACCTACAAAGAAACAGAGCTCTTTAGTCCTCTTGTTTCATCATGAAAAGAGCTTGCCGCGCTGGTAGGAAACATACCTATCGTGTCTGATGAATTCTACGTCGTGTCCTTGATGGCACTTCTTAATGCAGTTCACACAAATGGCGTTGCGGTCCGTGGTGTTGCAGGTGTGACACCTGCAGAACAACACATGGGGCATGAACCAAAGCCCAGGGGGATGGGATGGGATGGGGAGGGCGTGGGGGCAGAGCAGCACTTTGGGACACACACAAGAGCTCAACACTGGAGATCTTCGCTCCAGCTGGCATCTCCTGTTTGCTCTGGGCTGCGTGTTTTGGACAAGGAGCACTGCCGTGTGCTGCCACGGGGCTCAGGGTGCTGGCAGCCATATGTTCTCAGCACAACAGAACCTGACCCAATCTCTTCTCTCACAACTGAGAGGACACGTCTGCGTGCTACTGACAGCACAGCCCCTATGGGCCTTGCTAAAGGAGGGAGGGGGTTTGCCTGAGGAACCCTGCTGGGGGTGGCCAGAAAGAAACTGTTACCTGTAGAAGTCATGCATGGGATAGCTGGTGTAACTCGATATCTTATATAAACACTGGCCTCTACTGACAGCTTTTTCTATGGCATCTTGATTGTTCATTATCTTGTTATCTGTTGGGGGGAAAGAGAAAACAAACACACACAGTCAGTGACTTCTCAAAGACATCCCAGTCATTTTTTTCCCCCCCAGCCTTTTAAGGCCTAGAAGCATTCGGAGCACTTAGTTCTACGTCTGTGTTTGAGTTCTGGCACTTCTGCATTGAACGACTCAACACAAGGCAGCTGCTCAAAGCTGACAAGAAGCGATCCAATACAAAGACAAACCAGCACCAAATTAAAGCACAAAGTGACCAAACGCAACCAACAAAGGCTCAGCTCACCTTTCATCGTGACGTTGACACCAGATGCGAGAAATAAACCCCCGAAGCGGTTGTTGAAAATCTGATTGCCTTCTAATGTTGCAGTTGCGTGATTTGTTATTTCAATTCCTGCCGTGGGTTGGGAACAGAGGAGAGAAAAGAGAAGTGGGAGAAGTCAGTCCTTGGCCACTGTGCGGCTGCACCTCCCCGCGGAGCTGTGAGGGTTTCGGTGTGTTCTTGTGTTTGAGTTTTTAACCATAAGCTCAAGGAGAAAACGTACATTGACGTGCTCAGAAAGGGGCTCTGCAGCACTATAAACTGAGGTTCAAAGCCTCACTGAATCCTACAGTTGGCACGCATGGTTTCTAGTGGTAACATTATCAGTGCATCTGATAATAACACAGTACCATTACCAGGTATTCTCCAGGAGGGCAGGGCTTTTGGGCACTCAACCTGCATCTTCACGTACACGTGTAAGTTCTGGTACGCACACCTTGCCTTTCCTCAAACACCTTTTTAAAACACATTGTCGAGAAGAGGACCTAAAAATCATCCCCATCCTCACCTTCACCATTAACCCACATCTCCCATGCCATTTCTCCTGCGCTGCTATTGGCAGCAACCTACCCCTTAACGCGTGAGCAATAAAAGGTATTTTAGCTACAAGTCCGAAATCATTAAGAACAGACTGAAGGCCATCCCACTCGCTTGTTAAAAACCCTCAGTAACGTGGGGTAAAGAGACAGATTTAGCTCGGTGAACAGCTCACTCTAAGCTCTAACCCTTCAAAATCTGATCTGAACAACACAAACCTGCAGCAAAGCCATCAAATATTCGATTTTTCCTTAGCACGGGGTGGCTGTTGGTGCTGATAAGAACACCAGCTTGGGCATTCCTGAAGATATCGTTCTCCTCCAGAAGACCTATTACAGAAGCAGCAAACGGGAGATTTCAGATTGTAAACATTTCCTCACCTGTAACCATTCTGCGCAATGTTCATTCCTTCCATTTGAGGAATACCCACCAGTAGCACTCAAGTTAGTGAGTGAAGTTTAAGGTCACTGCAGAACCACAGGATGGGTTGGGTTGGAAGGGACCCTAAAGCCCACCCAGCCCCAACCCCTGCTGTAGGCAGGGCTGCCCCCAGCAGCTCAGGCTGCCCAGGGCCCACCCAGCCCGGCCTTGGGCACCTCCAGGGATGGGGCACCCGCAGCTCTGGGCAGCAGTGCCAGGGCCTCACCAGCCTCTGAGTGAAGAATTTCTTCATAACACTTAACCTAAACCTCCTGTTTTAGTTTAAAGCCATTCCTCCTTTGTCCCATCACTATCAGACTGTGTAAAAAGCGACACTCTGACTCCTGTCAGCTGCCTTTAAGTACTGGAAGGAACATACCAGGATACTTCGTTCAGTACATACTGTACATAACGTTCTGTACATAATGGAATTTGGGAAAGTGGGAATGCATGCGCAATTACACAAAATCCCTCTAAAGGCCATATTAATTGTATGGAAGAAAGATCTTTGGACTTTCAGATCTTCTAGCATCATTCTGCACGTCTTCTAAAGCTAGCAGCAGCAGCCTGCCAATACAAAGCTTAACTTGCATTTCTGTTACCATAGGACAGCAATACCTTAAAATGATTCCTTTGAAAACGCCTCTTGTTTTTCCCCTTCCTCTTTCAGACTGGCAAAACCCAAGAAGTTCATATGCAAGATGTTGGCTGGGAAACTTGAATTAAGTGCTGCCTTTCATTGAAATGGCAAAGCTCACAGATGAGATAGGAGCACTGACGTAAGCAGTAATCAACACAGTCGTCTCAGATGAGATTAATTACCCCTCTGCCTCCCACAGTTGAGTATTAGTGATGTAATTAAGGCTAAAAAGCACCACGTATGTTTGTTACAGCTATTTTAATACTTCAGAAAACAAGAGCTGGATTTCTAAAGAGTCCTTTAAAATGGACGCTGCTTAAACTGAATTAAACTCTTATCCAGAACACTTGGTATATGGCAGAAAGGGAAAAATTACCTCTCCCTCCATTAAATATACAGATGCCTCCATCTCTTCCATCGTGGATTTTGTTTCTTCTTAGTGTAGGATTGCTGTCTGTTTTAATCCACACACCAGCCATCGCGTTATCAAAGATTTCATTGTCTTCTATAAATCCAAGCCCTAGGGAGTAGGAAAGATAGTTAAAAATGAATAAATAAATAAATATGTATATAAAATGGGAAAAGATGATATGACAGAAGTGAAACAATTGGGGATAAATGACAGAAACAGACCTACCAGAGTTATAAACAAGGATACCACCATTCTGACCTCCCCAGATCTTGTTGCGTCTGATTTTGGGGTTGCTTCCAGTTCTAGAGAAATACAAAGAAATCATTTATTACAGTTTCCGTTCCTCAAGGCCAAACTATGGCAGCGCCTCTACAGAAACATCTGACAAATGTGACTGGTTGAAACCTTAATAAGATATTCTGTTTTCAAGTCAGCAAACAGCTTTCAGTTTCTACACGCCTCAGAGGTCAATAGCAGCCTACATTAGAGACCATTCCTTCTGCTGAGCCGCAGTGCGAGAATTCTCCACCACTCTCAATTCCACACAAGTTCTTTTTAGAAGCAAGGTGACAAAAGCAGTTAAAAAGGAGGAAATAACACAACGCCTGTTTAGTCAGAAGAATGAGAACGCACGTTACCTTATCTGAACCCCTGAGTACATGTGATTGTAGATGTCATTGTCTTCTAACACGCCGTGTCCATTGTCATAGAAATAAACTCCAACCTGGCACGTGAGAAACGTTGTTATTAGTTTGGTGGTAATGAAACACAAACTGTTCCTCTTTCTCCGTCCCCCCCCCAGCACGCTGGGTAAAACTCACCTGTTTCCCACTATGTATTCTGTTTCTCCTCAAGACCGGAGTGCTCCCCGTTGTCACCCAGACCCCAGCCAAAGTATTGCTGTAAACTTCGTTCTCCTCAATCACACCTTGTCCTTTTTCATGCTGAATACAAGAAGTATAAGAGTCGAGAACACCTTCTAAGTGCTAACGCCCTTTTGCTGCTTGTACCCACCACCCCCACATGGCTCCTTTCCTGTGGGAAGTCCTTCTCTCCAGGTATATTCCTGCACTGTTTTTAAATAACATTACGTCACCACTTTAATTCTGTTGTAAAACTAAGAACCCTCTGTGTGTAAACCACTGCGCTTCAAGGCTCTGCAGCAGGACTTGCAAATCCTTGCTGCCTTCTGCTAGAAGAGGCAGCTTCCCAGCACCAAGCCAGGACCAGCAGCTGCTGCCGCTAAGACCAACACCCAGCCCCAGCCACCCATATGGCACACACCACTTAAGGTAACTCTTTACCCCATGCTCGTGCTTAAATGGAAGGCAGTACTTTCAGTGTGAACCATCCTGGTTAGATCAGTAGAACAAGCAGATGAAGCTCTCCACTTGCAGCATTAGCTGAACATCTGCTAAGTTTTGGTAGGAAGAGATGAAAACGTTTTTCTTCACCAAAATGCAAAATGGTTGATGTAACTTGACAGCTGCGTCAGTTTAACCAAGAGGAGACCTTGCACTACACTTTATTCCTCGCTTTATAATGCAAGCTTCACCCTGACACAACGAACCTATTTTACAACCAAAGCAATGCAGTTGGTGTAAGCACAAGCACGCACTTTACACACAGTACCGTCCTTCCGTAAGCTTCTAGGGACTGAAAGCAAGTTTTCCTGCCTGCCTGCAGGTAATGCTTACCACATAAATGCCACCATGCTGACCATCATGAATCTTGTTGTGTCGAACGATGGGACAGCTGTTTGTTCTGATCTGTATTCCTGCTAATGCGTTACCTGTGAACAGAAACGGTATTCAATGCAACTTCCGTGCTCACTGTTCTCTGAATCCGAGATGCGGTAAGAAAAGCAGCTTACCATAAATGTCATTTCCTTCAATAAGGCCTCTTCCATCACCGAAGATATAAACACCACCTTGATTCCCATTAAAAATTGCATTGCCCCTAAGAAGCAAAATAATTGTTATGGGCTCGTACAGCACTATACAGTAATACACAGTGTCGAGGAGTGCACAGAACTCAGAACTGAAACAGAACAGAAACAGAACCTTTGTTTTGTGGCTTTTGGCACAGCCAAACGCAGGCAGCCATTGCATTATTAAACATACAGGAATGTTTATAGTTCAGCAACCATAAACGAATGAAGCTGCCCATTTCCCATTCCCACCAAAGCTCCACTGCTAGGCAGAAAATGATCAATACCTTATTGTTGGGTCGCTGTTTGAGGTAATCCAAACACCTGCAAAGTTGTTTGCATAGATTTTGTTCTCTATGAATTGTCCTCTTCCTTTTTCATGGACGTAGATGCCTCCAGTCTGGCCATGATGGATTTCACACCGAACCACTGTCGGGTTGGCGTATGCTTTCACTTCAAAACCTGCTATCCTGTTCCTGTGGATGTTGCAGCTTTCAAAGTAACCCTTAAGACACAGAGCAGACAAGGTTTCCTGTCAATACCCTTTGTAAAGTGAAGGCTGAATGTTCTGATATTCCTTCTCTTCCCAACATTGCTGTTATTTTAAGAGGGAACAGCACCTGAGCTGACAAAGTATCGGTACTTATTTGGCTAATTAGAACAGCTTGTGTCACTTGTTTTCTACGTTCCACCTACTCCAACAGACACCGCTTTGAAATTAGGGTCACGTGTTTTAACCGATGCAATTTTCTTCGCTGCTTTTCTACCCCAAAGTGTTTTTCTTCTGCACTTTCAGGAGGGCTTTCTGCCTTCTCTCTTGCAAAGATCACGCCATTACAGAGATGCAGGTATTTCACAGCAACTGTTTAAAAAATAAAAGTCTTTAAAGAAAATCAGGGCTGTTTTAAGATTTCTTAAGTGTTCCCTGATGCTCGTACTCTTCAATAAAAAAAATAAATCACAAAAAATTTGCCTACCAAAGTCTGGAACGGCCTCTATCTGAGAGTAGGTGGCAGCATAAAGAACCTGCATTCATGATGCCAAACAAACCCTTTCTTTTGAGGGCAGAGGAGAAATCTGCTATATGCTACCGAAGGCCAACTGGATTTGTTACGCATTCTACAGACAGACTGGCATAAGCTTTGCTTATACTCTGTACTGTATAAACACTCCTTTAAAATTACCAGATCTGTAATATTTAAAAGAATGACTTCTCATTTGGGAATGAGGAAAATGAAGCCTTATGCTTAGGTCTCCATTTCAACATCGTAACACTACTTCAGCTCATTCTTTCAGCCATCTGAAGGTTCTCCGTTGTTTGCACGCAGTGACCCAACATCATTCCATCTGGTATCTTGTCTCTGGCACCTGGCAAGAGACATCTGTGTGTGGCAGGAAGGGCTGCCACTGGGCTCCTGCCTGCAGGCTCTGTGCTCTGCATACGGCAGAACGTTGCTGGTTTAGGAAGAAGAGGTTAAGTTTCATAGGAATCAGAAGACAAAGAACAGGCTGAAAACTTGGATGTGAAAAACAAAGCACTCTTTAGCCTCTCAAGAGTCGGCACTGTGGTACAGAAACCCACGGGGAAAACAGCGTGTAGGGTAGGAATCTGGCACTGGAATGTACTTGTCCCATTTCACAGCTGCAAGCAGTGACCAGTGCTCACCAGCACACAGGAGCTCAGGGGCTGCAGTGATTGTGCCCTGGTAGAGTTGGTGATGTAGAAGAGAACGGGTCTAGCGAAAAACAAAAGTCAGAGTCCCAAACTTCACGAGAGCAAACTTTAAGCTACTTAAGGAATCCCCTGGAAGGGGCGAGAAGAGGCCACCAAGATGCTCAGAGCACTGGAACACCCCTCCTATGGAGACAGGCTGAGGGAGCTCAGACATCCACAAAGCAGAGGAATACCTCCTGGTGGTCAGAGGAGCCTCCCATGTTCCAGTTTCTGCTCAGTGCCTCTTGTCTGTCACTGGGCAACACGGGAAAGAGCCCAGCTCTGGCTTCTTTGCACCTTCCATTCAGGGATTTACATACACTGAGGAGATCCCTGAGCCTCCTCTTCTCCAGGCTGAAGACTTGTGTCAGCAGCAAACAGGAACTGCAGCAGATGTCCTGACCAGCTAAAGCTGAGACCAGGAAACTGCGAACCAAATGCTACAACTAGTACTGTGCTGTTCCTCTATCCCTACTTCCCCAGCAACCTGGGTAGAAAGAAGAAAGGCCTCATTAGTTTCTTCAATACACAGTGCGTCTTCTGTTAATACTATTTCCAGATCACCAGTACTAAAAAACCCAATCACACCTGGGCTACAATCAGCAAACAGAACAAGCACCTACAAGGGCAGGAAGACATGCTAACAAAAGGAAGAAAGACCCATAATTAAGTGAGCCTAAAAATATTCAGGCATCAAAATTTGCATCTTCTAGAACTATGCTCTTCTTTTCTTTTTTCCATTGTAAAATACAGTGAAGCTTGCCTATGTTATTTTCTTGCCATAGTTCCATTTGCTATTTATTGAAATTACAGAAATTCATTTCCCAAAGTAAACGCCTTCTTTTATTCAACAGGCACCCAACAGCTGGCCAACACTCCTCCAACACAGAAAAACCTCACGTTCAAGAGGAAGGTTAAAGCAACGCAGTGGCTGAATTGATGCATGTAGTATCTTTAAAATGTTGGACTACTGTTTATTTGCAGCAAGCACTGAATGAGTACAACTTAAAATGGTTCTTTTAGTCAGACAACTGAACCTACTAAATCTGGGTGGAGTGCGTGACAGTGAGATGAAATACATGGGGGATACGGAAGGAACAGTGGATCCAAAGGTCAGAAGATAAAGTGAGACAATGAAATGAGAAAAGAGGCACAGTTTACACCCAAGCTGTGCCTGTAATAGTGACCTGGGACCGCCTTTCTCAGCTAGTCAGAGCCACTGATGTTCAGCTGGTGCTTGCGCTTTTACAAACATTATTTTTCCTTTCTTGAAAACTGAGTAACATCTACCAACAAAACAACAATGCGGATGACAAGAGATATTTACTTACAAAGAGTGAGTATCTCTATAGAACACAAGTCCAATCACAGCCTTCCTGACAAAGAAGAGGCCTAACATATTCAGCCACAGCTGGTCAAGCACCGTGTCAGGTACTAAGGCTGGGAACAAAAGGTATGGAAAGGAATAGGCAGCAGTATCCCGCAGCACGTGGCACATGCACTGGGTTTGGCTGACCTCATTCTCCAGCAGCATTCTGAAACCAAGCCTGTTACAGGAAGGTTTCCATTACAGCAGCACCTATTTATCTATCTACAGCACCACCAAAGCAAGTGGCTAGACAGTTTATTGTTTTCTATAACAAGAGGTACATACAATCTCTGTTGAGCCGTATCCAACTCCTGCAGCAAGATAATCAAATTCTGTGCTAGAGGAAATCTGAAATCACGTTGATTTTGTTACTACACTTGATCTGAAAGCGAGCAGCATTAACCTCAGTAGCCCTCATTTGGTCTGACATTTTGTTCACTGTACTTTAATCACATCCTGCACTCCCAATGTGCAGTTCACATTTGCATTCCTAACTAAAGAAAAAAGTGACCAGAAAAAAACCTGTTGTTTTTGTCAGCTGGATGCGGGGAATTACAAGTTTGGCATTGAAGCAGGAAAAAGAATGATCTGGCACTGCATGGAACACGGGGAATATTTTGCCAAAAACAAATAAGCAAATAATTTTTTGTTATTCCAATGGCAAAAATCCATTCTGTTCTCTATTTCCAGGGCTATGCACTCATTACTCTCTAGTTTTCATGTACATGGAAGGTATCACCTTCATTCCACACAAACATTTTCATTAAAGAACATCTCAGTGCTAAAGCAAGTTTGTGTTAAAATTCCACGACCAACTGCACACTAAGAAGAGCTTTCTTCCCAAGAAGCTGGGCATGCTCCGCTTCAGAGCTGTAATGCAAGGACTGGTTTAAGTGTCCACATTGCTTTATATTATTGTTTTGTAGCTTCTGGCACCTTAATAAAGGTAGAGAACCCCACAAAATGTTTTTGTCTGTTTCAAAAGAAAACGTATGCGATAGTGTAAATCTAAGCCTACCGTGTACATCCTATTTCAAGAGGCATTTTATCACGTCAACATAATTCAATCTAAGAGGCTGTCAATCATCTGCAAAAAGTCTGCCTAAATCCCTTCCAGCTCAAACTGTCTTCAAAGTGAAGTTGCCCACACAAGGACAAAAGCAGCAGCCACAGGCAGATTTTAAAACATCTGCTGACATGTGAAAGCAGGTTTCTTTTAAACATCTACTTGATAATGGGCAAAACCTGAAGACTTCAGCTACTCAGTGTCTACATGTCTTTGTTCAAGATAAGAAAATGAAGAGTTACCATGCCATGGTCAAAAGTGAAAACACCAACATCACGTCCATGGTGAATGTGGTTCCGTCTGATAATGGGATTTCCGTGGTTTTTAACCCAAATCCCTGCTAATGCATTGTTGGAGATCTCATTGTCCTCATATATTCCCTAGGAGATAGAAAAGGTAAATTAAGATGGGAATCGGGAACAGTAAACAAGTGTATCGAAGTAAGGACATTTTTACAGAAAATACCTGCGCATGGTCTGTAATATAAAGTCCAACGTTTTCACAGTCGCTGATGTTACAGTGTTTAATAGTAGGACAAGCTCCTTGGCCACTAACGCATACTGCAGAGCCAACTGGAAGAAAACAGTACAGTTACCATAGCGTCAAAGCACAGCATATTTATAAATAGTCTGGCAGTGCTGCTGCAAGAAAAGTTAAGAGTGAAGTGATATTTTTAAAGGCCGAGGCATGCGCAGTGCCAAACCCTGGAAGCCACTGGCAGAAAAACACCCCTGTCATCATTCTGCAGATGCAAAAAACTGAAGTAAGAGCTGCTTTTAAAAATCCCTTCTCCGAGCTGTATGGCTGCATACGGCTGCCAGAACCAAAACCAGCTGAAATAATAACTCATGTTCACGAAAGCTCTTGCTCAGTAATTTCCCCACATTAGGCCCACTGTATGCCGATGGCTTACGACAGACAAAGGACCACAGGAATACAATAAAATTCTAATTCATTCTATACTCATTTCATTTTGACTTTCGTAATGCACCACATCAAGGAGCACAACCAAACCATGACTCTGTAGCATGCAAAGTTGTGCTGCCTCACTCAAGACAAGCAGGAGACAGGCAGCACAGCACGGACTACAGAACCATACTCAAGGCACCCAACTGAATTTGAAAGCTCCTCGCTGCAGCCCCGTGGATGATTTCAACTACAACACTACCACCCAGACAACACACTTCAGGCTGCTAGGGCTCAAAACTGCTTCAGAATTCATCAGCTCAGCTCAACTCTCTTAACCCCGTGAAGGATGAAAACATGAAACTCTGCTCCCCCTAAAATCAGCGGCACGTTTACAGTGATTTCTGAACGGCAAGATTTCATCTAAGCACAATCTGCCCTACATAACACACGCCTTCCCCTCAAGTAAACACCATTAAATCAGCAAGCCAGCACATGCCCTATTAGTAAGCTTTCAGATTATTTTCAAGTATAGCACCACAAAGACTGTGCGTTCTTTTTGTAAATCCTGAAGAAGCTGTTTTGTCTGATCTGACCCTATGAACAAAGACAGTAAGGATTCCCTGAATACATCTGATATTGATTTCAAGATTTCCAACAATTGAGAAAAGACCATAAAGCTTATGAGCCAGTTACAGACTCATTACCCTGTTAATTTACACTTTAATTTTTCAATCGAATTTCTCCAGCTTCAGTATCAAGTTACTGGTTATGGATACATTAGTATAAAGAGAACCAATTAATTGACAAATTTGGTGCAAGTAAAGTATTCCTTCAGCCTTCTCATTCACTAAGTAACAAGCTGTGGTCAGTACGTTCTTCATTATGAATGAATTCTTCTCCTTTATCTTTTAGGACTTCTCACTGAACTGTTCCTAACATTTCATTATGTTGTTATGGACACCAGGACCTGATGTGGACCAGGAATAAGAAGTGTAATACAATCTCTCTGTTCCTCCTCAGTATCCCCCTAGATGCAATGAAGGATGACACTGGTTCTTATGGCCACATGACAAGCCCATATTCAGCTCTTCATCTACAATGATTCTGACAGCTTTCCCAGGAATACAGCTTCCCAGGATTGAGGTTTATCATTTACATACAACAGGCTCTTGTTCCTAGTTATTTGCAATTACCCATATTTGCACAAACATTATGAGAGTTACCTTCCAAAAAGGGTGTAGAAGCTCATCCTCCTCCTCGTTTGTAACACCCTAAATCATCATCATTTACATATTCCAACAGTACATGTTTTACCCCTCTGCAAGTAACTGACAGCGTTAGTGGCTTCAAGTCAAGTGGCCATCTTTGAAACAGCCAGAAAGAAGGCAACGGTAACAACCCTACAAGTTATTTAAAATCTATTAGATATGTGCTCCGTTAATCCTGTGGAATTCAAGTGCTTAAAAGTATTGTAGAATGAAGTCAAATACCTTTCATGGATCCCCACATCTTTATACTTGGACTGCTACCTTCTTCAAAAGAAGTCATCAAAAATGCTAAGTGTAATGCAACCATTAAAGTTTTCAGTAAGTGGACATAAATTTCCCTCGATTAATAAATTTTCATTATTGATTGACCAAACCCTGCATTCACCATCTCATTCCATGTAGGATCAATAAACAGCACTACTGGCCATATTTCATCCTGTTTAGATCCTGCTATGCCTGCCCCCTCCCATCTGCTCCAGCAGAGTCATACACCACCTACCCCAGGTTTCAAGTTCCCATTGATACATAATAGGAGTCTAGAAGACATCTTGGCCGTGCTTTTTAAGTCCTCGTGATTTTAGAAGGCCTGTTTTTACAGCTGTTTAACCTCATCCACTCTTACTGTCAGAGTTGAACATATTTCACCATCCCTCTAGGGTATGAGCACATTTATCATTCCTACCTATTCTCATTAAATATGGAACAACAATTACACAACACTTTGCCATTCAAACTCTTTATCTATGACAGATCAGCATCACTGCTGAAACCCTCTTTCCAAGTTAAGCTCTTCTAACTCACCTTTCCTCTTTGTCTTTCAGGGCCTTTCCTTCCCCAGAAGGAAAGAATCTACATTTCAATGGAAGGCTGGTGTTCTGCTGAGGGGAAGGATCTACTACGGTTCCTGGCAATTCTTGCTTGTTGCCTACTTGTATTATCTGCTAGCAAATTCTGCATTTCTGGGAGCTCAGCGCAATGCTCTAGAAGCGTTGCTCTTATCACATTCTGATTATAAAATAATGTGATCTTTATTCTGACTCACTTCAGTGGACTTATTTGTTGTGTGAAATTGGTACTTCAAGAGTACCGAGCATGTATATTACTGGTTTAAGCTTTATTTATTTTACTTTTAACCCAGAATATAATAATTGCATACACTTGAGCAACACCTGAATAAACAAACAAGGCTCTCTTCCATCAAATTCTGTTTTTGCCTATTGAGATGAGAACTAATACAGATTTCCTCTACAATTAATGCAGAATATCTGGACTCAGAATCTTGCCACTGAAACTTCATTTCAGAGTTCCAAAGATGCTTCAGACTGGCAATAAGAGACCTTCAGCTCAAATTACTCATGCAGCTCCCATCTAGACATATTACATACAATAAGAACTTTACATATAACAATGTAGAAAGATGCTTTAATGCAATTAGGAGATCTAAAGAAAGGGTATCAAGCATGTGCGAGGAGAGAGATTTTGAATGCTTATGGATCAATATTTCAGAGATGCCACTGACTAGGAAACAGTAAATGCCTTTTTTGGCAGACTGCCATTCTTTCTACCTTCTTTACATGCACTCAGTATTTCCTGAGTAGGTTATAGCAGGGCTAGGTGGAATTAAAAAGTCAATAAAAATTAATAATCAATAAGCGTTGACAGTACAGCCTACGCACTGCCTCCAAAATTGACCAGAAATGTTGACTTCAGAGCAGAGAAACAAATATAATGCAGCAAAAATTCAGCAATCCAGAGGGCTGAAGAGGATAAAAGTCCAAAATGATCAGAAATGGCTTGTCATAACAAACAGCAGCCAGGAAAAATCGAAACAACTTTAACACACATTTTCCACAAAAACATCAAGTCCTACTAGCTCACAGATAAACATGTTCCAATATGAAGCCATGCAGCTCTTTAAGCCACTCTTCAAAGGAAGTTTAAGGTAGTCCATTAAATTAATTCCTCTCATTTCTGGAGTCCCCAGTATTGCGCAGGGGAATTGAAAGAATAAACTTATTTCACATACTTGAATTTCCCACTATTTAAGATTAAAAAAAGGTATTGGTAAAGAAGTCAAGATATTGAGAATAGCTAGCTGCCCTTTGTTGCTTTTCTTCATCTCTTATCACTATCCCATCATAGCTGATTTGTCTCCCATAAAACAGATGGCAATGCAAATCAGAGCTACCTTATTCATAACTGCGGTAGAGTTTTACAACCTGAAATCTCCAAGAAAGAACATGCCTTCCTCTATAAGACACAGTCAAAGGAATCCTTCCACCATCCTCATTACAGTTTCCTCTTCATACCAGAAAAATATAGCCTATGTCTAGCTGAAGATCTCCTCGCTTCCCTGCCTTAATGTTGAGCTGAGCAACTACTATGCACGGTCCGCTGTGTAGATTCATTCCACTTCACCACCTGAACTTAGGTATCTAAAGTTTATACTGTGATTTCCATGCAAAGACTCAGTATCTCCATTCTTCTTCACCTCTTTTTTCTGATTCTCCAACTCTTATTTTATCTGCTTGTTTTTGAACATGTTAAAACTAGCTATGTCTTCCTGTGAACTGCCATGTCTTGTTCCCAGTGTCTGTAACTGTCACAATGCCTCTCAGACCTTCACTGTCTCTGACCCTCTATTTCCAGATCTTAATTCTACCAATGGTTAAATTTCTCATCATCTCTGATGGTGAAACAAGTATTTAACCATCCACGTCGTGTATTTCTTCTGTCAATATAGCTCAGTATAGCTAGCAACTCATACTTAGCACACATCAAATCCTTTCCACTCCTGACAGGAAAGAGAACTTAGCCTAAGAGTTATAGCTCACAGTTTTAATGTCATCCAATTCCAAGAACACACGCTGTAATGAATCTAATGTAAAAGTCCCACATATGCCCCCTTCAAATGCTGTCGCCTGCCAGCTACAATTATGTAAACAAGAAACAAGTTAAGTTTTATCTAAGAACTCTCCTGTGACTGTTCAGGTTTTAAACTAACTGTACAACGAGTCCACAGTGACTGAAATGGAAGGCCGAGTATTCACGACAGCAAAGGTTCGGGACCCATATCTTGGTAATAATGTCACTAAGAATCAAAGAAGTTTAAAGCTCTGTAACAAATACCTTGCACTAAAAAGAAAAGAAACATGTCAACATTAGTCACAGTTTGTGTGCTGCTTTCACACACTCAGGTTAGATTAGTCAATGTTAAGCAGCGTCAGTCTCAAACAACAAGAAGCCCACTAACCTGTACAAGTACTTCGAATAATACAGTGATCTATAATCGGGCTGCAATTCACGGTAATCTCTAAGCAGTGGTGTGCATTGTGGTGCTGAGCAGATTTGTCATCAGGATTGAACTGAAAGAGGAAAACGAGTATTTATCTGTTGGCTTGGGCATTAAAATGAGATTATTAAAAGCTCCACTCAAGTTTGAGATTCTTACCCTGATTGTCATATATCCAACATAGGCATCTTCAGAACCCTCCATAAAAACGAAGGTGGAATCTCTAGTGTTTTCTATTATAACCTTATCTGCTACTTTTCCAGGAGCTGCAAAACATGAAACACATGGTGGTGAAAAAGGGTCCTCAAAGAATTCTGTTCAAGGCAACAACAGAAGAAAATGAATATTATTTCTGGAACGTAGAAATCCTGGTATCACATAAATAGTTCAGAGATGATGAAAAACGTAGTCCAACAATCTTGTACCAACTCAACATCTAGCAGCATAAAAAAATCTTCTTTTAGACGGAGCTAGATCTCCTGACTTCGAGTCTGATGGAATTTCTAGGAAGAAGCTCCTCATTAAAATAAGGTACAAACTGAACATTTGTGCAAGGAAAAAAAACACTGGTTGCAAAACACCAGCACGCTTTCTGAATACAAACCGGACAGTTTAATGAACCCAGACTCCAGTCTAGAGGCACTGTAATTCTCTTACCAAATGTTGTTTAGTTTGCTATTTTAAACTCTTTTCTTAAACCTAAATACACACATTTCATCACTAATTTAAACTAATTTATACAACAAATTAGTAATCTGCTTATGACCTCAGTAATCGGCAATGACTCAACACCTCTCAAATTTAAGACTCGGAGTTGAAGTGGTTTCTTCATTATTATTTACAAGATAATCTTGTACAGTAAGGCTGAGCGTTACTTCTGAACGCATTTATAAGGTTTCAAAATAGTTATTTCCACGTTCCCATAATCTGCAGATTGATTCCCCATGTTAACAGCAAGGCTCTGCTATATTTTCATCCTTAATCCAAAGGCAGGACATGTTTACATTGGTACTGCAAAAGCCAGCAGAGGGAGCACAAGTTAACAACAGTCTCAAGAATGGTGTAAATTTACAGCGATACTCATTCACAAGCAAGAGACTGTTTAATTCAAAACTGCACATTAAATATGCAAGCTGGAGCAATCCTTCCTCAATGTATGAAGTGCAAACATTCAAGTTTCACAAATTACAGCAAATAAGTTATGGGGACAGCTTAGAGTTGCAATCAATTCTGAAACAAGAGATAGGCAAATACAGGCAGATTTGCCCTCAATTTTCTATCTTATTGAAGAGCCTTTGCACAGGATTTCTCACTAGCAGATTTTTCTGTTGTCTGTTGACACTAGAAGAGACAAGTGGTATGTCCTGTTCTTTATCACTCAGGCAGAAAGGTGCCAGTCAGAATGAAGCAATATTTACATCATTATCCAGCTTGTTCTCACTATCTAAAAGGCAGATCTCTGCTTTCACTACAGAAAATGTTTTAAGGTAGTCTAGCTCTTCATACCACTGTTCACTTACTACCAGGCAATAACTGAAAGAGGCTTCGTATCACCATACAAAACAATTTTGTGTGGCCTGGTAAGGTATCTATTGGATATTTTTTCACCATAGTGTAAATGCACTGGTATACACAGCCACACACTAACAAGCTGTTCACTACAGGTTATCTCTGTCCTCTCAGTGCAAGAGTTAACTTACAGGTCTGAGTTTGAGTGGTCCCAGAACACCCATTATGGAACATGACAATTAGTAAGACCAGAATGTTCAGATGATCCACCAGGAAAAGGCTTAAAAGGGAAGGGGACTTGTTGAAGCGCTGGTTTCATTTTAAACCAATCAAAGAAATTCTGTGCTACAACTTACTGAATCTTTGCAGAATAATTATTCAAAGAAATATCTCTATTTCAATTTTTGGCTCAGATCACCTCAGAAAAGATAAACCAATATAAGAAAGGGAAAAGACAAGGAAAAGAGACATTAATTTCATAATCAAGCAAAGAAATCCATTTGCCAAGTCTATGAGAGTCAACACTCCACAGGATCTGTTCGACTACAGTATAGGGGCCCAAAATGAAACTATTTTACTGTTACTGGTTTAACAGATAGCCTATAAATAAGAGACCACCCATTTTTCAAAATAAAATAATTAAAACAGAACGTTAACAGGGTGTAGCTTCAGAGTTGAAACGATTTCGGTTTTCAGTGCATTAACAGGAAATAACACCAAATTCTGCACAAAATAATTAAGACCCTCTGCAATCGTAACAGGCAAAATGCTGAGACCCACTTAGATTCTGATCTCTACAAAATCCATAATGAAGAACACAGCACTAAATTTGTCTAATGTATTTCCAGTTCAAAGATGCAGAACGGGAATCTGACAAGGAGTTCAGGCTATGAAAGGATTTTCTTGGACACAAGAAGTATTTAATTGTGACACACTTCACCATTTTAGATTTTACTACCCTTAAAATCACAGTTATTGCTCTTATTGTTGCCACTGCTTTTTCTTTACTGGAAAAATCCTTCAATAATTCCCTTTGCACATTATTTAAATCAAGGGGAAAATAAAAATGAAAGCTTTATCTCCCATAACACAGGGGGAAAAAATCAATTAAGAATTTCTGATCATGATACATATATTAAAACTGCTGAAACAGTTACAGTTTTGCCATCTCAGATGATGTGAGGACTCCACAGAAGGCCTGTAGTCCTACCCATAGCTGATCCCCCTTCACTTACTTCTCTTCCATGTTCATCCCTCCATATCCTAAAGCATATCATTTATTTATTAAGCAGTTAATAGGCATTTCTGCCCACTGAACTAGCTGCATCAAAACAGGACTTTTACTCTTGCTTCCTACTTGATGGTTTAGATATGCCATGTTACTAATAATCTGTTTTATGACAAGGTCACCCACTTAGCTGACTAAGGGAAGCCAGTAGATGTTGTTATTTCATTTTTTCCCATTTCAGCACAGCTTTTGTTATTTTCTCTTACAGTATCCTTCTGGACAAAACGTCCAGCATACAGTTAGCCAAGTACATAATACGGGTTGGGTTCAAATGGTTATAGTAAGCTGAGTTACATCAGGCACTAGTGGGGTTCCCCTGGGATCCATTTTAGGGCCAGTTCTCTGTAATGCTTTTAAAAGTAGTCTGGATGCAAGACTCAAATGCAAACAAAGCCAGTTTGTGGATGATACTAAATTAAGAAGAGCTGCTGACTCCCTGAAGAGCAGAGATCTTGCAGAGATGTTCACAAATTAAGAGTACTAGGCGATCACCAGCCACGTAAGTTTAGCAAAAGCAGGGCCGGATTCTGCACCTGGGATGGAGCAACTCTGGATGAATGAAGAGGCTGGAGGATGAGAGGCTGCAGAATAGTCCTGCGGAATGGCATCTGGAGGTTTCAGTTAATGTCAAGATGAACATATGAACAGTGTGCCCTAACAGCCAAAAAGGCCAATCATTTTTGGGTGTGATAGTCAGTCAATGGCAGTGGTCACAGCATCAAGTCTGTCAGAGTCAAAGTGTTTCGACAATGCTCTTAGACAGTGGGTTTAATTTTTAGGTAGTTCCTATATGAAGCCAGGAGCTGGGGCTTAATGATCCTTATGGGTCCCTTCCAACCCGGGATATTCTGGTGCTTTTCCTACAATAATTTCTCCAAAGGCTTTCTTGCAAACCACCCTCATTTACCTAAATTTAACAAAATAAAACACCAAAACTAAACAGAAGAACAAAACTAGAATACTACTGTCTTTTCTGGATAACTTAAGATCCACTCCCTCTACAAAGACATTGACCATTTAGTGTAGGAAGTCTGACAAGGTGAAGAGACAGCAGTGCCAGAAACTGAAATAAACACATCTTGTATTTCTGGTTTACTTTTGGACACATTGCTACCCAAGACAGCTCTTCTATTACAAAAATACACAATGCAGATCTTTTGCTTTCAAAGACCTGCATATAGAATTGATTTTCTGAATAACTGAAGATAATTCCAGGGAAAGAGAATTACTGTAGCAGAGGGTCTTTCTTGAGAGAAGCCGGAGAGGATGAAGAAGTGTAAACAGGTATCAAAGATGCCCTTCCAAATTTCATCTAGAAACCGAGATATAAGATATCTTAGAGCAGTGCTGATCCAGTCTGATCTGGATTTTAAACACTGAAAGAGTATGACTCTTGCCCTAGTATCTATTACTGTCACCCTCTAACTGAAACAGAAGCCAGGTCAGTATTTTTGTTAATTCTCCAAGGCTATGGCTGCATTTGGCAAGCACTGCAGCATATCAGGAGTGGAACTACAGAGTTAAACGCGTCAATGCTGAGGAGATGACACCCACACCATGTTTGTTGCAGAACAAGCAGGGAAGAAACAACTGTGGCTTTGGATTAGTCCTAGCCTGGTCTCTTCCACTGAATGCACACAGACTGCTAGAGTGCAGCAAGTGTATTCCAGGAACATGTCTTAGACTAGTCTCATCCAAAAGGAATTCAGTTTGTGCTCCAAAACCTCTCCATAACAAACCTACGTACTCTAAGTGGGAAGTTCAGCACACTCAGTACTGTTAGTGCAGCCCCGAGCCGACAAACTAACACAGTAATTCAGTTGCACCTTGCTGATCTGCAGGAACCAGTTTTAAGACTAACAGTGGAACTATCTGTCTCGTATGGTCAAAACAGTTTTTTCTCCAAGGTTACAACACCCAGGCAGGCAGTGCCAGAAAGAGGTTCACTCTAGAACACGACAGTTGATAGGCAGAACAAATAAACACTTTAGGAGATATACATATTTCTTTTTAATCTCAAAAAACGCACAGAGATGAGAATTGACTTATGGTCACCACAGAAGCAAGAAGTTCAAGAACGCTTAACAAAAATCTCTGCCAAACAAAGAGAATCTAAATTCTTCCTACTCGATGGTGCTACTCAGGATTAGTATGCTCACAGTAAGAACAAAGAAGCAAACAGCTACTCTAGCACCACAGCTTGCAGACAGGTGAGTTATCAGATGTTAACTCCCCAGGACTTTCAGAATATATTATTTTCTTCTCCACAAAGGATTCTTTTTTAGAGGAACAGTTGGGAGATGAACAGAGAAAAAAACCTCTAGTCTCAGAATCTTTCTGCTAGATGTTCTCATTCCTTCCTTGAGATGAAATTATAATGCTGAAGAAAATGGGACAGATACTAATTTGGTCTTGCTCCCACTGCTGGGTTCTACTCTGGAGATAAGTTATATATAAACAAATTTCATATGAACCACCTGAAAATTTCAATTGCAGTCCTAACTGAATATACCTCCTGACAAATTCAATTTTTCTCCTAATAAAATAAGAAGCCATTCCTAGAACTAACAAGCAGA
This sequence comes from Excalfactoria chinensis, assembly GCF_039878825.1. NCBI lineage: Eukaryota > Metazoa > Chordata > Aves > Galliformes > Phasianidae > Excalfactoria > Excalfactoria chinensis. The sequence continues at coordinate 96,715,947 of NC_092827.1, forward strand.
TGATGGTACTTTGGTCTGAAGCATCAGCCATTTCTTTTGTACAGAAAATATTTATTTCACTAGGCTCACGAAGGAAGACTGGCATCTATATCAGATACTTAATACAACAGAATATCTTTGTAACTAAGGCAGTAGTTAAACACAGGTTATTTTGTCTTGAGACAAAAATGTTCTCAGTTTAAATACCTGCACCGATCATGGTGATTGGAGATTCAATATATATCCATTCATCGGTATATATACCAGAGTGAACAAAGATAAGTCCATCAAAATGAGCTTCCTGAACTCCACCAAGAGCATCCTCAATGGTATCATAATACTAGAAGAAAAGGGAGAAGTTCAGAGAGATATCCATGCGAAGATACATAAATATTCTTAGGAATAACTGCTTTGAAACATACCAACATATTTTCTCTTCCTTTATATCTTGCAGGATTACTGTAGAAGTGTTCAGCAAAACCTGGCTTTACATGCGCTCCTTTGTACTGAAAGAGGAAAAATAGTTTATGATAAGTTGCAGACAGGTGGAGCTGAATGCACAGCCAGACATCTGAATGTACAGATAAGGGATCTATTTATCCCTTAACCAGCTACTTGCTATTATCGGTTAGTTTCAGGATCTAAGTATCATACTTGACTTCCCACATCAGGCACTCAATTGCAAATGGCAGCACCAAAAACAAAGTCTGAATCTTAAAAGAGCAACCGGCTAAACCACGAGCCCAGCCTGCTTACACAGCCAGAGGCCTATGAAGGAACTGAAACGTGACAATAAACGCTGTGTACCTTATGCACCCCACAAACAATGCTGTTATTTCCATACTTTGATTGCAGCTGCTTACCACAAAACAAATTGCACTTATCTGCTGAAAAAAAGAATCTTGTACGCCTTCACATCTGATTTAGTACTGAACCAAGATGCCAAGTTTTAGTTAATGGACTTCTGAAGTTTACAAATATACATCACATTGTGTAACAGATCCATTTTGATATTTTATTTATTTCCTTCTCCTACCTTTTTCAAAGATGACACCCAGACATTCTTACAGTGTTTTGATACTTTGGATTAGAAGTTCAATCACATGCCTTAAGAGTAATCTGCTTAGCTCCAATCATGTCAGCTGTAAATCACTGTTTAAGCTCAAGTGATATCTTTCTTTTGCTAGTGGAGTAAGTGTATGAATCTCATAATCAGCAAGCACACATTTAATATACCTGATTACAACATCTCCGAAATCAAGAAATCACTTCAGATATTTCCCTATTGCATAACAACACAGGAATCTCTCCTCGTCTCCTTAGTCTTGTTATCCCACTTACTTTAAATTCCAATACCCAAATCATTACTGTATCGTCAGCTATGTTTCAGAAGTCAAGATTTTTACTTTCATAAATCACCTTTAAATTGAAATATAGATTAATGCTACTGTTACCAGTTGCTGAAAGCTTTCCTTCCAGGGATTTGGATGTTCATATTCTTCTGGATTAATCTGATAAAATTTACCAGCTTCAGGATGCATCATTGGACGTGTGTACTCAAATACTTCCATATACAGTCTTTTCCTGAGTAGGAGTGTCAATCACAGAAGAAAATTAATGCGCTACACATTCCTCTTCCATTTGAAAACACCACACTAAAAACATACGCATTTCTTTCCCCAGCAGCATTCGACATAGTTCATGACAACGAATTGGAAAAAGGTCAGTACCAAACACTTAAACCCTTGCCAAGCAATTTCTCAGCTGGACTGACTTCTGTGCTTTTGTAAAATAACTTCTGACATGTTCCAGGATCCAAATGGTCACATTCTCAACACATAACTGAAACATAGAGAGAATTTCTTTTAAGCTATACTGCTTGTGACATCAGTGTCTAATTGTGTAGTAACTGTGGCAGTGCTTTAGCACTTAGGAAAGCTAGTATCATAAGAACAACAAAACTCACTATGAAGTGTGCCGCCAATTCTTCTTCACCTTACCAAAAAAAAAAAGGCTGAAAATAAAATGTATGCAAAGAGAATAAACGATTTACTGTTATCTCAAGCATAATTTCATCACTGGACAGATTAAAGAAGCTTAAAAGAAAACAATGCTGCAGCTACAAAACAACTGGATTGTTTTGTTTCGTGTCAGAATACAAATAGTTGCAGTGCCTGAGCTGAATGACATTAAGCCTAGCCTTACAGAATGCCACTGAGTCTTACAGAATGTAACTCAGCTAACAAAATGTCACCAAAATCCTCCTGGACAAAACAGAACAGCACTTTTGTGACGCCATCCTCCAACTTTGTTATTTGGCTTAATCTTTCCCCCAAAACAAAAAACAAAACAGACCCCAGCACATGAAACATGCTACTTTTTCCTTATTAAATAATGCTAATTTAGATCCCATTAATCCACGTTCTCAATAACCCCAGGGTGGGTGAATTTATACCTCGAAACCACAGCATTCAAACATTAAAACAACAAAGCAAAAAAAGAAAAAGAAGCCAAACCAAACCCCAAAATATCCAACACCAGACCAACCTGCATCTGACATCAAGAGATGCATTTCTTCTCCAGTCAAATACAAACCCCACAGAAATGTGAACAAGGTTAAAGAGGGGAAGAACAGAAGGAGTGGTTGCTGAAGGAATACCTCACTACATTTTAAAGTCATTATTTAACTAGTATTTATACAACTAGCGAATCAGGAGTGTTACTGTTTAACACGCCTGATCAGAAATTCATAAGTAACCAAAAAATACTTGTGTAAACCAGAGATATTGAAATACAATTTGTTTAAAAGCAACTAATTGCAGTTCCTAACCAATAGCTCATTTTTTTTCCCCATTGTCCTGGCATCTCACACAGCACAGCTTATATTTCTCAAGATAATGAGGAATAGCTTTTCACTTACCACAAAATGGGATCATTAGCCAGCTCACTGAAGCGTTTACACACACAAGCTGCTCTGCAGAGATCCTGCTCCAGCAGGTAGGAGAAGATCTTTAGGACCACTTCATCTGGCAACTTTTCCTGAAGATATTGTTCTGCAGGTGCTGCTATTAAACAGTGATTTACGTAAGGTTACTGACATATTTAAGCAGCCCAAATTCTGATCAAAACACATCGCCAACTTGTCATTTGCAAGATTCCAAGTCTCAAATTTTAAGTGTCCTTCATCAAAATGTGAAGATTAAACTAGGTAAATGGTTGACCCTGGTGTCAGGTAAAAGCTATAGACTGACAAAAAGCAGCTACTAAGTGTATTTCAGATACACTGGCTCTTTACTATTAGCTTTGCTGTGGCCCAACTAACCCATGCTATCCATGTAATAACGATCCAGTACCAGAGTCAACAGTTCAAATATTACGAAACAAAGGAATTTAGTCAAAAACAGTCACTCTGAAGAAGATACCAATAAAACTTCCCCACCTCCACACAATGAACACATTATGAAGAAATATGCCTGGGATGCAGGAAACCATCAAGCAGTAATTCAAAGATATCCTTCTACTTACTCCCACTTATGTGTTTTCTCATAAAATTAAAGAAGAAAAATAGAAGTGAAGCCAAATGAAGCACTAGTCTTGCCTGATGATGCATTTCTTGAGGAAGGTTTGAGAGTGTGGCATTCTTCTCATAGCTCTGCAAAGATATCACTGCACCTGATACCCCTGCCGTTGTGCACAACACATACAACAGCTTATAGCAAAAAGGCCATCTGCAGTGTGCATTCTCACGAGGACCTTCCATGGCAGGTATCCTTGCAACAGGGTAGTTTTGTTTATAGAGGTCATTTGTTTGGTTACTGACTTTAAGATCTGTTCTCAGGCAGAACCATACAGAACAGCTTCCAGCTTTCAGTGGATTTGTATGCAAGGGATAAGAGCTTCTGCTATATTCATAATGCAATTATATCCATGCAATGCTCCTTGCATTATTAATTTTTTCCTAGAACATCTAAACCAAGGGAGCAATACAACTGTGATTTGGACTGTTACAGAGAGAACGCTGAAGTGACCCTCAGACAGAAGACTACTAAATTTGAGGGAGCAGGATTCCAAAAAGCAGTTTCCAAATGAGGTCTCTCTCACATACACAACATGGCAGAAATTCTGAAACATGTTGACTCTGCAGTGACCTCCCCTAAACCTGCTCCTTGGGTGACATTCATACAATGGTGCAACAAGTGATTCACAAAAGTCAATTTCCCCTGCTGGTCTTAACAGTAACAAGTGAGGGGCATAAGATCTACATATACACCACTCCAGTCAAACAAAAATCAATGCAGTACAAAAGGAAAAAACCTCACTGTTCTCTCTCAAAATAAACCTTCAAGTTGGTAGTATTGATCATGGAGAGAAAAAAGAACCACCAAAACTTATTCCTCATTCTTACCTGCCCCCCTTCAAATTAATGCTTTTTTGGATTGGCCCTTCAGTGCAGCTTGTTTACAAGCTACAGAACCACCAGCATGGGTGCAAGGAAGGAAACAGGAATGAATGTCCAGTAGTTGGGCAAGACGGTTCTCTTCAGCAGCGGTATTATCAATGCCAAACACCTTATCAGTATTTTTAACAATACAAATCTTACGGGCTGAAGCCAGTAAATTACCAAAACTAATGAAGTGCAAGCAAATAGTCTGGAAAGGTCTTACATTAAAGACAGACTTGCAGAACCCAATATATGGGGAACGTGTGCCAACCCACAAGGTGAGTACAGCCAGGAAGCATCCAAAAATGCTACCTGCACATTAAGTGCTGGTTTTTAAGAAGGTATTTTTCCACTGGAGTTGAAGTTTTTTGCTCTATCAAACAAGCAACAGCATCTCATTCTACAGTCCTAATTACCCTTGAAATGCATCACAGGATTGCTGGGCATTGCTTCTGAATACATCTTTTTCTGGTAGCATTCCAGTTAGATGTGGAGATACAGTCTTAAAAGCTAAAATGTAACGTTGTGAACACAAGACAGTAAATATTCTCAGAGACCTCTCATGACCTGTCTTCTGCTTTTAACATGCAAATCTTTGAGGCACACAATGTTATCTTCTTCCCTAGACAATTGGTTTCTTGACTGAACAGCCTGCAGAACTTCATCTTCCTTTACGTTTATGTATGTTAAGACTTGACTAAGTTTGAATGGAAAGGGGAAGTTCACTTGTACAGTGTCTCCCATTGCTCAGAATTTCTGTTTCCTTCCGATGCCACAAGACAAGATAAAAAAATATACCCAAATGTATTTCTGTCACTGGAAGAAATAATAACCAACTTTGACAGCACACAAAAAATTTCTTCTTGAGGAAAAACCAACACCATCACATATTGCAATTCTCCATCTAATTTTAATTGGAAAGCATTTAATTAGGTACTACTTGCAAAATGAAGATTTTTTTATTATTATTATTATTTTCTAACAATCCGTTGCTGCCCTCTTCCACCTTTATCGGAAGTCCTTCAGAAGTCAGACATTCAAGCTGCCTTTCTGCTCAGTTAGATGCAAAGTGCAGCTAAGTTCTTGTCCCAAGTTTACTAAACCAGACCTTTACAACTGCATTGCCCTGCCTGGTGACTAAAGCAGAACTGTTAGTTTTCCAGCTCCCAGGAGTAGCAGCACACTATTTCATATGCTTGAAAAGCTTTCATACTTAACCTACGTTTTATGCATAAAACTGAACTAAAAAAAAGACAAAATTCAAGAGGCTCTCGCCAAGCTTGACCACCACTATAACGCAACAATTCAAATACTGATAATCATTAATAAAGTGCAAATATAGTAAAAATGTTCAAAATTAGAAACATAGTTGCCTACGTCACTCTTTTTCCACAGGATGGGCCTGAATTCAAATTCTTTTTATTTTTCTATTTTTACCTTTTCTTTTGTTGATAGAAACCTGTATAGCATTACCAAGATGGAGGGCAGCAAAAGCTGCCTGCAAGTGAATTAGTCTTTGTAGAAAGGTGAAGAATGCCATCCTGTGAATCCTGAGTTGTAAATTACATCTTGTACGGATACCATTTCTGTCCACTTAACAGTGAGGACTAACAGCTTTTGCTTTGAACAGAGGTCATTAGTAAACATATTTCCTTGCTAAGAAACAGATGTCAGACAACTTGGCATACAGTGATTTTGGATATGAATCATTAGGAAAAGGCAAAAGATTTCAAAAGGGTAGTAAGTTTTGTGAGCCACGGGCTATGGACTTATCTGCTGTATGGAATAATCAATAAATGATTCGATAACCTCGAGTTTCTGTATGCGCTGCAACTCCAGTTCAGTGAAAAAAAAAGAAACAAATTGTCTGTGAGCTCACTTCTTCCAGAGATGGTTAAAAGGCAGCAACTACCCGGTATAAAATGAAAATGCAAATATGTGACGTAGTGTGAGAGGAGAAAAAACCCTACACAATAATTAACAAAAAGGAAGAGAATATCAAATCAGTGGATTAAAACGACAGAAGACAAGTGGTACTGAAGGTTGAAAGATCACAGCAGAAGCAGACATTTACAGCTCAGTTGATGTGAGGAGGCAGAACAAAACCAAACTGAGAATTTTGCTTACAGGTCTGATGTAAGAAACACAGCTCAGAAATACCTTTTTCTTATCTAAACTTTTATTTCCTTCATTTCTTATTATTCAACTGAAAACGGTTTAAGTGAAGTGATTTGCTCGTTTCCTGTCACATGTGACTTTCTCATCAAGATGACTATATTCATTTATCTTTCTGTCTCAGGATTGGAAACCGCTGTCCTTTAGCGCCAGGACTATTTGAGGACAGAATTGCAGAGAAAAGAAAAAAAATATGTCAAAACTTGAAATAATAAAAAAGTTTGGAATACTGTCAGGAAGAATGCATTAAAATTTCGAAATAGCAACTACTTCAGAGCAGCAGTTGTTCTGAAATAAGGATGAAAATAAGGAATATTCTTCTTGCAGCTTCTGATTCTCATCCAGATGGACACACTCGAAAGCACTTCTCAGAGTCCATACAAGGAGGAATAGTTCTCTGAACAGACATAACCCTTCATTACTAGACCCATACCTTCATTTCATCTGTAGTTCTTAAGTAAACAGCTATATGTTCCAAATGATAACATACCATTTCCTCTCATGATATTCCAGAAAATGTCATTCTTACTCAGTCATAATAGCTATTATTATCTATGCTAACAACAACAAAAAGGCAACAAGAAAATACTGTAGCAATTAGCATCGGCACAAATTTACGGACACATCTCAGAAAACTCAAAGGGAAAATAAAAAGAGTAACCATCATCCATATTGTGAGAGACATTAATAGGAAATAATTTGACAAGAACACTCCCTTGTCCAGCTGTGACTGGTTTCAATACAATCTCAAGAGTACAATTACAAAAAACACTGTTTACAATCCCATGCTGGAGAAGCCTCCACAATTCCAGTACCTTGCCCAAATGAGCTCAGTAATGCAACAAAAGCAACATGCAGAGAACATGTGGAAAACTCCCTTTTAAGTGCCACGTGTGGTGTGAGGACTTGAATAAAATTACCCACATTCAATAAAGTAAGGAGGTCAGAAAGAGCATAATGAAAAATGTATCAGAAGAGAACAACCTCAAAGGAAAGTCAAAAACTGTTGAGAGAAACTGAGCTTATGATACTAAGACTTTGCACCAGGCTTTCAGTATAAGGTTGGGAAATGAAACTGGAAGTAAAATGACAAGCTGGTGTTCGGTCATTTCAAGTATACAAACCTATGGTTAAATGATTCTTAAATAGTCACAGAAATTCAAAGAGAGAAAGACAGCATGTAGGAGTGGATGTAAAATGGAAGGTCTGAAACAAAACATCTGTACTAGGGACCAGACTCTGAAGTCCAACTAAAACCAAGATTCCAAATCTGAAGCTCAGAACAAGCTTCTAGTTGTCCTTTTACTGAAGTTTTTCAGTTGGAGAATAAGAAGAAAAAAGTTGTTCTTGGTGGGGGGGGGGGTTATCAAAAATTTATGCTGCCTCCTAATCTTTGTACAGAGTTATTACCTGATAAATCCTGGGATTTTCCAGATACTCTGGCACGTTTTGCTCGGTGACCAAAGTTTTCAGTAGCTGAAGTGGAGGCACCCTGTAACAAAATCAATGAGAATTAATTTGGTCATTAGGTAAGTTATAGAAAGTGCTGCCTATTCTGAGACAGGAGCTACTTCACAGCTGAAACCAAATCAAGTTACCTCCATACTGTTCTTTGTAGGGCAAGCTGTTCTTTTAGGTAGAAGAGTTTTTCTGCGAAGTTGGTATGGACTATTTTGTGCACCAGGACCTGATTCTTCTGCAACCATATCTGCAGGTACATCATCATCTGTCAATAACAACAAAAGTTTGTTAGTTAGAATTGCAGGGTGTTTTTTTTTATACCATAAAAACCACCAGAGATTTTTAGATAAATACGCCCAGTCACGCAAGGGTGGGGAAGTGCTAAAGCACAGGGAATATAGGATGAAATGTAGTTTTATGAATGCTGTGTCCACATGAAGAAGCACATTAAAAGCAAAAGTGAATTAACCTCTGTTCGACGTACATACACAGCAGCTATACCATGTGCTGGTTTTTTGTGTTTTTGTTTTCTTAAGAGAAATGATTAAAAATAGGGTTTCACTTTATTTGCAGCCGTTATTCACTACACTAATTTCATCACCCCGTGAGCTCAAACTTTTCACCTCTGTAAACCTTTTGTAACAAGGACCACTGGAGCTTCACTATAAACCAGAGGTTCTCAGGAAAACCCTTAGGAAATATGGCATTTGCTTCAAAACTCATGGCAGATTTTTCCAAGATATTTCAGGAATACCTCAGCATACAAATCCTTTGGTAAAATGGAATAGGAAGGCAGCACATGAAGCAGCTTTAAAGAGAGGAGGAAATGCAGAAGGTGTGATACCATTTTAAGATGCTCATTTATTACTTTTGATTCCTATATGTAAATTTATAGATATTTTTAATTACACAAGATAGTCAGCAAAGCAGCAAGTAATTGTTTGTTGTTACACATCCTACAAGTAGGATCTCATAATGCAAATACAGTAATTTAACAAAGACCAGTACAAAAGCCTTCAAGAAAATAAATCAAAGCCTTGTTTTCTGCTAAAGTAAAAGCTGCACTTTCTGCAGACACATAACGGTAGGGGAAAAAAATCAGACTTATTTTTAGTTTTAACTGTTTTTTCGTTTCTGAGCTGGATAAAACATGATGCACAAACGATAGCCAGAAAAGCAATACTGTAGAATAAGCAGTTTTCTTGAATGTATTAGCCTGAAAAGACAGAACTAAACTATACCACCACAGCAACAACATACTCTGCATCCTTCAAGTATTAGGGCAGTCCACGCTAAAAACACAAATCAAAGAAAAAATAAATGTTCTAAAACGATTCCTTGTTTCCAAACAATAGTCTCATGAGCTTTTTTTTCTCCCAAACATAAATTACAAGACAATTGCATTTATGTAGGTTTATGCACCCTATCATAGCCTAAGCTGCTATGCCACTGACACCTAACCAGCAAAAGTCTGAAGAAAAAGTTCTCAGTGCCTTCTTGTTCTTTTCCAGCTCTGACTTAATGCTTGCAGCTACATGAGACTGAGCACAGTGAGTGAAACCATGAACATTTATTTAATTAACAAAACTCCCTAAGTTAAGCTAGATACTAGCTCGCTTACCCTCTGTCCCACCGTTACTTACATGACAGACTCACTAGCACTGGAAGAGCTGTCTGTCTCTGAAGGATGTTTATCCGTTCCACAGAGGAATATCAATACATGACCTGCAGCGCACGTCCCTGTGACACGTCCAGCACAGCTCTGGCACCGTGCTCCTGCTGGAGGCTGTTGATGCCTTACTAGGTGACTGACCGCACCCCCGTGATTCAGCCACGGAATTTTACATGTTTGTGACACCTCTGACAGAAAATACTGTTGTCAAGCTAACAACAAAGCATCAGAAGCTGGAAGAGAAAGCCTATGAGAGAAGAGCTCCCAGCTTCCTTCACACAGCCATGGCGGGGAGCTGGGGCTCTGAAGCAGCCCGGAGCAAGGCTCTCTCACAGCCAAACTCTGGCACCTGAGCAAGCTCTAATGCTGTATGCCACTGTATTCACACCCCGTATCTCCCTGTCTACAATAGAATAATTATTAATTCAGTTGCTGGTCCCTGTTACTCGGGGATGCTGAGCATCTTAAGCCTCTTCTCATTTCACACTGAACGTGGGGCATGTCAGAACAGCAATATTTTCTTTCTTGATGGTAAATACAATAGTTCAAAACTGCCCCATGGAACACAAGAAAAATACAATAAGCAAAAGAAAAATAAAAATCAAAGCGCGGAGGTTTGATCTCTCAGTAGGTGATGAAAAGGGCAACGGGAAAACCCCAATTGGGTTCTTGAAAGAAAAGCAGCAGAAGCTGCTGAACGTATAACATATTAGCACTGCAAAGAAGACAGAAGTCTGTGTGGGTAGCATGGAAGTAAAGGTCAGTTTGGCTGAAACACTGGGAGACTGGCTAAGCAGAAAGGAAACATACTCATTTTTTCACAGCAGATTTAGAAGGACGGCAAGAGTCCAGCTCAAAGATCACCTTCCTAGCACAGATGACTTCAAGAGATGCACGCATTCACTCAGACTTCACTGCAGGCACTGGAAGAATTAAAATCTCCCTTTCTCCATCTGTCTGGGAAGGAGGGCACCTGAGGGAAGCATGGATGCGAGCAGCAAGGCCCAGGAGCAGGGCAGGAGCATTGATGTTACCTCTCCATAAAGGAGTAACATGACAACACTCATAATTTTGCCTGGAAACCCTCTGTGCTAAGCAAGCATTCTGAAAATTCTCCACTCACATAAACATACTCCTGTTTTAAGGACTGAGAAAAATCAATAGAGTCTCAATGCCTCCAAAACATTTTGAGAAAACCAACTGAAGTGCAACAGTACCAACGACTGCTTCTACTAACGTGAATAAAAGGCATTATCAACATCTGCTGATGGTAGAAGCGTTTGCCTGATGAAAGTCATTAAGCAAATTCAGGGGAGCATGTGTGTAATATTAATGCTCTCACACAACACCTGCTGAAATGATTCCCAGAAGCTGTCACAATTTTAAGTCAATACATTTGCGGTATAAGAGATTAAAAAAGCTGAGTCTGTTCTCAAACATTTACCTGCAATGCTTTATATGGGCTGTATTATGTAAGAAGATAATAATACTTTATTTGAAATTATTGTTTTTTAAATCAAAGGGTCAAAACCTGCGCCCATAAAACACCATGGGATGATATGCTGCCAGTCTGTTGAGATGACAGTTCCCATTACTTTTCAGTGCCTAAGAACGGAAGAGTAAAGCTGAAGGGAATAGAAAAGGAAGATACAGTAGCAAGAAGTAGGAAATGACTGCATGTGCGTAAGGTACATTCTACCCCTTACCTGGGAGAAAAACAAAACAAAGCAAACTTCTTACACCCATGGAACCTTCCCCACCAATTCAGGGCAGTGTTTAAAGTTTAGTTTATGTTATGCATAACACGATGATCCATACAGTCTGTGGTCTGAAGTGGAGACTGCAGCGGAGACCATTTTTATTCAGGAGCTGTCTGAATATTTTACTCATCTTCAAAGAGAAAGTCACTAGCTGGGAATACCACACTAATAAAAAATATCAACAACTGAGGAAAACAAAGTGCAAAGACAGAACAGAATCGTTCATTTGGAAAGAACCTACAAGGGTCATCGAGTCCAAGTGCAAGAAGTAATTCACTGAAGCAAGACCTACCATCATAAGGGCAAGAACATTTTATGGTCTTTCATGGTCAAGCTCTAGATGATGCGTGTATACGTCCTACCCCCCTTCATTTTATGTTTAATGGTACAAGAAAATGTTGAACTAAGAAGTAAACGAGCTTATGGCTACTATTAGCCCTAAAACTAAAGACTCTGATCAACATGGTGGTGTGTTTTAATTATCATTATGCAAATCCTGCAGTATTTTCCAAACAGTATTCAAAGCAGCTCGACTCATGCAGATAAAACTGAAGAGGTGGCACTTCTGTAAGGTTCTGATGGCACAGCTCAACAAGGATTAATCTCTTACAGGAGACAAGGCTGTCTGAAACTGGAAGCAAGAAACAGATTCAGATATCTCCATTCTGAGTTGCAGGCACCAGTTTGGCATGGGAACAGGCTTAAGCTGAAGAGTGCATGCTTTCAGAAAGACTCTAGAAAGATCAGACTGAACGCCATACGGAATAAGGTGATTCTGCCTTCTGGAAAGCCACAACTAGACAAAATAACCATTACTGACTGCTAGGATACTTTAAGCATTCATACAATTTCTAAGCTGATAATAAGCCAAAGATATCTTATTCACTAACACTATCCACATTTATTGCAACAGTTTATTGGATAAACAAGTCTTAGTGTGTTCGTATGTGGAATTTTTTGTATATGAAGGTAATTATTTCTGTATGAGAACTGAAATTCTCGGTATTCATATAAAGCAAAAAAAAAAGCTTTTGGAATTTGCATTTTAAGGTTTTAAACATCAATAATCAAATGAGACAGCTTATTACTCTTTGGAATTAGGTCATGCAGTATAAGATAACATGATGACCTAAAAAGTGTAAGAATAGATCAGATTGATGCTCAACTCTATTTTTATTTGCTCAAAAGCTTGTGTTCTACAAGACCTCTATTTTTATTTACTTTTTTTAACCACAAGGGAGAAGATAATAACTATACAGAGTACTTAAGACTCAAAATACTTCTTCTGTTATTCTTTGGATGCAATGGAAATTAACTTATCTAAGAATCCAATCTTTTCTCCAACTCAGCTCCTAGTGAAGCTCATTACATCAATCCTTATGTAGGTCACCCAAATCAGATGAGAAAGAAAGCATTCTGACAAAGGTCTGTGAGGTCAACTAGCACTATCAAAATGCTGAATATTAAAGTACAGCTTATATACACAAGGCAAAAACTTAAGTTCTTAGAACTGGCACAAAGCAGGCAAAGTGAAAGTTGACAACAGGGAAAGAAGCTGGCTGCAAGCCCAAAGCTTGTCCCCAGCTGTATTTCTTTAAAACTTATGGACAGTCACGAGCAGCTATTCACATCCCAGCCTCGTCCACTTGGGAATTCATAGTCTAAAATCATCTACCACAAAACCATGTGTGGACACTAATTTAAAATCCCACTCAATACTATAATGAACATTTTCCTTTTCAGAAGCCAGGAGCAGAAAGTGTTAATAAGGATCTGATGCAAAACTCTGATTTCTTTCCAAAGAAGACCCCCCCACTCTCCCCCATTATACTAGCACCCAATTAACGAAAAACATATACATCATCACATGGATTTTTATTAGACATAGAGAATAACTGTGGAGGTGCCTGCATACTCGAACTGCTTGTTGGATAACTCATTTTAGAAAAGGGAGGAAAGCTTTCTTAGAACTAGCAGCTTTAATAATCAGCCCCGGCAGGTTTCAAACAATAGTACCAACAGACCAGAATAAGATAATGTTTTTCCTCTGGAATGTTTCCCCAGCTGATAACAGCATTACATCAAAGTAATAAACAGAACTCCAGGTGGCTGCTTTACAATTATTTTATTAAGGAGTTCCTTTCCTGCTTCATAGGCAGCTTGACTCCTGCTCTGAGAAGCTCTCTTTGAGAAGAGACAAGGACCCCTTTTTGGATGCATTCCTCATTAACAAAGCAATACTTTCAAAGCTGTGGCCTTGCTGCATGGTTCCTTGATGATACTGGGAAAAAGCTGACCAAGTAGATTTTAAGGGTGCAAGAACACAGTGTTTAAGCGCTATATAAGAAAGGCACTTAGAAACCCATCCTCATTACATTTCTACCAGTCGAGAAGGTCATCCTCCTCTTCAGCTTAAATGCAGCAACTTTCAACTCATTAAAAACAACACAGCCGGTGACAAGAATAAAGGCACCCCAAAAACACACTGCAAGAGATTAGTGTGTTTTATTCTGCATTACAGCTCACCACAGCAACCGTTCTGATCAACCACCATATTTTAGCTTCTAGCTGCGCTTCAACGCACCTAAACATGAGCAAAAACAAACCTTCCGCCTCATCTTCCTCCCAAGAAAATTCCCACCTTCCCAGGAAAAGGCATCTCAAACAGGACATCTAAACCAAACAGGAGGTATATGAGACAGTATGTTATTCCCAATAAGCATCCCGGAGTTGAACTATGAAGCAGAAAGGTCACATTCTTTAATGACGTGAAATCTGGATATTAATAATATCCGTAAACTACAAAGAATGAATTAGGAGTTTATAAATAACTCTCCTTAGCAATGCTAAAGAATGAACACGTCAGGTGAGTTTTGTGTCTGTTTCTGGCATCTTGTAAACAAAACGTGGGGGAAAACACAGTACAGGAGTGAGCGATTCAGTGAGAATGCAGAGATTTTACTTGAGGTTATCTACATTTGGAATCTCAAGTTTTCTATAGCCCCTAACCAATCCATCTGCAGAGTTTCTCTTGCAGTGCACAGGAAGCTAGAGAAATCCGTCTCCCCTTGAAATGACAGGAAAGTTTATGCGTAATAAAACAATCCACATCGCTAGGAATCTCATTATGACAAACACTATTGCAACTATTCAAGCGGAACTCCCATAAAGCATAATCTCAGGGTACAATCATTTCACCCAACTTTCAGGAAATGAAAGCCTCCCACAGATCTCTTAGCCATGAAGCAGGTCTGCACAGCACTGCCTTAATGCCGGGAGGGGGTGGTGGCAAAATCCCCTGCTACTACCCCCTGTAGCAGATTGAGAAACGCTTGCCATGCAGAGCCATCTGTCCTGCTGGGACTCTATCAGAACTGACTGACATCTATCAATACATTGGCCCGGCTAGAACCCAGTTATGTCAAGGAGCAATGATACACTGAACTAGGAATTTCCTAAGATCCTTTAAAAGAAAAGTTTCTGTGATGCCTACCATGACAACTAAGGGCAGGCACCAACCTGCCTTGCGGCAGCAAACAAGCCAAGAAAAAGAAAAATCAAGACATAAGCTGAAATATTTCCAAATTTGTTAGACTAATAGGTGGAGTTAAGACAACAGATTACATGCAAATGAAGGAGTGTTCTGGGACTCATTAATAAGCACTGTAGAAATTCTACACATATCTGGAGAAATTTGCTGCAGAAATGTCCCTAGGGTTAGGTATGTTAGACAGCTGTCTTCAGCCTTTTTAGACCAGCAGCCTGGGGTGGTGATGGAGAAGGCTTCCTACTACAAGAGATTTCTTTTGAGCAACAATACATCTCTTCATAGTTAAAACATTAATCAGAATAGAAAACGGCCCACGACAACGCAAGTTTGGGCTCTTTTCAAGAATGTAGAGGTAAATCTCATCCATTTAAGACTAGAAAGAGGAAAACTTCAACTGGAAGTGATTGGCCCTGAATTACACGTGATTGCGACAACAAAGCTGAAAGGCAAGTGAGATGAAAGACCAGACAGCTCTTACTGTGTGCTGGAGGTGAGATGGGCACAGTCAGTACGGTGTTTACCCCTCTAAGCAGGAAGAAAAGGCAGACTGTTAGTGCTTTAAAGCTTACTGGTTTTGGCTGTCATTCCTTTCTGTCTGTACCTTACAATTACATTACAGTACAGGAGGAAAAAGCAAAATCAGCCATCAACATAAGCACTCTGCATAATTTAATGTTACTGAAGGAAAACAAGACCATCACCACAAAAGCAGCACAGTTTGATTAATGTTTGTTTTTATAGATCCCAGATAGTATTTTCATGTAGTCTGTTGGATTGTTTTGTTTCTGAAGGCTACAAAACTTTCTTTTTCTCCTTTTAATCCCGACTGGTACAATCACATACCGCACACCAACCTAAAACCATTGGTCCGGGAGGAAGCAAAGATCTACCACATGGACTCAGACCCTATAACCTTGACACAGCAGGGAGGGAGAAAAGAACACTTTGAGCGAATAATACCCATGGTTTTGGATATCTAACAGCATGTTGCTAGAAAACAATAAGTATGAACTGCAAAAGTCAGAGTACGTATTCTGCTATCTCTTTGGTTGTTTCTCCTAACTCACCATCTTAGTGATACTAAACACATGCACTGCTTCCTTCTCCCTCACCCACAGCCCAAGTACCACCACCAACATTCACGCCATTTTGAACGTCACAGTGGAAACGGAGAATTAAAATTACCAGCATTTGAACAACCTGACTAGAAACAGCTTGCTGAAAATCTACAAACACTACAGAACAAGGAGGAGAAGAAGAGACGTGGGTGGTAGGAGGAAACTGAAGCAAGAACCCCCCCAAATTACTGTTGTTTTATTGAGCAAAAGGGACAGAATCCCCACAGCAGGGGTATTTACTTGTAATCTGACTTTCAAAAAGGCCATTTGATGATGATTAAGACAGCAACAATAACAAAAACAAAGCAAGCCTCGTTTAGCCTTGGCTCAACCAAAAGCATGTTGTATTTAACATAGTTTGGAACGAACCTGCATTTTTTTGAAGACTTGCTCTGAGTCAGACGTATCTGATCACTATTTACTCAAAACTTTTCCAAATGCCTTTCCTAGTATTCTATTACTTGAATTACAAACTCCAAAGTGCCTGACAAGAGCAGGAAAGCATGGCACTGTTCAGCTGCAGGGAAATGACTGCGTAAAAACAGCATGGGGAAGAACTACAGCAAAACCAAGCAACATCACGGCTTGGAAAGAAAATGCTTTGTTACTCATTACTTATTTGTTAGCATGGATGTTATTCAGATGGGTCATGAAAACTAACACCCAATTATAAAATACCATTGTAGTTGGAAACTTCTGATTTGAATCTAATTTTGTTAATGACAGTAGAAATGAATAACTGCCATTAACAGTAAGTACTGCAGGAGGAACGGCCAACAGTTCTTAAGAAAGCAAATTGTATACAACAACCGGCCACATTCAAGCCTTCTACTCTGGGAGATAAGACTAAAAAGGTTCTTTACTGAGTTTTTAAATACTAGTACATTATATAAATACAAATTAGAAAAACATGGTCTGCCTTCCATCCCCAACGTGTGTTATAAAACCAGTGTCAGGAAAGCTAGAAACAAAGTTATGTATGTGATGCTCAAGGAAGCTGCACTACAGAGAGGATTTCCTCTTCCTTGCTCTGTGGAACAAGGATCCCTCAGCACCTCAACCCCACAGTTACTACAGCAACTATCCAAGTAGCCATAACCACAAAGTATACACAACGTTTCAGAGTCTAAACCAGCAAAAAACAAAACTAAACCAAAACACCAGCAGCCATAATTGCTACATAATGTGCATATGTGCGTGGAAGAGGCGCAAGAGGTAAAAGTCAAAGTGCATTTAATGCTTATTATGGGCTTTTTTGGCAGCTAATTACTACCTTCTTTAAAAATAAAATGTAAAGTAAAAGTGCAGAGGCAGCTTAAACTTGGAGTTTTCCAATTGAGAAGTGTTCACAATGAATTCTCCCAAGTTTACAGCTTTGCAGGTGATGCCCTGTATCTTGTATATGACTGCTAACAATACCTTGGATAAACCGTTTTTCCCATGGTCCCCATATGGCCAAAGCTCTGTCTTAGTAAGCAATACAGAAACATGATCTGATGAAGAAAGCAATAATTGCCAACAACTTCAAGTGTCGATTTGATTTGCAAATGTGAGGCGTTTGTAATTTGTACTTCAAATTTACTCTTAACAGCATTAAGAGTGACGATGGAGTTCAAACAGGCAGCATAAGCTTGGTTACCTGACAGTAAGCGTTAAGTCACAGAGCAGAATACAACTAATTTTTCCACATTGTCTAAGAGCTGCAGAAGTAAGTGGTGGAAGTTTTCACCATGTTGTTTTTCATTCCTCCGCTGCCTCTTCCACCCAGTCTCTGTGTATAACCACAGCAGAATCCTGAACTTTGTTTCTTGTTAAACAGCTGCTCATTCTTATGCACCCAACTTTCCATTCCGCTTAACTTCCGCAGTCCTGGGAGCTCACTCATTTTCCAACACATTTGATCTAGAAAACTGAGTACCTTAATACGCAGCATCACCTTTCATGCCTGGATAGTACCATCACTATCAATCTGCATTGAGTGTTTTCTCTCTGGCACGTACACGAAGCATGATAATCAGAGGACATGATACTCTGGCAATTCAGTGGATACGCACTGAACATATGCAGGAAAAAGTAAGTGAATCATTAAAGCCTTTGTCTGGTTGTACATGCATTTTCTGAATATTTTTTGAGAAGGAATGATTTCTCTGGAAAATTAATGATAATAGTAAAAGATGCCATGATTCCCCAGGGCAGCTGCCTCACTGGGACTCCTCCGTCCCATGACGAGTGCTGACTCCCCTTGTCCCACTCCCTCCTGTATTCCCAACTGTTCCACAAGCCTGTGCCACTTGATCCTCTCTGTCTTAGTTTTTCAGAAACACTAAGAAGTACTGAACAAATACATGCAGCCTGGAAATGCTGCTCTTTGCACATGCATAGCCGCTGAGCATTCTTCTCCAAACAATGTTGATTATATATACACAAATATATCACAGAAAGAGTCATGTATATGGCTTAGGAGCAGTTCCAAGTACACTGATGTACCAGAAAGAATAAGCACTTCTCACTTAACTGAAATAATTTTGCCTGGTGCATCAACAGACTGGTCTGGTCAGTCACAATACCTCAGTTGAGGAGGGCTGCCACTCTTAACTTACTGCTGTTTTTAGGTCATCCAGCTATACCCTTAAAAGGCTGCAGGAATAAAGAGTATAAATTAGGAAGGAACACCATATTGCAAACCATGTGAATGGCTAAAAAGCCTTCAGGTAAGTTCTGTGTGACAGAATCTTCTTCATAATATTTGGACGGTTTGTCTTTCAAAATAGATAACTATATGAAAAATAGAAAATAAAAGACCACCAACCCAGAGACTTCTTTGGTCCAAAGCTTAAAACTCATCTGTAAAACTTATCTTACAAGCGTACACAAGTAAGGGAAGAAAGCAGTAAGGCACTGGAAGGATTCTACAAACCAACAAATAAACAAAATGCCATTTGAACATAATGAGATGCTTCTTTACTGTGCGGGTGATGGCACTGGCAGTCTGCCCGGACTGGCTGCGCAGTCTCCTTGATGGTCCTCAGCAGCCATCAGGACATGGGTCTGGGCACCCTGCTCTGGGTGGCCCTGCTAAACCTGGAGGCTAGAGCACAAGGCCTGCAGAGGCCCCTTCCAATCTAAACCACACTGAGATTCTGAAGCAAACTTCAGCACCTCTGTATGCCTTTCTCCTCTCTGAGAATTTATAAGAACCTCAGCCAAAGCTAGTTCTTGGCACTCTGAGTTATCTTAGCATCCTGGCATGAATGACCAAATCAAAGTACCTAACGAGAAAACTGTTGTCCCAATAATCACACAGCTCTCTCTGACAGCTTGTTAGGAGCATGGCCATGGAGTTTGCAAAGAGAGGAGTCACCACCACAGGACAGTGAGATCATTGCTTAACGTTAATGTACTGAACAGTCAGATAACCACTCTCCTATGGGAGATGCTCAGGGCACCCAGTCATCTTCATGCTCCTCTGCTGGACTCCCTCCAGAAGTTCCCTGTCTTTCTTGAAAGGGGGAGCCTAGGACTGAACACAGTACTCCAGATGTGGCTTCACCAGAGTACAGCCGAGGAGGATGATCACCTCCCTTGCCCTGCTGGCCATGCTCAAACATGCACCTCAGGATACCATCAGCTTTCCTGGCCGCAAGGGCACACTGCTGGCTCGCAGTCATGACCTTCACAACTGTAAATTTAAGCATGCTAGAACACACTGAAAAAACCCCACAACTAAGATCCATACCAGCTAGAAAAAACAGCATAATAATATATTCAATCTCCTACACCTCTATTCTAAATTACAGTCAATTTGCTAAAAGTGAAACCACATGCAATAGCTCTCCCTTACAAGGTATGTTCTCCAACTAATGAAACCAAAGGCTGCACTAAGATGGTTATATAACACCAGCGAATTAAATTTATTTTCTTTGCCCTATTTTCTGCCAGTCTTGGTAATCATCACCCTGGTTTCAGCTTCGTTCATTGAGTGATCCTGTCACAGTCTCACTCGTTCCTTACTTACCAACCTGACACACCTGCAAACTACTCAATTGTTCCACTGTTACTCATTTGTAAGAACACCTAGAGAGACAGCCATGTTAGTCACTACAGACAGAGCAGGGAGGGAAACCCAAGCTTACCCTGATGAGCCTTGTAGACATGTTCACAAGCACAATTGGAACAGTAGAAGATAAGCACACTAATTAATTGAGCCTTCATCCTCCTCCCCAAGCATATACCAGCATGCTGACCATGCAGTTTTGCAATTACATGAACAGCATTCATTTCTCTTTTCCCCCGCTGGCTTGCTAACAGAGAAAAGAAATAGCCATAAGCAATCTGGAAGGATGGCCACATTGGTTAAAAACCCTGTTCTCAATGACTTGCTTGAAACTGACAGAGACAATTCAGAACTGGCTGCTGCCATCTCAAGATGCTGTACTTGATTCATGAGCATATGAATGATTAATGTTTCCCAGATGTATGCCAAGAAGGTTTTAAAAGACACTCCAACTTACATTCTTTCAACTGCTGATTCTTTCTAACATCACTGCTATACAATGAGAGTAGAATAGGTGTTTTATATGAACTCCTTTGAATTTAAATACTACTGAAAACTGCTGGTGACAAGAAAGAAGGATCTAGTGGACACCAGCTTCCAATGTTAGATCTGAATAAATTTACTCTCTGCCAAAGCTTAGGAGATCAATTCAGCACCAGAAGTCCTTCATTTCATTAACTACACATAACTCGTTTTTCTCCACTGGACTTGCAAACTATGCAGAAACAATTGTGGTCATTAATCCATAACTGAAATCTTAACAGAACTGCCAGTTTTTCTCTGCAAGGTAACAACAGCATCTTGATGTCACACAAGCAATACGTGTGCTCCAGAAACCTACAACCCGTCCACAAAAGGCATCCGGACAGCAGTTAAGCTTGTCAAGAGCACACACATCCCATGGTTTCTCTGTGCTCTCAAGGGCTGGGCAAGCAGGCATTATTCAAAACCCACAAGTGAAGTTTCTGGACAGTAAGACTTGAAGCCTACTTTGAAATATGGATTACATTTGAAGAACCTCATCACTGTACAGTAGCTAGCTAACAGCATTTTCCCCTTCCTTCCCCTGCTACCTGTCAGAGCACAGCCCACCACTGACATAGACTAACAAGAAAGGAGCATAAAAATTATTGTGCATCTGTCAAATGATGATTAAAATTAAGCAGTGTGATTTGATGCCCAGGATTCAATCTTTGATGTGTGACACCTGACAGTCAGTGAATTATTTCTTGCCAGTGCTGTGTGGATCGTTGCTACTGGCACAGGACAGGGAACAGGCCAGAGCCAGAACTATGACAGGATGAATCCTCATTTACAGTTTATCAGCACAATCAACACCAGCAGCAGACAGATGCACTCAACTACCTATAGTGACATTCTGGGAAAACATTACTGTGGCTGGAAGTGTGCAGTCACAAGCAGAAGTGAACAAGTAAATGAAACAAACTGCTGTAGAGATGTATTTCCTCAAAGAGATACTTGAGGTGCTCCTTAAAAGTGTAAGGAACGTTTCTGGAAAAAGACACTCTTAGAAACATTTCCACGAAAAACAAACAAAAAAACCAACCCCAAACCTACTCGGGCTCTGAAAGGACCTGCAGGAGGTTCCATCTTTTGTTGATGGAAGTTTGAGATCTCTGTAAAAAAACCCATAGGGATACATTTCTACACACAGATGCTATACAACAATAAAAGTAAATCTTAAATGCAGGGAAGTGTCAGGGCCTACTCCATCTCTCCCTTTTCCTTTCAGCTTTTCCTGCATGCTTTGATCTCAGAGAACTGCAGTGCTTCAGAAAACACTGGTCAATCCCAACAACTCAGCTCCAATCCAACATTAACCATCACTTCTATAGAAGAGTTTTTCATTGACAAAAGCCTTGAAAGAAGCCTTACTGGAGTGTCCAGCTCTTTCAAGAAAACCTCAATAAAGTATCTACAAACTGACTGTGTATTTTAGACAGACATTCTAGAACAAGACAAACATTAAGGTCCCTTCTGACCCAAGTCATCTACAATCCTGAGAGTCCTGTAGAGTTCAGCCTTAGTACAGAAGGCTCATAAAGCTCATCAACTGTTAATTACACTCCATCCAGAACAGTATCCCTTTACTTCCACTCATTGTTTTCATTTTCCCAGCAGCAGAATGGGTACAATGCACACGTTCTGCTATCTATCAAGTATATTTTACCACGTGTACAATGAGATCTGTACTGTTTTCTATTATATTTTGTTTGACAACACAGAATATTAGACATCCTTGATATACTCATGCCTAACACAGTCAATAAAAATTGACTCAAAATGTATTCTGTCAGCTTGAATTCTCAAGATGTTTATTCACAAGTAATATTAACTTTAAAAAAAACTGTTTCTATTCCATAACAGTAAACAAATAAACAGTAAAAATATCAGCACATTTATTCAAGTAACATTAGTTCAGATGTAACTTTTCTATGTGGAATAGCTATTGGAACTGATTTTAAGGATAAATCTTCAAAATATTAGCTTTCACAATCTAACAGGTCTCACCACTCTGAATTAATCCAGAAGTTTTCTACAGGAATCTTTTCCCTCCATGTATCAACATCTGTCCAGGTGTTATAAGTACACCAAGTGAGTTAGCTGTCTTATGGTTAGCTGGTTATTGGGTTTTTCATTTCGAAGCTCAAAGAAGTATCTTGGTAGGAAAAACTTGCTACCTCTGTTAAGGAGAGATGGCTAGCATTAATTCCACAAGAGCTGTAAATCCCTTTCCAGGTCATTTTTTTTTGTTCTCACCCCCCCCCAAGTATGAATAACAAAGAATTCCACACCACCATTTTCCTGTTGATAAACTTCCTTCATTTCTTGCTTACCTCATCTTCACACACTGTAACAGAAAGCTGTGAGAAGGGTGTTATTTGTTTTTGAAATCTGCTGTTATTAGATTTCAATTATATGGAAAAAACATTTACCACTAGAAATCTATTAATACACATAAGATGATCTAACACAAAATGTCTGTTAAGTTTGAGTTTCAGTGACTTGCAGAGGGAAAAGAAAAAAGGGCAGCAAAAGCGGATTCCAGTGTGCATTAACCTGTACACAAACTGACCCGCTGCAGTTGTTATCCCCAAATATTTGTTAAAAGTTTAAGTCATAAGGCACTAATAGCCTGAAGACTTCATGGCACAGTCCTTCGGCATATGCTACCTCTTCAACCAGGACTTGCCTTTCTGATAATTCAGGCAGAGAAGCAAAAAATGCTAGAGTATATCCATTAGTTTCCAAGACTCGCTGCCTTCCATTCCTACTCACAGAAGCTTAGTACACTTATCCTTCACACACTTACCAGTAACAATACAAAACACTGCAGATATCTTCGCTGCTTTTTCCTCTTCAAGTTCCCTTCAAATCTCCATTGGGAGTGCGCCCAACAAGCCCCTGTGTTTTGACCACAAAGCAGACTTCTCTAAGTGAGGCTGAAATGCCTGCATTCAAGCAGCTCTGTTTTAAGGCCCAGAAGAGTCTGAAGGGCATCCATGCTGAGTAAGGACACTTACTTACACTTGGTTGTCCTCTAACCCTGCCATTCCTAACCACTGAAGTACAAGCCTGCATCCCCTTCCGCTCATAGCCTGGTCTCTTCAGACACAGCAGGAAAAAAGCCCTTTCTTTTGCCCAGAAGTTCTCCTGCCTGACATACACAGAATAGTCAAAAATAGCTACCTGCTTTTTATTATCAGAGTAGCAATACACCATATACCATAAGACAGCTACAACACAGCCAACAATAATAGCAATGAAAGTTACTGCATGAGGGGATGGCAGATGATGCAGAAGCCCAGAGCACTGAAAGGAATCCACCAGCAATATGAGTTACGTGACACTCTCCTATGGAGGAGTGACTTAATGATGTCTTGCACGAGTACTCTGCTCTAAGTTGGAAACTGGAAAAAAAAGTAGCCAGAGTTTAGGGTACAGTAATTAAAAATACATCAGACAGCAATTAAAAATAAAATCTTGTTAAGGAAGTTCTCCCCTGTTCTCCTTAATAGGGGGTCAGGATAAGGAATTACTCTGTATACATGTATCAACCCCCATTTTATGGGAACGTTTGCTCTAGTTTCAGCTGAAGAAACTATTATTCACACCTTCTCCCTGTCATCAGCTTCCTCGCCCAACCAAGCTCTGCTGGTGCTAAGTAGAAGCTATACATCATGCTAAAGCCTTTACTGATTTGTAGGCAATACAGCAGTCCACACTAAATAGAAAAGGTACATATGCAGACAAAGAGCTTAAGAAATGCTTCAAGATAACATAAAAATAGTCCTTAAGCCTGGTTACAACCACCAGATTTAGCACTAGTAGTAACTTTAGGTTGTGCATATAGGGAGGTGGCTGATGGTTCCTTTCAGCAATGTATATCCATTACTTCTAATTAAATATACACAGCAGCAATTCACGTGTATTGGAGGTCCTATCTGGTACAAAGAAAAGCATGTAACAATAACATATTCAACATTTTCTGGATTAAATGCACCAGTTAAAAGCAGTGAGCAAAGTGGAAAAAAACCCACACAAAACAATTAAACATTTATAACCATGTAGATTTGGAGAGGGAATGTTATATTTAGAGCTCAGACTAGCTTTACTGCCAGGCAGTAAACTGTTGTATACATATAAACTAGCATGCACAAAACAGTACTACACTAACAAGACCTGGGGCAGCAGTGAGGGAAAAGACCAGAAACTCACTACTTTTTAGCAACTGTATTCTGTTAGAATCGTTTGCTCTATGGTGGTGCCATGGATTAGAAAATGTCTGCATTCCTACGAAAAAATAGGTGAAAAGCTGTGAGCTAACAGGATTTGAAGAATGTGTTAATTACATTTCACACTCAAGAGGTACTGCACCCAAATTTTTAAGGTAGATCTTTAATCTAAAGAAAGCCTTTTAAAACTATCTTTTGTGTTCTTTACAAAACAAAACATAAAGGAGAGTAGCTTTCCTTTAGCAAAAAGGAAGCAATGGACTGTGGCTACAGACCTGAAAACCTTCAGCAATGAAAGTGAGTTAGCAGTGTGCATCTGTAGCCCAGAAGCTCAACTATATCCTGGGCATCATCCAAAGAGGGATGGCAGCAGGGAGAGGTGATTTTCCTCTCTGCTCTGTTCTCCTGAGACCCATCTGGAGT
Organism: Excalfactoria chinensis; assembly: GCF_039878825.1. Taxonomy (NCBI): domain Eukaryota; kingdom Metazoa; phylum Chordata; class Aves; order Galliformes; family Phasianidae; genus Excalfactoria; species Excalfactoria chinensis. Next base: position 96,741,337 of record NC_092827.1, read on the forward strand.
CTGTATCCAGGCCTGGGGCTGTGAAGGATGTGGAGCTGTTGAAGCAGGTCCAGAGTAGGCCACTGCCCATGTTCAGAGGGCTGGAACATCCGTCCTATGAAGAAAAGTTGAGGGATCTGGGCTTGTTCAGCTCCGGGCTGACCTCACCGTGGCCTTCCAGTACTCAAAGACAGCTTATAAACAGGAGGAAGACTGATTTTTTTACATAATCTGATAGTGAATAGGACAAGATAGAATGGCTTTAAAATAGAAGAGATCTATATTAGATGTTGGGAAGAAATTCTTTACTCAGAGGTTGGCGAGGCCCTGGCACTGCTGCCCAGAGCCGTGTGTGCCCCATCCCTGAAGGTGCCCAAGTCTGGGCTGGATGGACTCTGGGCAGCCCAAGCTGCTGGGGGGCAGCCCTGCCCATGGTATGAGTTGGGGCTGGGTGAGCTTCAGGGTCATCTCCAACCCAAACCACCCTGTGATTCTATGAAAGTGGCTAGCATGGAAGAGAATCATACAAAGCTAAAGACATCTAGAATCAATGCAGAAACAAAAATCACCAGCACAAACACAGAGCAAAAACAAAACAGAAAACCTTTTTTTTTGTGCCCTTAGCAGACAAACACAGAACTGCAGATGCTTGAGTAAAGAACAGTTCAAAATGAATTTTTCATCTTCTACAAAGTGAAGCCCTGCTGTGAACTTGTGCTCACTGTAAAGACTGAATAGCTCCAAATTCCCAGGAAAGAAAAGACTAGGGATGAAAAGAGGGGAAAGAAAAAGAGTTGTGCCATCACCAAATTCTCCTCACTCATCACCATAAATGACAGAGACAAGAAGCCAGCACATAAAACAGAAGTTAAATGCCATTTAAAATCCATACTAATACACCAGGACTCCACAGCTTTTCCTCTTCCCTGCCCCACTCAGAGGGACAGCCTCATACATGACAGCATGCTTGCCAACAAAACTGTTGGTAATACATCTTTCAGAGATCATGGTATGAGAATACAAAGATCAGATTCAAGGCAACTAAGCTCATGGATGTGAGGACCTGAAAAGCTGGCCTATACATCTGGTGAGTAATTTATCAGAAGCAATTAGACCAAAAATCATTTTGAAAGCAGAACTGAACTAAATTTTGCCAGTATGGGGAAAGAATTGTTTATTGCTAACTTTTCCAGTAATAAAGTAATTACAACTGCCATTTTTCTTCAGTTCACTATCATGTTGTCTTGTTTTTAAATATCAACCATATTTTTGGGGTTTTTTTCAGATTGAAAAATACAGAATTGAATTTCATTTCCTGGACATTCTTGAGGCAACCATTCAAGACAAATGCTTCCACTACACCTGAAAGAAACAAAAAAAAGTCATCAAAAATTTGCTTTTGCCTACCAAATGACGTGATTCAGGTGGACAGCTGTACAAAAGGTTTGATTCCAGACTGTTTGTTCCCTGAGTTACACGCACCAAAGAGGAGGTGCTCCAGACATGTCCTACTGTGTGTTTGGAAGGCTCCACACACAGCCCGTGGGCCCTACCAATTATTTCTAGTCACTGTAAACTCACAGTCAACTCTGAGATGCATTGTGAGACCTACAAAATGTACGTTGACTTTGTGCTGGTGAAAAACATTAGATGCATTCCCTTTAATAGACGTGTCCTCTGTTGGACATGCTAGAAAAGCGGGGAGAAGTGGAGAAGTGTTTTCCAGTTATCTCTTGTGCATCGGTTACCCTTCGTAAGCCATCCAGTTTTTCTCAGATCAAGTGAAGTCATCAGTGCTTCTTCCTCTCCATCCACAGCAACATGTCCAACCCTGATTAGCACCATTAAGAGGGCACACGCCCTTACTTAGGGCTTACCTACCTATAAAAACCCTATCAGAAGCAGTTATCTTAAGAACTAGTGCAAAATCTCAACGTCTGAATTTTTCACCAGATGCTTTCTCTAGGTTGAGTCTGAATGTATTTCCTTCACTCTTTGTGCTTTCACAAATAACACTTTCAGTAAGAATACAATTTTCTTGCACCATATGCAAGGCTCAGTGTGCCCAGAAATACACCTATGCCTTTGACAACTGTCATGATTGTTACATCTTAAAACTGCAAAAAAGCAGCCTGTAAGAAGACAGAATGCACATTATATGAATGTAATTTATTCTCGCAGAAATGCCCACTTTTCCTCTTGGGATTTTAAATTAATTGCACAAACAATTAAGGCAACCCCTACTCTCTTCCTTACTCACAAACAAGGGCTCTGACTGACACGTAGTGGCAAATTAAAATAGTCTGCCAGCTGAAGCAAGCCTCAATCCTGCCAGCTGCCCCTTCAAATACAAGTTGTTACCCCAATGACAGATGGCCATACAGCTCCTGGCAATTCAAGAGCAGCTCCAGGTTTCAGCCTAGCATAATTAAACAACCCAACTGCAATCCCCCCTTACCTTAATATGCTGCCCTGAAAGATCAAAGCATCATTACGAACAGATCTGGAGCCGTTCAGTGATCCTCGCCTTGAAGAGGGATCAGCTGGGAATGGGACAAATCACCAAGAGCAACAACCCCCACTCAACCATCTGATTTTTTTATCCTGGGACAAGCTGAGCACTAAAACAAGACAGGTACTGAACCAAGAGAAGCAGCGTAGGTTCCAAACTACAGTACCAACTACAAGAGCCTTTAAGCATGAAGCTCAGTATCGGGTTTTGCCAAGGATGCGATGCAAAATCAAAGGAAACCAGTTTAGGACTACGCTGCTGCCAGAAAAGACAGAACAGGCCTTTTCCCACCAGCTCCCATACAGAACATAAAGCGTCCATACAGATGCACTGGCACTACAATCCACGAAGGAAGGAAAGCAGAAGCAAAGCACCAAATTCCTTTTGGTGGCGTTCTGAATCAGACTGCTTAAGCCAATGAGGCCGTGCCTACAGACTTCCCCGGTGACTCCGGGCAATTTGGGACATCTCTTACTGCTTGTGCTTTCTACTGCTGAAGTCAGAGCAGTGGTGCTTCATTACCTCACAGGCATCTAATGATGGGAGCTTCAGAGCAACTGGAAGACTACGAACAAGACATAACCAACATCCAAATCAGTAAAACAAGGTGATTTCTTACCTCTACCTGAAATTACAGGAGGTCGTAATTATCCCACCCCTTTTTTTACAGCGGTTATAAGAAACATTAACCCACATTGAATCCCTGAACAGTTCCTTTTTGTATACTCTAGGAATTTACTTACGAAAAAATCTTCTGTGAGGAGTCAGGAATATTCTGGACTAGGAACTATCCCTTATCCTAACTCCATCTACTGCATTACTACTACTGGAACTACCGAAAGGAAATCACCACTGAATCACTCCTCCTGCTTTTCAGAAAGAGTTGAATATGTACAAATACACGAACGACTCTCAACTCTAAGAGGAAAGAAAGGCCAACTTGTTACTTAGTTTGAACTCCCTAATGATCACATTAAGGCTCTCACTGCAAGAAATCTTCATCTACATAGGGAGACGACCAGCTAGGTTCAGACAGAGGGATGCTTCAGAATTTTGCCTACACACATACAAAAGAGATCTGATTTGCGGGTGGAGAAAGAAATGCCTTGGGATGAAATTTAGGAAATGGATCCCCTATGCGTATTTATTAAAAAAGGATCACATTAAACTGATCCACAAGAGCAGTGCCAGCAGGATTTTTTGGATGCTGCTATCCTCTGTGATTTTGATATTCTGATCTATACCGTCTTCTCTCCTCCTCAAAATGCATTTTGATTTCAGAAGCTACGGGCATTAAAAACTGAAGTCCTGTAATCAAAAATGAAAAAAGAATTAGTTTGCTGAAACATGTTTGGCCTCTTCTGCAACAGTATAGAACTGGGGTCCAGGGGAGGCAACAAAACAAGACAGACACCTTCTTTATATCCCATAAATCTTAGGAAAGATAAAGTAACCAGACTCGAGCAGCTCCCCAGCCACCATAATGCACACACAGTATCTTTTATTACTGCCAACATTATCCTCTTTCCCAACAGGACACTATAAGCAAGCAGTAAGAAAAATCTTAGCCAACGTTTAACACCCCAGACGTATGCATAATTTTACTGACTGCACTGGCAGTGGAACGTCACAAGGATACTGACACAGATGAAATCTCCAGTATCTTCCTACTACTTAAAACTTGTTCATCATGAAAGCAGCAATTACTTCCACCACTCAAGTTACATGAAAAGTTGAAAAAGTCTGCCCTCCCCAACCCTTAGAGCCATGCTTTGGTGGGCTGTGTCTGTTGTTTGCCAATGCTGGAGGTCCAACCTTGCCGCTAAGGGCAATCAAGAGGGCAGCATCCAAAGTATATTGAGTCTGAAAATCATTGTGCCAACTCACTAAGTGTTTCAGCCACTACTCATCTGATTGTATAATGCTTCAGGTTTTGCATATGAAAAGATACACTGGCAGCTCATAGTGCTCTTTATGATCTCGGGCATTAAGGAGACAGAAATAAATGATGCAAGCTATGCAGTCTGTCACAGTCTGACCAGAAAGATGATAATTAATCCATTCCTAAAGCATGAGCGGATGGCAGGTACTGCTTGGTGCATCTTTCAAACACTTAAAAATCACGATTTTGCCACACACAATCTATTCTTAACTTCCACTATATGAAGTGGCGCTGAAGCAGCCCACAGCACAGTGTATGCTCAAATCTCTGATTTATTGGAAAAAATAGTCCAGAAAACAAGACAGAAAAAAACACGAAGCGAATGCAAAATAAAAAATGGACTGGACTGATACATCGTATCAATATTGAAAACGTCAAATAAAATTGGTTAAACGTATTTTCCCATTTTTATTTTTGCCACGTTTCCCAGATTTTCACAAGTTAACATTTCCTTCACAACTGCTTTTTATTTTCATTCCAATTATGGAAGCTAAAGTTAAGAGCGATACTAAAGAATTCCCCAGATTATAAAGTGCTTCTTTCACCAACATGGCCACTGTATTTTCGCTTGAAGATATATATTGAGTTTCTTCTGTATGTAACTTTTCATTTTTAACCTCTTCTGCTCCATTTAAGAAAGAAAAATAGGTTTAGATGAGTCGTCAAAAAGCATTATTTCCTGTTCACATTAAAAATGAGTCTGATCCAAGCTCAGACTGTCAACAGTCACTCAGACAAGGCAGGAAATGCTGCAGCAGAGTGGCATGTATTACGATGACTTTATCTCCAGAACAGAATTCATTGGGCACTCACAGAACCTAGCTGGGATCTTTTAATTTATGGTAAAATTTGACCACAGCAAACACCCACGCTGATACCATCAAGTGTATTAACAGATTATTCATCAGCAGCTGCTGATACTAAGGAGTTTGGCAAGACACAAAGGGGTCCAAACTCATCACTGAAGGCCACCTGAAGCCATTCAGCTATTGTCCTTTATCACAGTCAAACGAATTTCTCTTCTAACCATCCAGACCACAACAGTAGCTCATGCCATTCATTTCCTGCCTTCTCACTGATGTTCAGCTAGCCAAACAGCTCCTCGATTTGCATTGAGGGACATTCTCTCAGCAGTGCCCTGAAGCATATGCCTTAAAGGCCCCATTACAACACACCTTTGCAGAGTTAAGAATGGAGCAGGAGAGGAAGCACCAAATGGATCAGAACCAAATGGCTGTTCTGTAATGGAACACACACTACTCATTTGCACTTATTTGCACTTACTGCAGCCACCTTAGAGACCTTCAGCTCTGCAGCTTCCTGGAGCTCAGCCATCTTCTGCCGCTATCAGCAATCTCAACAGGGACAGTCAGAGTCACTACAGGTTAGATAACAGTGCAAGTGAAATTCCAGAGTAAACTCTGGTTTATTTTGAATAACTGATCTTGAATAACTGTTTGAGGTAAAGACACAGAACATTTCTCCAGAAGGAAGATGGTCACAAATCTCACTACCTTCAGAGAAAACTGAAGAGTCCCACCTTGACAAAGTCTTACAGCCAGCTAAAGCTGCTGTCCAGTCACCTTCGAAATGACACTGAGAAAAGGAAACAGCAAATATATGGTTACTACATACAGTTCAAACTGATGGCCTGTTGGGGAATCTTAAGTCCTTTTCTTTCATAGTAATCACAAAATACTTAGCCAAAAAGCATCCATTTTGTCTTCAGTTCTTAGTAAAACAATTCAGTTTTTTGCACGTTAAAATGACTGTAACAGAAGTGTTGTTGTACTCCTGCAGTATGAAACTGCTGTAATCAACCACAGCCTACTCTGAAGTTACGTTGATAGATCACCTTCACAACTATTTGTCTCCCAGAGGACTTTGCCCAGCACCAACACCTACTGCATCTTCAGAAGACTGAACCCCAAGTCAAGAGTTGCACTTTTCTGCTCATTTCCCCCAAGGGCAAGGAAAAAAATAGAAGCCCTTGGCAACTGCACCTTTTACCTCGTATCCCTTCAGAAACTCTCACCGACCAGACAGCAATGAGAAGTGCGGAGGAAGCTTCGTTTGAAATATACATTACATGTAGGGTCAGCAGTGCAGTAGTTAACTGATGGGATTTGCCTGGGAGAGAAGGAGAAAATGCCTAACAACTGAGAAGCATTTTGGCTCATGCATGTTCCAATAGTATTTTGTATTCTTCATAATTACTGATGAAGCAGGTTGGATGGCTATGTATTTATTGCTGCAAACTCAATGTTCATATAACAGCTAAGCACTGAGAAAAAAGTTGATTGTTTTACCTTTCATGCCAATTCAGACTGAAGTCAGGTGCCATTTTGTGGTCAGTGATAACCTCCCAAACAGCCAGAACTTCAGTGAACTTTGAATCAGAACATGCAAAAAGCAGCCCTGCAGCAGTATTGGAATGATTGCAATTACCAACCGTCTTCTAAAAGAAGTCAAAGTAAAACCTACCTCTGCAAATACAAGTATACTGAGATACAGCAAAACAACCCATGCATCACAGTGTTTTAAAATGTGCTCATAAAGCTTTCGTAAGTTTCCCCAAAAGAAAAACACACCTAGTAATTAACAACATCTGATTGATTTTCAGGGTAATATCTGAGTAGTAACAATTCCTTCAACAAGCACTGTCTCAAAACAGCAACAATACAACAAAAGATGGGAAAGCCCTCATCTCGCTACTGCACAGATACACACAACTAGCTTGGAGATAGAAACTGGACTATTTTTTTAGCCAAGGCACTCCAGCAGGTTTAACAATCCGCGTGGAAAAGGGAGTGCCTTGAAAGAGCGTAATGAAAGAGGGTCAAGCTAACTCAAATTACCTTCCATTTGCCACAGGCTAAGAGCGTACACATGAACAATTACGGTGCATCAGATACCACAGATCAGCTGACATATGGTAACCTGTCATCCTGCAATAACCTGTCCAAATACAAAGATAGCTTGAAATTTAGACTGGCTGCAGAGTTACAGATCAGCCTTATTCAGAAAGCAGAGACTGAACTCTGTAACTTTTGCTTCTGAATGTATAAACTGAAAATATACAACGGAATAGGACCCACAGATCAGAGTTCTTAAGGCAAGCAGGCTGTTTCCAAACAATACAAACTGGGATGACCAAAAGGAAATACTTACTGTAACATGACCTATTCATGCTAACCAACCCCTTGGTGTAAAAGCATGCACACAGCATGATGATCACGAGACTGCAAGATCAGCTCTTTGTTGGTCTGGACAGTGGTTATTCAAGGCAAGTGCAGTAATTCCAATTAAGGTTGTTCACTGTGCCTTGTAATGGTAATTCACAGTAGAAGAATATGCTTCCTAACCTCATCCTCAAGAATGCTTGTTTCCCTGTACAGCTTTCAGGAACTAGAAGACTATCCTTCCAGCAGCCCACGGCTCAAAGACCTCCTGCCCTCCATCTCAATACTTTCCAGCCATTCCCATGACTCTCCCAGCCCAAGAGCAATATCTGATATGAGGTACAGTTCATTTTTAAAATCCACAATCATTAAGGAACAGAATCAATCCAGGCACACATGAAGTCAGTCAGGACTGAAAAAAAAAGAAGAAAGACACTGTTACAAATGTAAACACAAGACTGATGCTTGGGTCTGGCTGAGATGGAGTGAGCTTTCCCCACATAGCACTGTGCTCTGCACAGACAGCACAGTGATGGCTTGGTTATGGCTGAGCAGCACTGGCATAGCACCAGGTACTCACGGACCCCCCAGAGCCAGGAGGAGGAGGCTGCTCAAGAGGTGGAGACCATGGCAGCTGACCTCAACCAACCAAAGGATATTCCATTCTGTATAGCATCATACTTGGCAATAAAAGCTAGGGAAGGGGAAGGAGAACGGGAAGGAAGCTATGAACCAGGTAGCGCCTGTAGAGTAAACCCATGCCTCAACTCCCCAATTTAAGACAATAGGAGGGGGTCAAATGAGTCCAGCAACAGAGCGCAAACTGCAGGTCTCTATTACAATTACCAGTAACTTGTATTTTGGTTTTGTTATATGTATAATAGCGCATATCTTAGAACAAAACCACAGTGCCATTTCCACAGTTCTTACCACAGGGATAGGACTATCACCTCGCGCTGCATAGGATCACCATCTCCCATGCAAGCCAATGTGACAGTGAGCTGTGACATCACACAGCAACCCTGCTCCCTTCCTCTCATTTCCACTGGCAAGTGCCAGTACAAGGCAGGGGATAAAAACAAGTGTTCAGAAGCAGGAATGGTGGGATAATCTTTCCCTCTAGCAACCAGGTTCTAAAATAACTGAGCTATCTTGTCCGAACGCAGCTAAATGAAATACCTCAGAGAACAGAAGTAGTCCTTAAAAGCCCACCGAAAGAGCCAAATGCTTTGCAAGTGGTTATTTGTTGATTGTGTCCAACCAGCTGCAAAGAAAGGATGAACAACGTAACATTTTAAGAGCAGGGAGCAATATTCCAGTAAGCCTCATTTATTCAGAGCCACAAAAACCGCTATGCGAGTTACCTTTCTAGAAGTACCCCAAAGCCAGATTTTAACCTCCTTCACAAAGCTCACTCAACTTCCTACTCAGTAGCAAAATTAAGATCATACAGGGTACCTACATAGTGTCTTCTTCACGCCAGAACTTAGAGCAAGGCCTGGATTTCCTCTTTTGAATCACTTTAAAACAGCTCTCTAATGACAGAATCATACAGATAGAATTTTGATAGGTGTTCTGTAGTTTCACTACATAGTTTAGATTACTTTTTTCCTTCCCAGCAGCTCAGCTCCTCAAGAAGCAAAGAACTCAAATTAAAACTTCAGGATATATCCAGATAATAACAGTACGAACAGCAATAAAAATTAGCAAGGGCATCTTCCTTTTCAAGCATTCAACAGAGGAACAACACATAAGCAAAAAACCAAACACAAGTACTAAACAATAAGCAAACACAAGAAGATGAAGTAATGACAAAATCAACTGAAAGCAAATTTCCAATCTTTTAATTCCTCAGTCACGTCTCCCTGACTTATTATTGACACAGTTCCCATTTACCTTCCTTAACTGTTGTTACGACACAGTGCTGAACACGTTGAATCTGTGTACTTCAGGGCAGCCTAGAGAAACATACCACCTCCTCTGTACAGCAGATCAAGCAGTTGAAGGAACTGCTGAAGGAAGTTTAAGCTGTGCCATAGGTGACCCACATTGTGACACACCTGGAGCACGCTTGCTCCCAGCAACCTCCCTTGTAGAAGCAAGGCAGAGCAGTGGTGACCAAAGGAGCTGTTCTGCTGCAGTGACAACCCCTCACCTCCCCTTATCCATACCAGTGTGCAAGCGCAATGAGCATATATTGCACATCAGCACTTGTTGGACACCCCAGCCTCACAGTGCTGGTGAGGAAGCTGCTAGGAGAAGCAAGCTGGAAGCTCGACGTGCCCATCATGTTTATTATGCCTAACGTCCTGCAATAAAAGCACGACACACAGCTGTGGTGCGCTCTGCCACTGAGAAGCTCCCAGGAAGCAGGAAAGGGACACAGAGTGTGACCTTCCTCCCAACAGAAAGCTATTGAACAGACCCATGGAGGAGACATGGGTTACTTTACCATCGAGGCCAAGACTTTGTAGCTTAGAAACAAACTTCAAAAAGACTTGCTATATCTGGGGAACTTTAACAGTTGTTGGTATTCCTATGAATGACCAAGATATAGCAAAACTAGGGGCAACCAGCACTGTTACCAGCAAGAAATATACTTGATCTTTCCAGAAATGAGAAAAGCTTTAGCCTAAATTTAGGCGCTTGTCCCACAAGAAGGACAACAGTAGAAGAGCACAACTCCTTCACATGCATGATGCAGGATCAGGATCAGGATTTGTGGAAGAGCAGTAATGTTTCAGTACCGAGTTGATAAATTCTCATTTTTTATCTGAAAGGCAGACTTTGGGGGCTTTCCACTGCAAAAAACATATCCATACCTCAACACATCTTCTCACAGCCTAAGATTCTCCTTCAAAGAATATGGAAAAACCTGTATTAGATTTCTTTCCACCTGGAGCAACTGATGCTGACTTCTTGACTTCTTGCCATTAGGGATGATCCTAAAAAAACTGGAATCAATTTAGTTATTTTAATACATGTCTGCATCTGCCTTAGAATAGGAGTCATTTAATGCCTTTACTGCTACAGCCCAGCATGCACCAATATATCCCCTTTGGTGTATGTATTAAAGAACTAAAAAATAATTGTGCACGCACATACGTACACGCATTGGAAACAGGCCCAAAGAAAGACTCCCTAAGTTTCCTGAGATATTTATCTTGACATTACAAAATTCAAGCTGGGTGAGCAAGAGATCTATCGGAGCTTAGTTTCTACATGTCTGTGCCTTACACAGCCTAACCCACTCTTTCTCCCAGTACTTCCAGCATTCGTGTCCCCTATGCAGACAAATGACTAATTCAATTACCTTGTGTGCTGACAGGCCAGCTGGCTGTTGCTTCTTGGCATGGGCCTAAAGTGTAAGTTATAAGTGTCTCTCCCTCATTGTCTTCTCCCTCTGCCCAGCCGCCTATTTCCACAAAAGTTAAGAACTTCACACTCCTTTGTTAAATCCGGTTGCAATCAGCTAATAAGTTCAGAAGCTGCGGAGTGACAGACAGATTGCACGGGTGTACAAGTCTTGTTTTCTTTGGAAAATACACCAAGGAGGGAAAGAAAAGCATTTAAAAAATTTAGGAAAAGCCAACTTGTAAGGTAGGTGCATGGGCTGCGCTCCATATGCGCCAACTCCATAAGCACTGACCTAACTCAACCCAACCTAAATCAGAGCAGCCACGGTCCCACCACACCCACAAGCATTCAGCATTGTCCCTTCCCTTCTACCGGCAGCTCCTGCCAAAAATACACCTGTGAAAGGCAAAAAGGAGTAGCTTGCTGGCACAGCTAGCACTGAGCCTGCTCACTGCCTCCTCACATGGACACCAACACAATATAGAAGAAAGAAGCAGGAGCTCGGTAGCCCCAGCTGCCATGGCACTGCACACGTGGTACTTAACAACATGCAAGACACAATCCTGAAAACACTTAATGCTGGACATAAATCTCAGAGCCTCATTAGTACCATATCCAGCACTGCGCTGATGTTACAAAGAAACACACACGCACTCATGGATTTCTCATTCTGAGAAGGTCAGAAACAAGAGAAAACAAACTATTGAATGCTGTAGCTTTCTGGTTAAGTGTAGCTGCATTCTGGCTCTTTTATTATTATTATTATTTATTATTAGTGTCTTTAGTTGTTTTCTTTCTGAAAGTGTAACTAAGCCTACACCCTCAAGATTATTGTTATTTATAATAAATAAACAAACAAACAAAAAGGCACTACAAGCAAACATGGGGATATTTAAACACAGACATCACCCAGTGCAGGGTTCCCTTTGGTCAGACCATTGTCCTAAATAAAAGCAAAGGATCCATCGATAGTGGATTCTCTGTGCAGAATTCCAGCCCCACTGACCAAACCATTGGCAGCCCCAATGGTGCCTGGGGAAAGATCAGCAGGGAGAAGGTAAAGAAGAAGAAGCAGAGAGGAGCCAGAGGGGCTAATTTAGATGGAGGGAGGTGTGAACAGTGGAACATAAGGCAAAACATCTTGGGAAGAATATCCCGATGACATCTTATCTTGGCTATACAACACAGAAAGGTTAGGGGAGAAAAATTATTATCCTTATGCATTTATGATGTCCTTACCCCACTGCAATCAGAATAAAGGCGCCAAATCATTACTTATCAATGCGTAACAGTATGAATATACGCTAATTAGATCGTTTGTACTACATATACAGAATAACCTTGAATGATAAAACACAGCATTATATTATTTTAAACCTTGCCAGAGAACTCTCGGTGGAGGATTTTTAAAGCCTTTTTCCCTAGCAATGTGTTAATAACAGGAGCTGGAACACTCAGTTTTTAACCAATGGTGAAAATTTGGCAGCTGTTGCACAGTTGCAAAACACTTGTGCAGCATCAAATAATAAATAAAGTTCTGGATCTAGCACACGCTCTACTGAGCAATCTGCTTTACTGACATGAAACAACAACAAGTTCCAAAGATTAACCATGCGCTACATTACAAATTCTGTTCCAAGGTATTTATAAGCTCCTCCTTACAGATATGAAGGAGGAATTAATTATAGCAAAAAATACTTTTCATTTAATCACAAACACACTCGCATTATCTAACAAAATCTTTTTAACCACATTTACATCTGAGTTTAATTTAGATCTTTTACTAATAACTCGCACTGCTTCTTTTCTACAGTCTTTTTAAGGTGACCTACATTGCTTGGGAATAAAGGTGAAAAGAAGTCAGCACTTGTGTGGTATAGCCTAACCCCAGCATATCGGCTTCTAATTTAGCAGCATTATTCGTCATCCCTTACAGTTACAGCCCTGCACAAAGCCATCAAAGTCACAGGTAAAACTGGCACCAGCTTCCAGAGCGACTGGATCAGGCCTCCAGAGTTTCAAGATGGGGACAGGAACTGGACCAGAGAGACTCTAAATGTAAATCAATCCAACACAAAAGACCCCAATGCTCGTAATGCATTTTTGAGGAGTCAGACCTCAGAGCCACTGACCTTCAAATATAGAAGGAAAAAGCGAGCAATGGTGACCCATATGGAAGAGGAATTTTGGCACACGGTTACCACCACTGAGTGGTAAACAGCAGTAACAACGCATGGGAGAACAACAAAAAAACAAAGTTAAATGCAGAATTGCACAAAACGTCAGAGCAACGCAAATCAATCGCAGCCTCCTATTTTATCAGGAAAAGTTTCTGCCTGTATCTGTAGCAAATTAGTACCATGTGAGCAGTGGGACGGAGGTAGCGCAACGTAAAGCCGAACAATCACGCCGTTTGATGGGTGAGCACGGTGTTCTGAATGCCTTTAGAAACCCTATTTTCTATCTGTGGAAAATAAAAAGTGAACTCGGGGGGGCTGAGAGAAACCTGCATTATGCCTATGGAACAACAAGGATGAAAACCTTCAGCGTGTGTCATTGAGATCATTGAGAGGAGGAAGTGCCTTGCTTTTCTTTTTTTTTTTTTTTTTTTAATGTCAGCTTAGCAGAGAAGTCATTTTAATTATATAATTACGGAAGATTTGGTCAGATTTACACAAGCCCCATAATTGGGCATAAGACATCACATCCTCTGGTACATACACCGCTCCGGTCTGGGGAACATTCTTTGCTCTGACCAATGTGTGCGGGGGGGGGGGGGGGGGGGGGGGGGGGCGGGGGGAGGAAGGGGAGGGGAGAGGCACGCAGAATTAAAAATACTTCCTCAGATTAAATCGTATTTACTTCATTCGATTAAAACGCTTTGATTGCTGAAGAGGCGCTGAGATATTTATCGTGACGCATCTGCGTTGGTTCAACGCCGCGTTCTCCAGGCGATAGCCCCGACACTCAAACAAAAGGCGGCCGCCTGACAATGAGGGGCTCTTTCTTTTATTTTAAGAAGACATTTGCGCATCTGAACCCGCACCGCCGACCCGTCCCCTCCGTCGTGCGGGAGCCGTGACAGCCGCCGCATGAAACATGAAAGCCCCATCCGGCAGATAAGCCATGCAAAATGTCTCCTGCGATCCCACCCCCATCTCGTCTCCAAATAAATAAATAAATGCGGAGGAAATGTGGAAGGCGGCGAGCACACCGGCAGCACCGGCGCTGCCCGAGGCTCCGGGCCCGAGGGATCGCCCTCGCCGCCGCTCCCCGGCCACCGTGAGGGGAGGGCTCCCACCTCCTCCCTCAGACAATAGTGCTCTCCCTTCCCCGGGCTCGGATCGCCGCCGTTCGGCGCTAGGCCCCGGCCTCAGCGGGGCGGGCGGACCCACGGGCAGGGCCGAGGCGCGAGGGGACGGCGGCCCCGCTCCGGCCGCCTCAGGGCCGCCCCGGGGCCCCGGCGGGGCGGCCGTAAATACGCGGCAGTCGGCCGCCTCTACGCCGAGCCTCGCGCCCCCGGCCGAAGCGCCGCCGCCGAACTGCGCAGAACACTGCCGGGCCGCGTTCCGCCGGGGGTGCCCGGCGCCGGCTCCCCTCCTCCCGCAGCCCCCGGGCGCTCTCCCCCCGCCGGGCGATGGCGGCGCGGCCCCGAGGGACGGGGGGAGGGGTGTGGGGGGGTCTCGCCCCGCTCCCTCCCGGGGGGCCGGCGGCGATCGTTCCCTCCACTTCCCCCCCCCCTTCAGCGGCGGGCGTGGGAGCGCGGGGCCGAGCCGAGCCCCCGCCTCCCTCTCTCCCTCCCTCCCTCTCTCTCTCTCTCTCTCTCTCGGCGGGGCCCGACGGCCCCGGGCCGGGCAGAGCCCGAGCCAAACAAAGCGCGGCCTGAGCGGGAGCCAGGGGTGAAGCCGCCCGGGCCCTTCCTGCCGCGGCGAGGCCCGGCTCCGCCACCAGCCCCGCGCAGGCCGCGTTCGGCGCCGCGCTTACCCCGATCCCCGGCGGCGGCGGCGGCGTTGTTCCTCTCCTGCTGCTGCTGCACCGGGCGCGGCCTGGACACTCGCCTGGGTCTCCTGTTGGCGGCTCGGACCGAGTTCATTTGCCGACTCGTGTGGGTGGCGGGAGGGGAGGGGGGAAGCCTCCGGCACCCGGCGCCTCGTCGGGAGGAAGGAGGGAGCCGCGGGCGGCCGCCTCGCTTCGCCGCAGCGGGCAGTAGGGAAGGGAAGGAGGGGGCTCCGGGCGCGGGTCCCGCCGCCGCCGCTCCCCGGCTCGCTCGGAGGCAGAGGAGCCGCTGGGTCTCCCGAGCGCTGCCTGCGGGGGACGTCGGCTCCGCGCCCCCCTCCCAGCCCCCCCGAAAATCCCTCTCTTAAAGGAGCCCCGCGGTCCTGCCCGTCTCAAGCCCGTCGCTGCTCCGTGGCAGGAGGAGCCATTGACACTGCCGGAGACACACACTCGCGGGGAGGCAGCCGATGGCGGCCGCGCTCCGCCAATCGCCGCTTCCCACACAGCGGGCCGATGGCGGATCGACCAATCGGCGCGCCGCTTCTATGGGGCGCGGGTTGGGCGAGCGGCGCGGCGCGGGGTGGGGTGGCGGAGCGCGATATAAGGGGCGGGCGGGGGAGGCCGGGCCGAGCGGTGCGCTGTGGGCGAGCGGCCATGGCGGCTGTGGCGGCGGCTGAGGCCTGCTGCGGCAGCGGGGGGAGCCTTGCGCTACCCGGGCCTGGTCGGGCCGTCTCCCACCGCCGGGTCCGGCTCAGTGCTGCAAAGCGCTCACGTCGGGTCCTCTTCGGACACACAGGTGGGCGAGCAGCGGGATGAGGAGCTCGGAGGGGCCCGAAACCCGCGAGTGTGAGGGGAGGGAGCCCGAGTGCCTTGGTGCGGCTTGTTGTGCC
The DNA here is from genome assembly GCF_039878825.1 of Excalfactoria chinensis. Taxonomy (NCBI): domain Eukaryota; kingdom Metazoa; phylum Chordata; class Aves; order Galliformes; family Phasianidae; genus Excalfactoria; species Excalfactoria chinensis. The sequence continues at coordinate 96,757,195 of NC_092827.1, forward strand.
TTGTGGTGCGTGTATGCCCTGCTTTGGTAACCCGCGTGTGCTTGGCGCTGGGGTGGGAGTTTGGCTTCCGCAAAGTGCTTGTTCCCTGAGTAGTTGTTAGCAACTTGTTCACTTGGGGTGCGTGTTTCATGCTCTGTGTACTCTTTCTCTCGTATATCAATATGCTGTTTATTTTAGGCTGAACGTTTAGGCACACTATGAGGTGTCTGTTTTATTCTGTTTGTTGTGTTGGTGGCTCGCAACCAGGGGAGAATGATTGAATCAAACTGTGTTTTCTTGCTTTTCAGAGTTCTGCTAATAAAATGATGAAATCCAAGCAGTGAGGAGTGCACCTTCTCTTTGCAGAGACTGCTTCTATTGCTGTCAAGGTTGGTCAGTGTGTAGTACTGCTTTAAGCTGAGCACTTGAGGCCTCTGGAATGAGCACCTGCTGTGTTAGTTGGTGTAGAATGTAAGCAAATGCTTGTAATTAAAAGTACATTAGGCAGAAGGTTGTTCAAAGCTGATGTGACGATATAGTGCAACCTTAGGAGGTGACTGCTCTCTCAAAACATAAGTCATAATTTAAAGATGTTTATATTTGTGCTTCTAAAGTCAATGATAATTAAAGTTGACTGAAGTTCCTATCAGTTCAGAAACCAAGTGTAAATGTAATGCATACATAAAGGAATATAATTTTTAGACTTTGTCTTTTCTTGCCATGAAGAAAAAACAGTGGAGGATTGTTTTTCATGGCGGAGAAAAAGAATTCTCATACCTCTCAGAGGAGGATGAATGATAAGGTTTATTAAGTGTGAAGTGACCTTCACAGAAAAGGAGAAGAACTGTCACTATTTGAGGCCAGTATCTGCCGTAGCAGTTGTCAAGCTAGCAGATGGATGCTCGTTAGAATGTGAAGCTATCAAAGTGCTTTCTGCTTTTAACAGCATTGTGAAACTGCTTAAAAGAATGATCCATACTCAAGAACTGTGCCTGACTTGCTGTGATGCAGTTAAGGAATTTCACATAGTCTAGAGACTTCTCTATCATTTCAGTAAATTGACTGTTTTTGTTAAGCTGTTCTAGTTGGTCTCTTTTTTCCTCCAAGGTCCAGGAAATGATTTCTTAGTGACTCAGTTACCTGAAATTATTCAGTGGTGTACTTCACATTCATAGAACTGTCCAAGTTCTTGAAAAGATGTTTGAGAGCCAAAATGGATGGAGAGCAATTTTCATCTGAAGCTTCTGATACTAGAAGAAAATTGTTTGGAACTTGACCTAGAGCAAGACTTCTTAGAAGTCAAAATCTTGATCTTGAAGTACTTTGAAACTAAATCATTTTTTGGCATAAAGACAGCTTTTGTAATTGACTTCTTAAGCTGTTAACTTGTGTTAAGAACGTAATGGTATGAGTGAGTAAAAATTATTGGGGGGGGGAGGAGGGAGGTGGGAACTGTTGTGACTATTCAGGAACAGTTCTAATATGGAGTCTTACTGATTTAGCCAAGATTGAGGACGATCTCTAGAAGTCTACAGTGATAAGTTCTTTGGGGCGATATGGTAAGTATGCGAGTAAGATGAACTGTATAAAGTTCCTAAATAAATTATTGGTGTAAAACTGGTGTGTGGCAGTGTTTGTTTGTATCTTACGAGGCATGGGCTATCAAAATAGTGACATTACTCTTCTGATAATCTCGGCTGTGCTTTAAGAGGACAGACATCAGAAAGCATGGAAATTCTGCAGAACAGTCTTAACTAAATTCTTTTTCCTTCATAACAGAATTAAAGGTATCCTGTTTATTTGTGGTGACAACTGTAATTTCAATTCTGTAAGTTGTTCCTTAAAAACTTACGTATGGCAATCTCATGGATTAATTATTGCTGTGAAGCTTCTTGAAGAAGCCCCTTTGTGCCACACAAGGACGCATGGTGTGTTCTGTGGTGTATCCAATCTGCACTGAATTTCAAGCATGGATCTTCTCACTATGTACATGAAGAGTTGGCTGCCAAGAGATCAACTTCCTTTCTGCATGCGGAAATAGATGCCACAGTGTGCTTAGTGATGCCAGTGAGTTGTTAATTATGAGTAGTTGGAGCTGCTTAACTAATGAGGCAGCTTCACAGAAGTAGCACAAGTGGTGATGTAAATACTGCTACAGGGTTTCCTATTTATTTGTGAGGGTGACATGCAGAGAGACAAGTGAGCAACTCTGATTCTGCTGATTTCTGAAGGGAAGAAGACTGGCACCTTGAAGATCTGGTGAAGATAATGGATGATACAGTTAAGTAATCACTTTCTAAAATTTCAGTGGAGAATAGAGAAGAAACAAGATGGTGAGATGGCTGACAAATTCATCTGGGCCAGTGTAAACTATTGAGTCAGCAAAACCCCAAGGAAATGGCCACAGAAGAGGTTTAGATTAGGCATAAGGGAAAACTTGTTCTCAGAGTGGTCAATGGAATAGCTGCCCAGGGAGGTGGTGGAGTTGCTGTCCCTGGCAGTGTTTAGGAGACATCTGGATGAGGAGCTACAAGATACGGTTTAGTGGCTTGTGGTAGCAATGGTAATGGGAGGACAGTTGGACTGGGTGGTCTTGTAGGTCCTTTCCAACCTTGAGATTCTATGACCACGTTGATCTGCAGGAATCACCGCTATTTTATTTCCTTTTATGTACCCATTCTGTAGTACCCCTATTTCAGAGTGTTGAGAATGCTTTGAATGTGCAGCAGAATCATCTTGGAATGCACAAGTGTCCCACCATTTGGCTTGCCTGGGCCCCACTGAGTGAATAGTAAATGCCTTGGACAGTAGGTTGCTCTGAAAGTAATGCCTCTTATTTTTTGGAAGCTATGACAGATACAATTGTCCTACTGTTGCTACTGCACCATGCACATCTCAATGTGCTCACATCCACTGTTGGATTTCCGTAAATATTCAAGTGTCAATGAAGGAGTTGTTTTTAAGTGGAAAATTTTGGTGACCCCTCTGTTCCCTATGGGCTTCCTTGTCATGTGTCATTGTGTCAGACTGCCTGTTTGCTGCCATCTGTCCCACAGAGGCAACAAGTAATGGGATATTGGTGGGAAGGTTTGACCTCTGCTGCCATCCCACCACCATCCATTTCTGACCCTGTGGGCCAAAAGAATAAAACAGGAGGCATTACTTTCGGAGCACCACTTGTATGACATACTTTTGGCGCTTAAATACATTATTTTACTTTGAATTTTGGTATTTCTATTCAAACAGAAAAAGAATAACTAAAACCATAAAACTAATGGGAAGTTTGACCTTGTGTTTGTGCTAATGGATCAGTTTGGTTCCGTGGCAGTGGTTACAATTCTTAGTGAGTTCTCAAGGTTCTCACTGGAGGTGGTTTATTTTTATGAAGCTTTACTCTTTTCCGTGCTTTGTCCTTGACAATAGTTGTCCACAAATGTACTACTGCCAAAAGTGATGGCATGAACTAGGCATGTCTGTTAAGTGAGGGGTATTTCTCTTATAAAAAATGGGTAAAGAGACATAATCAGGTTTTTGAGTTGGCTATCTGACTGCAGATCTGTGCATTGCATTTGAAAAATGTATTTGTGTCAGATGAAAATGGAGTTGTGAATTTACAAGAATGGTTTGTTTGTGTTTTTTTTGCAGTCTTGAAACCTATTCTCAAATTCTTCCATCAAAACAGAAATCAAGGCTGCCTGTTGTTTTTTGTTTTGTTTGCAGAACTGTTTTGTCAGTGCATCAAAAGGCATAAAATTATTTGCCATAGTATGGGTTAGCATTGTGCTCTCTCCATGACTGGGTTTCAGCTCGGTGTTAATAGTGCACTGATGTTTGGTTGCTGCTGAGCAATGGGTGTATGCCTGGGGCTGGGCTGAGCTGCTGCTGCTGTGGTGGTGGGGGGTGGCTGCCTTGCAGGCTCTGCTGGGCTGCATGAGGGCTGCAGGTTGGACATGCCTGTTATGATCCCTGCTTAGCCCGAGGATGTGAGTATTGATCAAAACAAGTCTAGAATAACATTTTACTGGATGGTGGGCTGTGGTTTACTTCTAAGGGGCTCACAGAAGATAAGTAGGAACAGCCTTTAAATTGTTAATGAAGGCCTAAATCTCTTTAAGGTTGTTCAGAATCAGCACATTAAAAAACACTAAATCTCTGACCTGTTATTAGGTGGAAAGCACAGTGTTTTCCATGGTTCTACCTTAATATTTGAGGAAAAAGTAGTATGCTGAGGCCACTGTTGCAGGCTGTTGCAGAAAGTCCGCTGCAGAGCCTTCTGCTACGTGCAGCTCCTGGATTTGAATGAGAAATAGAAGAAATCATGTCTTGGTGTTTGATCAGATGGCCCTGCAAGGGGCCACATGTCTATCCCTCTCCTTACAGATGACACTGAGGCACAAAGGGCTGAAATAACTTGCCCAAAGTGGGGCCAGGAATAGAACCTAAGGAACAGGAGTCTTTAGGGCTTTCTCCACAGCATCATATCACAGCTTTGAAGAAGCATAAGCTTCTACCTGTAATTTCTAACTATTTCGTAAGTTGTTAATATATACTTAGTCTAAAAGTACTGTTTTGAAGGCTTGGGACTGAGCCACTGGTGACTACTTGAATTTAATCCTGGAGGGTTGTTTCTCGTAAGCTTGGAAGAAGCAAGCCTTTTAGAAATAGAGGTATCTACAGCTGGTTGGACTTGCTGCAGCTGAATGTGTGAATGCTGTTTTGTTGCAGTTACTCTGATCTCTGGTTCTGCTAAATCTTCCCTTGCAGTAAATGATTGTTAAAACTCTGTGCACTTGCCTGGAATCTCTGCCTCCTGAAATCTAACTTGATTTTGGCTGTCCTTAGTGGGCTGCCTTGTGGATGAATGTCTGTGCCTGGTGTGTTGTTTGTTGCTGTACCAACTTGGATTCTGCAGAATGAGTAAATACCTTGGGAAGAAGTGTGTTATTTTATGTAAGTATACACTGTTGAAACTTGGTTATTTAACATCCTAATTTTGATTCTGCCCTAATAAAGAGTTTTTGGAAGTCGGAATGATGTCTCAGATTTTGTTTGTTAATAAAAAGTAGCTGCTAAAGAGTCCTGGTGGAATGGTGTTCTGAGTTTCAAAGCATCAGCACACTTCTGGTCATGTTTCAGAACCGAATCTGTGGGTGAGTACAAACATTGCCTGCCTCAGGATTTTCTTGGGAGCATTTTTAGGTTTAATGGCACTGTAGAGCATCCAAATGAGCCTTCTTAAATGGTGTTCAGCACCTCTGTGCTAACTCTGAGTCTTATGTGGGAGCGATACCTACTTCAGTCCTGAACACAAGAACTGAAAGTGTGGAAGCAAAGTAGTCTCACCATCACTGTGTGAATATGGTGGTAAAATGTTGTTGCTTCAGATATTGAAACCAAAGCAGGTGTGTGTGTGGATTCTATTAGTATTATCTGCCTACTTTACCTTGTCAGTAACCTTTTGTTCACTGGTGGGAACAAGTTCTTCATACTAACAGCGACGAATATGAAGAATCATACGATCTTTCTTTGCTGCCTGGTAGACCACTGCTATGGATCTCCTGCTCCAGAACTGTGTCCTTTTCTTCCGGGGTTTTATTTAAATATGGAAGGGTTGTGAAGTGAATTGCAGTGAGCCTGCCAACAACTGGTTAGAAAAAGTAAATAACTGTGGCACATCAGATGTGCATGTCTTGTCAGTTTGTTCCATCTCTGGGTTGGGCAGCTGGAGGAGTTGGGTCCTTGTCCTTCTTAGCCTCAGATGAATTTATCAGTCATGACTTATCTTATGAATGGCAAAAAAGGCCTAGTTAACATTGCAAGTGATTTATGGAAGATATTTTCCCAGAAAGGGTTTTTTGAATACCCTAAAGAGTATTTTGCAGTTAGGGTTTAATTTGTGGTTGCCATTAAAAAGCAAGCCTGCTTTTCACAGGTGTTGTTTTGCTGCCCCTACTCTGTCTTCTACTAGTGCTTATGCAACAGCATGGTTAAGCAGCTCAAAGATTTAATTTAGCTGAAAAATAATCTAGCTAGAAGTGCAGCTAGTTTTCATGTATGTGTATAACTGTTAGTGCAGGGATGTGGCAGGAAGGCATGGCTCCTGTATGGTTGGGGTTGTACACAGTTGCTGTGGAATTGCACACCATTAGCCCCTTCCTGAACCTTTGGGTGAAAGCCATGTTTCACTAGGTCTGGTTTTTTGGGATGATCTCAGATGTGGCTGCTCTGCTGTAGGATCTCTTTAGGCTGCTGATGCACTGTATTGTGTTTCTTGGCTAATGAATCTGTTTCAGCAAGTGGAAGCATGTACTTAAAGATAACCAGCTTACAATTGCTCAAAGCATGTGGACTTAATGACTTTAAGTAGTTTGTTTCCATTTGTTGCCACGTGGTGGTGATGTTGGTTGTTCCCTTCTCTCCTACTGCTGAGGGTAACTGGCGATAATATTGGAAAGGGATGTCAGTGCCTCTGGATGACTCTAACCAGTGCCATGTGGTTTTGCTAGTTACCTCTATGGTGAGGAAATACATGCTCCTGTTTGTACTCTTATTCACGTGTAAGTATTTCTGTGTCTCAGCAGGGTGAGCTAATCAATAGGCAGTAATTTGCAACAGACAACACTGAAAAATATAATCATTTTTCACGTTAATGTGCTTGAGGTATCTCTTTTTGAATCCTTGGTCATCAAGGTCCATAATCCTTTGTTATGCGGAAGACATAAAATCAGGAATTCACCCAGGTTAACCAGTAAAGGATAACTGACACTGCGTATGGAAAGGCCTGTTCTCTCTTTCAGTTGCCTATGACTAATGTCTTGGGTTCTCATCAGTTTTCTGCTGACAAGCAGAGATGGGGAGGAGATCATCCATTCAGAACATGTGTTTAAATGAGATCAATAGCACTGTAAAATCCTCTCTGCTGACTACTGATTATAAGTGTCAGTGTGATCTGGGCCTTGAAGAAATTTATATGATATAGGTGACAGCATAGTCACTGTAAGGACAGCTTCCAAAACAGTTACATCTGAAGATCTAAATTTGTTTAATCAATTCTGACTTTCCTGCACTTGTCTGTGTCCGGTACTACAAACCCAGATCTGCTGAGGCACTGAAAATCTTATGTCTTCTCGTAGCTCAGCATTTGTTTCTGTTCTTCTTCACAGCAAAGCAGAAGAGGAAAGTGGAAAACTGAGATTCTCATGCATTTTGAAGTCTCATTTGGCTTAGATGAGAAGGGAAACTTGAATAAGACAATATTAGTCAAACATTCTAAAGACTTTTCCAGTTAGGAATTGTATAAGAGGAAACTGTGCTGTTTGTGCATACAGGTTGTTGTCATTCACTGTAAGCGCATGATGGAGATATTGTTCTAGAAGTTCATAACGTTTGTTTTGTAACCTCCATTTTTTAATAGCTGATCTTTGTCTTTTTACATCAAACTGATGATCTTATTTCTGTTTGTGATTAAGTGGATGACTTTGTCTTGTAATATTCCTTGGCAAAAGCAGGTATATTTTGATATAAGTTCAGTTTTAGATTTACATCTATAGGTAGCATTGCTTCTTTTGAGAGTGTGCATTTTATTTTTTTCCCCGGTTGATATATGATGCAGAAAACTAATGACAATGAGAAAAAGCATCAAATCAAACATTCTTCATATAAACTCTTTTTCAATGTGATATGAGTTGCAATGGCTGTTTTTTTGGGTAGCACTGGACTGTGGAATATGCAGAGCAGCTTTGTGTAGCTCTGGAGATGTTTGGGTGGGTACTGGAGGTCTAGCCATCATGACTGTGTAGCTTCCACAGCCTGCGTAAGTGTCTTGACAGCTGACTATGTTCTGTTGCAAGACAGTGTGTTGGTCTATGCATATATGCCTTCAGTGTTTCAAAACTCAGCCTGTGAGGTGTGGGAGAAAGAAGCTAGCAGTCACATTTGAGTCAAATTCTTTGGAGGTGTGCAAGAGTAGTTGGTGAAGGGACATAAAAAGATGAAGACTGGGGAATGGAATGTTTGTGTTGGTTTTAATTGGAATTGTCCTGTGCATCATTCATACTGTGAGATAAAAGGGAAAAATATCCTCTCTGCACGTGCAGAGAAAAGTATTTCTATTATGGTTAGTGAGCAGTTCTAATTGGACTGCCAAATATAAATTTGTCTAAAACTCATACTGATCCAGTATTAAAGCTGGCAGTTATCTCGGAAGTAAAAATAACACAACCAAAAAAACACCCACCAAATAATAAAGCCCAGTCAGTAAACTTTTCTCTCATGAATATGGGTCTTCTTGTGGCTCTCTCCTTCCAAACAGTATAAAGATGGGATTCATATTGTGGTTTGGAAGAGAGCGTGTTTTAAACCAGAGGAGGAAGTCAGTGGATGACCTTTAGAGCTTAGGGAAGAAGGTTGTTCTGTCTTAGAGGGGCTTCCTTCCAGCCAAGGAGTTACCAGCTGTTGGACCATGCTGCAGTCTTACCATAGGTGTGGTGTAGTGACATGCCTGGAGAGGTATTTGCTACCCTTGATTGTAGTTAGTCATGCTAAGTGACCTGTGCTGTAATCTCCTAGAACTGCAAGGCAGCCAAAGCGACCGATACTGTTACTTCCCATGCTCCTGCAAGGTAGATTAGAATCTGCTGCTCCTGAATTTAATTAGCTGACAGCATCTTTAAAATACTAGAGTTTGGACTGTAATCATCTTTAAGGCTTGAACCTTACTAAATGAAGCAAAACAATCTGTTCTCCCTTCGTATTAAAGAAATTGTCCTACATTTTAAAATTTAATATCGGGATAAGTGGGTGCAGGTAACCCTTTCATCCTCCAACTGATGCAAAGAACTGCTCTCACTTTACATACACGCCTCTGCGTAGACCGTAGTTCCATCTGAACTAATTTGTATTTGGCTACTGACTAAAAAGCATATAAAGAGATAGCAACCCAATGTACTTACCCTGGACTATCAAGCATGATATGACAGATGTCATATCTAAAAATAATGGTAGAGAAAACAAAGCTCTTAATTGATTGCTTTCCCTTTCTGAAATACAAGTAAAGCAGTTTTGACATTATTCAACTCAGGTCATCAAATTCATATAATTATACACCAGTGTAACGCATACATCTTAGAAGAATGAAAAGTACAGGAAGATGAGTGTGAATGTAGATTTACTCATCTTTTATAAAATGCTTTCTTGAGGTGCTGACATTTTCAGTACATTGATTGTTCATAATGAATACTCTTGCATAAAATATTTCAAAGGTAATTTTCTGAGGCCAGAAAATGACTAAAAAGTTATTCACTAAAGAACAGTCAATAATCTGTGTCTGGCAGCAGATTTATGGGATGTGAAATAAATTGATGTAACAGAGGTTGCTTATACAAAAGAATTACTTGCCCTTTTACAGATCCGATGCCTTAAAACAAAAGTGATGTGGGCCAATTCAGAGGCAGTCATTCTGTACTATGTAGTCATGGGCCATTGAGGAAAAGAAGACGGTGGCTTTGGGCAAAGTCTCCCTACTTGTAGCAGAAGTCCAAGAGGTAGTCATCTCTGCTGGTAAAATGCAAAGTTTTATTGCTATATGCTTCAGGATGGATTATACTAGTCAATGGAGATACAGCATGTTTCACGAATTTACTTAAAAATAAGTAAAATAAATTAGTTGATCTCTCAGACTGCTTCCAGGCAGCAGTTTTTAACCAATTTGTCATGTGTTTCTTGGCTTTTACAGCTTCACATAAAAGGTTTTCCTGGTTCATAAAGGAAATTAATGTGAAATCAATAACGGCATTTAAAAATTCACCAAACATTTGCCATCCAGAGAAAGTCTCTTTCAGAGCGCTACTAATGATACAGCGGGGTGGGAAAAACACACACAGCATTAACGCTAAAGGCAGACAAAAGGGAAAGCATCACAGATGGAAAATGCAGTGAGGAATGATGCTTTTGGGAGCCACCAGGAGCAAGGGAGATCTGCCTGTACCCTGACTGGAACAAACTGCAGGATCAACTTGAACTAGTCCTTTCCTTGAGACTGTAGCCTAGATGCTGCACTGACTTTGAGCTAAAGGGTGCGAGAGGCATGAACAACAAGAGAAACTCACTTGATGGTGAAAATACCAACAGAAACACAGTAAGACTTGTTTCTTGCAGTATATTATGGCTGTATAACCCCTTGTGTTCCAGGCAATGGAGGGAGGATGCTTTGCTGCTTCAGATTGCTTCATCCTACTACCTCAGGGAACCTGGAATTGTTGTAGAAATGGGGAAGGCAAGTCATAGAACTGGATTTGTTCATTAGTTTCTGTTTTTAATGAAAGCGCTAAGAGGAACCATACAAAAGATGCAAGTTGGGATATTTCATGATTCTGTGGTCCTGCCACCTCCAGTCACCCATACCCTACACTTAGTGACCTTCAATCATTTTAAAATATGCTTCTCTATTGCTTGTGGCTCTTTCCAGTTTGGGGCATTCAGAATCTTACATTGTTCCCAAGTTTGTCCATAAGCTTCAGAGTCAGAAAATCGTTTTGCTTTCTGAGTGAAAATCCCAACTTGCATAGAAGCGCTCAGCTCCAGAAGCTGAGGCTTCAAGCAGCAGACAGGGGGTTCGTGATAAAGCTGGCAGTATTGCTCGGCTCTGAGCACTTTCAGAGACATATGCTGCTTTTCCTGCTCCTGGAAGAAGTCCCACAGATGTCTCATGATTATTCACTTGAGTCATGGTTGCAGAACTGAGTTCTTGGTGGTTTGGATTCCCAGATACACTGCATACTTTATGGCATTGAAAGTGCAAATTCTAATGCGTTGCGTGCCTGTTTTAAAAGAGGGTTCTTTTACCCGTGACAAATAGTTTGAATTTGGACTACATTTCCTCCATAATTATAACAATATTTGCTCAAAATGAGGCGTCTCCAAGGACAAAGACACAAAAAACGTGAAACTAAAAGGGACATGGCATGCTTTGGTCCCCGGTTTGTATTCCTGTTGTCTTTTACCGGTGGCATTACCGTGATATTAGTCACTAGGTGGTGCTATCCCACATGGTCTTCTGCGTCCCTGCTCTCTGGGTGCGAGTGGCCTGGGCTCTATGTTGTCAGCTGGCGTTTGTTTTGGATAGAGAGGATGGGAGTTAGACTGTAGGCTCTCACAGCCCTTCGGTCTGGAGTTAATTTTTAGGGTAAAACTACCCTGGAGAGCTTGGATATTATTTTTTTACTGAGGTGCCAGAAATGAGGGATTGCCTGTGTGCCATTTATGACCATCTCTGCATCCAGATTAATGTGCTCTGTAACAACTTGCTGGTGCTAAGCCTGTACTTAGAAGCAGTTTAACTCTACAAGCTCTATTAAGATGGAAGGCTTTAATGTCTGATGTATCAACACGGTAATAGCTTTTTTCCCACGTGTACTTCTACTGTTAGCTGAATTTATTATATGTATTTGTATACGTTGTACCATTACCAGATGTTAAACAACCAGAGGAAATTCACACCGAGTTCTCACTTCTTACATTTGTTTTGTCTTTTCAGAGTAATGTTCCGGGTTCATTCTGTCAGGTTTTTGATGGGGTTGTGTTGTGTTTGAGAAAGGGAAACAAATGCTATCCAGAGCAGTCCTTTCCAGGGTTGAAAAGTCTTAGAATCTCTCTTACTGGGGCATATCTAAGATGTACTGAGCACTAAGGAGAGTCTGAAAACAGGAAACATTTCTCCATGGTTTCTCAAAGTTTTCCACAAGGCTTCTGGAACATTTGAATGATCTGACTGCAAGTCAGTTCAGTTTTCAGGCAGAGTTGTTTTCTTTTTCCTCACTTGTAGTATTTTTACGAGAAGTGAGAACAAGATCAGACAGATGGAAGGGGGAAAAAAAAAAGTGCAAAGGAATTGCAACATCAAAATCTTCTTGGTTTGGAAAGTGAAAACATAGTTGTGTAGCTTCCACACCTACATTTCAGGAAGTTTTCAAAAATGCCTTTTATTCCTTTTTAATATGCTGTACTTATTCAGAGAGGGTTGAGAATGAATAATATCAATAAGGCCATTTAAGTGTTTTCATATGGAATCCATCTTCAGCCGCATACCAAAAAACGTCTTTGTTATTTTTTCATTGAGACTCCAGTCTTGGAATGACTTTTCATTTATCGGTGCCTTTTGAGTCTGCTGTTGTGTTTTGGGTCAGATCCTTTCTGCTCACTCCTTTTACCCCGTCACACTCACCACAGGACAAAGCTTGTAGTTATTTTCCACCTACATGAGAAGGATTTCCCCTTTCAGGGATGCACGGTGGAAGCCAAGCTGGGTTAAGGCTGAGAGGTTTCTTGTGGTGTATTATATTTAATACTGAAACCTACAATTTGTGAATTAACTTGTTAGCAGTTCAAAGGCCTTCTTTTGTTATTCAGTTTATTCAGGTGAAATGGCTTGGTTGTTTGGGGAGGGTGGTTTCTTTGCATAACCAGTGCTGGCATTTGTCTCTGTTGCTGTTTTTACTTAACCTTGTGATGGTGTTCTCACTAAGCTTCCTTCTTTGATAGTAATTCAGTAATATTAAAATACCACTTTGAAGGAAATAACAAAAAAGTTCCAGTATCTGCTTTTAAGAATTCTGATGACTTGAATTTGGGAAAAATAAAAATAAATTCCCCTTAAAATTGTGTCATTTCTTTAGTTGCTTCAGATTCACAACATTATAACTTCTAGATTCTTTGAGCTATATGTATTTTAACTTGTCCTAGGGTGTCCAGGTTTATTTGCATGTATTTGACATGAAAGAAACAGTTGAAATTATCTTGAAAAATAGCACACCTTGCTATTCTCCCCTGATTTGCTGTTACAGAGTTTGTAAACTCTGGTAGCATGTGGGATTTGTATTCAGATTCTTGCTGAAAGTCCCACTTCACCATCTCACAGTGACCCTGTGCCAGGTATCACACCTCAGTTATCAGATCTGCAGCTGAATAGATCTTGTGAGCTGCTGTTGAAAGTGCCTTGTGATCCATTCAGGTGGAGTTCCTTGCATCTGGTGTGCTCTTGTGTTTCTCACTGGGCATTCATGGCCTTCAGCTGGAGCTGGGGGAACCACCAGTTGTTTGCCTATGTCAGATAACTAGATATAACAGGAGAGAGCCAAGCTCAAATTGTTTTACCAGGTACCGGTCTAAAAATTTAATGTCATGTATGGGTAACTTCCAGTAGAGAGGCCTATGAACTTCCCTTACGAGGACAGGCTGAGAGAGCTGGGGCTCTTCAGCCTGGAGAAGAAAAGGCTCTGGGAAACTTTATAAAGGTCTTTCAGTATCTGAAGGGGCCTACAAGGAAGATGGGGAGGGACTTTTTCTAGGGGCAGGTAGCAACAGGTTGAGGAGAAATGGCCTAAAACTGAAAGAGAGTAGATCTAGGCTGGATATTAGGAAGAAATTCTTTACTGTGAGGGTGGTGAGACACTGGAACAGGTTGCCCAGTGAGGCTGTGAATGCCCCCTTCCTGGAGGTGTTCAAGGCTATGCTGGATGGGGCTGTGAGCAGCCTGGTATAGAGGGAGGTGTGCTTGCCTATAGCAGGTGTTGGAACCACATCATCTGAAAGGTCCCTTCCAACCCAAACCATTCTATGGTTCTGTGATCTGCATCACAAAATGGAAGTGCAGCCACATGATCTGCTTGGAATTTTTGTGCAGGTTTTCTTGAGAAAGAGTGCCAGTGCATTGGGCTTGCTGCTTGCCTCAGTTTGATTTCCCTCCTGACATGAAATTGTGACCTTTGGATGATTCTCTTCCCATTTCTCAGGTCTCCTTCCATTTGGTTGCTTTGTCTTTTTGAAGCTGAGCTCTGGGGGCAGATAGGTGACATGCACTGTCTTATGAGGCACAGCACACATTGGGACCGATGACTGTGGAGATCTCCAGGCCCTAATGCACTACCAGTAATTGTAACTACGAGTAACAAAAGCAGCTAGTCATAGTAGTGTGGAAAGCATTATTAATGTCAAGTTTAAAGAGCAGAGTCTCCATTTGTGTTATTGCCTGTCGTCCTCTGGGGAGCTATAAGCTTTTCCCTGAGCAGGCATCTAGTTTCTGCCCTTACCCTACATAACCTCACTGTTTTCAAAATGGTGTTGTTAGAACAGATTGGCATGAAATCAAGGGACTCTGTCCTAGGGATTTAGAATGTCTTTACTTATTTTTGCATGCATGTGGTATCAGAAGGATCACAGAGAAACTTACTCATACCATCCCTTTTTCCCAAGAATCTCAATTTCTGCTTGTGTCACCAGTCTTTTTGCCTATGCTGCTTTCCATTATACAAAGAGGCGAGCTTCATAACATCCTTCAGGATACCTAATACTCCTCTTGCTCCATCTCATTCAGGCACAAGGGATAATTGCATGGTTTGGTAAATTGGATTGGTGTTAGATTCATATTCTTCTCTGGTGTTGCTGTAGATTACCATAACTTGGAATTAGACTAATGTACGTGACTAGAGTTTAGGTTTTTTATGCACATCTTTCTCTCTGTTTTATTGAGAGTACCTATTATGACATAGCCAGTCTGGATGCCCTGAATTAGCAATTTAGGCTATCCTTCCATTTTTGTCTTCACTTGCATTTTCAGATTCACTTTGTACTTTGAAATTTCTGCCTTTAAGAAAAAGAAGAAAAATTCCATCCAATATGGAACTGCTTAGATTTATTTGGCAGATTTTCAGTCTATCTGTCAGTGCTGTGCGTCCTCTAGAAATGTCTCTCTGAAATCCATTAGGGTACCTCCAAAAGGAAAATGGAGTCAATATGGCTTGCAAACTTTTTTAAGTGTGTAGTTTATTTTCCTTTACAAAGTACAGCCAGTTGCTTTGCTTTATTTCTCATAAACCAAAGAAATGGTGGTTTTGGAGTAGTTAAGCATTTGAAGGGTATACAGTGACAAAATGCAAGACAAGAAAGTTCTCAGAGATCAACTAGTGCAGAACAGTTATTTTGCATTTTTTGCTGATCTTTTTCCATCCAGTTTCCTGTGTTTTCCATTCACGTTTTTCTAATATGTGTGCGAGAACTGTTTCCAGTGAACAAGGCTGAGCAGTTATCCAAGAGAGCAGCCTTTGGTAAATCAAATAGGAGCGTATAGGTAGACTACAAATTAGAGGCACAGGTTGAACATATCTATGTATGTTAAGGGCTGTATATATTCAGTCCTGCAGATGCAATGTTCTTCCTCCTAATATCTAACCAAAACCTGTCTCAGCTTAAAACCATTCCCTCTTCTCCTGTCCTGTTTGGGTACAAGCATTTGAATGTAATTCTGAACCATTTGGAATTCACTCTGATTTCCAACTAAATTTCAGAGCAAGTTGCTAGGCAGTACAATCTGTGTAAACTGAAACAAACAAGGAGAACTCTACTGGTTTCACACTGGTCTACAAGGTGTCAGTCAGTTCATCTACTACAGACTCTGAGCATCTCAATCTTCAGTGTATGTAGCTTCAGAACTTCTATATATTAAAATTGTTTTTAAAGTTCTAAATAAGCTTCTTAAAAACTATTCTGAATTTAAGAGCCTATTCCTGAGAAGAATGTGCCACCATATAACAGGTGAGTATATATTTCGGTGTGCTGCTTTTTTCTGATTGTTTGTGTTTATGAAATACTTATTTAGTTCTGTGCTGGTTTGTATGTCTAGGAAATATAAAATCCACATAATAAGCTGATAAAAAGCAGAACATTTTTTCACAATCATTCAATCTGCCAGATTTCATATTTGTCACCCATTTACTCTGATGTATATCTATTTGTCATAGAAGAACTCAGGATTTATAATGTACCAAGAGAACAAAAAATCCCAATCCTTGCCACACTGAGGAGAAAACCAATTTTCAAGTAAAAGGATCATTTCCCAACTCATCTTCATCCATGTTTTTAGACTAATCTACTCATGTTTTAAATACTTTTTATGTTATATTCACTGTGATAGTATTTGAGCATTGTTTCCTGCTACCTGTAGGCTCAAAGAAATACTCTCTATATGGCCAGTAGATATTCATGAGCAAATGGGAGTCAAGCAGGCATAAGCCCAAATGACTAATGGCATCTTCAACACTTGTGAGCATTTGCTCAAGATGTGTAAAGTTCTCATGCTTGAGTGTTGCTGAAAGATAAACGAGGAACAAAATTCACATGCCATTTTTGGCTCCCTTGAAGCTGGTAGTGGAAACATCTAGCTGATGGTACAGGCTATCATAGGAATACTGAGAGGGGTCGGGGAGGGAAAAGAGCAAAATTAAAGATTTATGTGAAATCTATAGTAAGTTCCATTGTTCACAGGATTATTTTGGGGCATTGTATGCTGTTTGCATAGAAATGCTGCCATGAGTGTATCCTGCCTTTCTGACAGGCTGCGTAGGTCTGTGGGGGGAAAAAGAGACCCTATGTAGTCATTTGGTTTATACTGCACATGAAATAAAGATGAGGTTGGTCTAACTAATGACTGGTAGTCCTGGACTCAGAAGCAATATAATATTCTTATTTCTCTCTTAATCCTCTATTTTCAGGTGTGTAGTTTGGTGCTTCCCCAATTAACTCTCTTTCCATGCAATACCTCAGAGGCCACCACCCCTCTTGTCCTATTTCCAGGTTATAAGAGCACAGTTGGAGCATAAAGTAAGTATAAGATGGTTCTGAAGCTTTTATCTTCATTTCTATATCCTGTACTATCTTTAAAGTACACACTGTCTTTCTTGCCACCAGAAACAAGAACTTATTTAAATGTCAAACATGGTCCTAATGAATCCCACAAGATAATCATAGCTGCAGCTGCCTAAGTTAGTTTCTATAAATAATTCTATATGATCTTTAAGTTTTTAAGCACTAAATCCAGAGTCTGCTCTTCATCTCACACATCTGTTTGAAAACAGCGATGTTAATTTAGTAGTTAAGTCTTCTAAGTGCTTTGCCATGGGGTCACATTTTGATACTGAACCCTGAGCTCTTCAAATGTGCCAGATGAAACGAATTGGGTAATTTTGAAGAGTGTGGCACTCCTGAGTATTCAATAGTGAAATAATGAAATCGTTGAAACTAATGCTTAGAAATGCCTTGAAGTAACATTAATTATCATTCTGCAAAGGTTGCTGCCTATAGAATGGGGGTTACTAAATAATCTAATGCTTTTCTAACTTCATTCAACAAAGTGTGCCTCTTAAAAGTTAACTTCCTTTCTCTAAGGAAGCATTGGATTCATTACTCTGAGGGTGACAGACCACTGGAACTGCCCAGAGAGGCTGTGGAGTCTCCTTCTAGGGAGATATTCAAGACCTGTCCAAATGCCGACTTGTGTGACCTGCTGTAGGGAGCTGCTTTAGCAGGGGGTTGGACTCTGATCTCCAGAGGTTCCATCCAACCCCTGCAATTCTGTGACTCTGCGATATAGCATTTTCTCAGTACTACATCCTTTTAAAGCCTCCCTTACAAAGAGGAGCAAATGGCAGTAAATGAAAGTGTTGTTGCTGTGTCTTCTGACATCTACTTTCTCCGTCTATCACTAGCAGATATTTATCCTTCTGTTTTTTAAAAGAAAAGAAGTCTGAAGGTATTCTGAATTTGAATCCCTTCATATGTACATGTATACCAGCCCCAAAATGAGGCTGTGCAGCCAACGTGCAAGGCAGTTCCCTCATGTAGGAATCCTAGCCCAACATCTCTGTTTCCCAAGTGATAACTCTTATACCAAAATCGACTTAACAAGAGCTAGAGCAGACAGCCAATTTTCAGGCTGTTCACATTGCCTCCTCTTCTCAGTCTGCCAAGGCACGAAGACCTTGCATAACCCAATGATGGAACAGCAGTACAGCAGGTCTCTATAGGAGATGAAAACCTACTTGCTCTCTACAAAGGCAACATTAGAAGATTTCATAGCAATTCTACATCGTGATATTTCCCGGAATTATTTGCCTCCTTCTGTTAACAGAAATGGTAACTGCAGAGCTTTGCTTTTGAATAGCATTTCTGCACATGAATTCTTATCCAAATAATTTGAGTCTGCAAAGCAAGGATAGGATTTAGCATTCTCTTAGTACCTGTTTCCATATATCTTTAAATAGTTTTGAAGTTTTCGGTGTGCTTACTAATAGACTTGTTCTCAGTAACTTTAATTCCCAACCTGATTAGTTCCACAAATGTGGGCTTTTTTTATTTCAGGAACTTCATTTTTCTTCCACCGGTTATTATAGCTTCATGCTGCCATTCTGTAGGGCTTCCCCCAAGGGTATTGTGTTTCATGTGGTTTTCTCAGAAGAAGGAATATTTTTAGTACCTCAGAACTGTCTCTCCATAGTTCTGCTACACCTTTTTCCTTCAGTTGTTTCGGATTTGAAAGTAAGATGCCACTAGTAACACAGGAAGGCTGCAGTCAACGCCAGCCTGTTCTCAGTGCTGCCTACAGACTGATGCAAATTGGCATATTTAAAGCCTAGGCAGACAGCAGCTGTGTAATCCAGTGGCATTTCCTTCTAAAATGTTCTGCACAGAAGAGGAGCTTGAAAGGAACATGAAATGAAGTAACAGCTTAGAGATAATTCCAATTCCAAAATAGGAGGCAACACTACGCTAAGCAGCAAATCTTTTTTCCTGTATCTGCAGAAAGGGTAAGATACTCCTGACATGCTGTTTCTGCCATCGGGTAGGTGCCCACAGACCTGCTTCTTTTGTCACCTCTCTGACCACACTGCAGTGCCCTCCAGCCTATGCTCACAGTTTTCTTTCCCATGGAAACCAGGACGCTTTTGAAGAAGAAGAAGAGTGGAAGGGATGCTGTGTACCTTATTTCAAACCGCATGGCTTTAGGAGATGAGCAGAAAACAATGCCAGCAAGATGCAGCCCTTTTTTTGACCTTGCTAAGTTTCAGTTAGCCAGACAGCGTCTGATTTGAGAAACAAGCTGAAAAAAACCTCGAAGCATCTGATTCAAGCAGAAAAGTTCCCACAAAACTGGAGGGAAATAGAGACTTAAAACTAGTAGGTGCAAGAGCACAGACAGTTACATAGCTTCGAGCCTCCCATCACAACCTGTCCTCAGCTGTGGAGCAGACACAGTGAATCACGCTCCCTCAAAAGCAGAACGCTGCTGTCTGGTGTGTTTTCCTTCAGGACACTCCTTGCAGTGTGCAGGAGTTCCTCCACGCATGTGAGAAATTAAGCAGGGGAGGCAGGAAACCAGCAGAGCTGTGTTAGAGCCTTGGGTAGACTGATCTAGTGAAGTGTCACTGCTCGTGGCAGGGGATTGGAACTAGATGGTCTTTAAGGTCCTCACTAATCCAAACCGTTCTGTGATTCTGTGGTGCCTACACCCTAAAATTAGGATGATTCCTGTGCGATTTCATTACTGAAATCACAGTGGTTGGGGAACTTTTCTTGGACTGCTGTCTGTGGGTTGCTGTAGCAGAAATGCTGAGTCAAAGCCTGAAGCAGTGATTGAACACCTGGTAGGAAGACAGGGCCAGCCCCAGGAAGCTCAGGTGTATGTAACGCATCTGAGTGATCAGGAGGAATAGAGCCGGGATCCACCCCTTCCCAGACCTTAATAAGGGCTGGCAGTGGAGGTGAGGCTGTTTTGTGTGAGATCCCTGTGTGCCTGAGATCTTTTGAAGATAAGCAGCTTTTTTTCCTTTATTTTTGTGCCTGTTGCATTTGAGCAAACCTTTGCTTGCTGCAGCCTGGGACCTTGCTATTCCACTGCCATTGCTGCATTTTCCATTGCGTTACAGTTGCCTAACCTAAGCTGTTTGCTCTTCAGTGCACTGAGCTGGCCACCAAGGCTCAACTGCTTCCCTGCAAGGCCAGAAGGGAACTGTCCCCACCATTGCTCCCTCAGCAGAATGTCTTTCTGGCTGGGCTGAAGTGAGGAACGCTGCTGTGCCTGACACCTGGTAGCAATATTTGTGGAGTCCCACCTAGGAGGCAGGACCACAGAGAAGGTATAGTAATCTGAGGGGCAGCTCTCAAGGGATGAGGTTTCCGTGTGCAGCAAAATGTGATTTAACGTTGAGCTGCCTCAAAATAAAAGGCTGGAAGAATCTTCTTTCCCACCTCTGTTTTTATCACATTCTTCTCTTTACCAGCATCTTTGGGCTTTCGGTTTCTCCAACAGATACAGTCTGTTCTGCTTCTGGAAAACCTGAGGAAAGGAACTGCAAATGGAAGATATGGCCCCTCATTTCTTTCTCTTCTTCCCCCACACTCTTTCTTAAAAAGAAACGCTTTGAGCATTTGTTTCCTTTTGTTTGAACCCAGGTTGCTTTTCTTTACTGCTTTCTCTAGCGATTTCGGCTCTGCTTTTTGTTCAAAAAGAAATAAACCGCTTCATATTTAAAAGCCACAAATTGCTGCTTCCGTGTTGTCAGAAAGATGGGTCTCTGTCCAGGCTGAGAAATAACACCCAAATCTGCCAAGTTTTGTCAAACGTTACCTTCCTTTAACAAGAAATATTGACGGTTTTTAGTATTAAAGAGAAAGAAGCCATTTGAATGGTTTATGTGAGAGGGAAGGTTCTGTGTTTTCTTGGGCACAGACATAGAGGAGGAAGAACACAGGAAGACACAATAAAAAGGAAACCAGAGAAATTCCTGACTGAGGGCCAATTTTAGTCTATAATTGTTATTGGATTCTGCCAGTCTTAGTCATGTAGTGCGATCTCTATTGATTTCTGAAGGTTCCTCACAGGGTAAGCTAATGTTTAACTTAAGTATTACAGGATCTTGTCTTTCAGAAATGAGAGCCAGGAAGATTTACCAACTCAGCTGCCTTATTCCTGACTGATCAGCCCGCTTGATTCAGGGTTCCTTAACAGATTTTTTTCTAGTGCAAGTGTTGAGGAATAGTATGATAATTACATTTGTATTCATTCTAACAGGGTGTGTTCCAACTCTCCCTTCGTCATGTCCTACAGAGAGTTATCTGGTAAAAGAATGACATGCCTTTGTTGAAAGGAAGGAAATCTGGAGCCAGATTTCGGTGCTCATATATACTCATATTTCAAGATGCATAGCAGTGCACGATCAGACTGTGTGAAAGAAAATAATGCAAACCCTTTGAAATCAGGGTTATTTTTTAAGCTTATGTGATGCAAGACCCTGTCATTACAGGGCAGCTAGCTCACTTCTGACTTCAGCCTTTGCCTCCTAATGCACCCCAATGTGCAGAAAAAACAAACATTGATTTGAGCTGTGCTATGGTGCTATGCATCTCAATAACACTCCGGAGTGATTGACACTGAGCCTGTACCCTAGGGATAGGTCCAGTCTCTGCCAAGAGGCAGTGTTGGAGAGAGGGCTGCAGCTGTGGTCTGAAGGGACCTGGGCAGTCTGTTGATGTTTTCTTCCCCTGTGTCTTGCAGTGCTTGAAGCTGCTAATTGTTCACATTTTCTACTGTTCATTAACATATTTTCTCCTTTAAAATAGAAATGCGTATTTTCTTCCTGAAATGCTGATCACAAGGAGGTGCTTTGGGTGAGAAGGCTTTTCCAGAGAGGTTACACATGCCAGGTAGTCACTCTGAATGGTTATTTCCAGGTAGATCCTTCAGGGTTTTTGAGGTTACATATGGTCTGATGTGCCAGTTGCACAATTTGCCTCTTCAAGATTTAAATATTAACATAAATGCATATTAAAGTACTATGCATTAGCTCTTTAGTTGAAATAAGAGCGGGTGTTTTAGCAGAGGCAAGCAAATACTGTTGGTTTACCCTGGCTTGAGGATTTGGCCTGTTATTTCTTCTCTGTACGCTTGTTAGCAGAGCTACATGCTATGTAGTTAAGGTTTTTCCTAGAAAATGAGCAAGTAATTGTGTGTTTAGGCTGACTAGTGGTAACGCTGGGGAACCTTTTGCAGAAACTCACACAAAGCTACTTATTTGACCCAGCCATATGTCCTGGGCCTACCTATTCAGTTCGTCTTCCTTCTCTCAGCAGCCTCATCTAAACAGATATAGAAGAGCAGCTCAGGTGACCACAGCACCCACGTGTCTGACTAGTGTGGCCTTGGAAGGAGGCCCTGGAGCAGCTGTCTGTGCTTCTGGGGCAGCATCCATGGGCAGCTCTCACACCCAGCCTGACTACAGCCAAAGTACAGAATTAAGTCCAGTGCTTTCTGATAAGCTCTGCTGTTGCTGCTCAGGTGCAAAGTAATAGCAGTGCATGTGAAATAATGCCGATGCTGATTTTATGGTACAATTTGAGCATGGTTTTCTCAGGCTTTATTTCCTCTCTGCTAATTATGCTGTGGGTACGTCTGTGGGTATTTGTATGTTGAGATAAAAATACTGGTGGTGCTCATCTCCCCCTTTTCTGCTGCTGCTGCTCCCAGTCAATGCTTGTGGCCAACATGCCTGCATACGCACAGAGGTATGCACACAGTACCCGGTCCTGCCTCTTAATTGTTTTTATCCCAGTTCCTGCTCTTCTGCTTTGTGCTGATGAATGGGAAATTGTAGTAGTGTCGTGTCATTTCACTGGCTTCTCAAATGTAGGAATTGTGGTAAAGTTGAGAACAAGCGAGATTGGATTCATAGTTCCACCTCCTTCCCTAATTAGCCAACCGCAGTATCTGCGGAGACAAAGAGGGAGTGAGATTTCACCACGGCAGGAGTGGGGGAGGTTCTTTTTTGTCTGTTCTTTCTTGTCCGTCTGTTCTCACTGAGACTGAGCCCTTTCATGGTGTGTTCTTTATTTACAACTTCTCTGACTACGCTACGTCAAAGGTTTCCCTGACCTTGGCTCCATGATTATGCAGCAGAGCATTATAAATTATCTTGTCACTAGAATCTGCATTTAGGCAAGTATAATCACTTTCTTGTAAGAACCCAGGCTGGGTATACAGAAACAAAAAGTCTACTGCATAATAATGAGAGCAATGTGCTACTTGGGAAGAAAAAACCCTCTGCCATATGGGAAACTACCACAAAGGGTTCTTGGAACCTGAATGCTATTAATTTGTGCAAAGTGCTTAGCAATCCTTTGCGAAAGGTGGTAAAGTGTAAAACGTTATTTTAAGCTATACTGGAAAACGCAGCATAACCTGGCTTTTATTGAATAGAGCACTGAGTGTCTGCGCCTTGCTGCAGTGACACTTGGCAGTGCTGCACTCACTGCTTGGCAGTGCTTCTGCAGGCTCCATATTGCAGGGAGCGTTCTTCACCCTACTGGCTCTGTGATCCATGTGACTCACAGTCTACTTCTACAGCCACGGTAATAAAGCATTTAGTGCTAGTTCCTTGTGATGCATCAGGGGAGTGAGAAGGAGCAATTGTATTCTGCTTGATGCTAGAAAATCACATTATGTAGATTAGGAGTCAAATGGCTGTGTGTCTGCAGGTGCGTATGTGCACACAGATGCATACTGATTCCTTTGAGGATATATATCTTTCCTTGGCACTGAGAACTGCAGGAGATGTGGAAGGGATTGGCTATGATAGCGATGATTGTGTCCAGTGAGCTAGAATCAATTTAAGAGGCAGCATGTTTGCTAATGCTACAGCTGCTTTCGTGTTTGTTTCACTTCAGCTTAGAACTGTACTTTCTGTATCTCAGACTGATGGAAAATATCCCTCCCATAAAATGACTCTTCAGTTTGTCTCCAGACCAGCTCATGAGCATTTTCCATTTCTTTCTCCACAACCTTGAATGTACAATCTTGAGCTCATATATATATATATATATATATATATATATATATATAGCATACAAGGGAATCACAGTATCTGGTTCTTACTCCAAAGATTTCATAATTAGTCTTTAAGCACAGTACATTCTCCTCTCCCTCTCCATAGTAACAGAGGAACCGTTATTTTGGTTTATTCGTTAGGAATGTAGTTAGTATTCAGTGAATCAAATCAGAGAGCAGTATTTCACGTAGAATCATTATGAATATGTATTTACTTGAATAAGCTGTTGATTTTGCATGAATTCTGCACGCTGTTTCTTAGACAAATATGCTAATGATTGATGTGTGAAAATTTACTTTATTTTGGGCTTGTCAGACTAACTAACACAGTGCTCCAAATCCAGAAAATGATTTCTTTGTGCCTGTAGGGCTGTAACAATTATGGGAATATTCCAGGGAAGCTTACTGCTAATACATGAAACTCTTCTCATACGGATTTGGTGACACTGCAGCGATGTTTTCGCACAGTTTTTATTTTGGAGTTGTCTTTTGGCATTGGTATTCCATCAAGTTCTCATAGCTATATTGGAGCTATATCAGAAAACCTGTTTATTTAGGATCCTTTCATGTGGTCTCCGTGACAAACACTGTGGCCAACAATATGCACAGTGATGCCAGTGATGCTGGGCACTTGCTGGTGGTGTGGGCCGTTCCAGTGGATGGCAGTGATTTCAGCAGGCAATATGGACAAGTGGATGTCATTTATCTGAATGCTAACAAGGCTTTTGACATGATCTCCTGAAGTATCCCTGGACCTGAGCTTGAAAGAGAAGGACTGAAGAGCAAGATAGAAAGGTTGATGGAAAATTGACTAGACCACCAGGTGCAAGGAATAGCATGCAGCAGGTCAAAGCTGAACTAGTGGCTAGTTACTAATGGTGTGCCTCAAGCACTGCTACTGGGTCTGATGCTATTTAATGTCTTCATTAAACCTGAGTATTGGAATGAGATGGACTTCCACCAAGTTCACTGATGATGCACAATAGACTTAACAGTCAGTGCACTGAAGGGCCATGCACTGAAGAGAAGTCTCTGCTGTCTGGAGAAGTTATTCAACTGAAATTTCATTAAGTTTAACAAAGGCAAATTCAAAGTCCTATACCTACTAAGAAATAATGCTATAATAATGCAACAGCACAGGCTGGGGTCCATCTGGCTAGTAACATATATGTGGACCATGTGCTGAACAAGAGCCAGCAGTGAGCCCTGTGGCCAAGGCCAGCAGCATACTGGCTGTATTACCAGGAGTGCAGCCAGAACCTCAAGGGAAGCAATTACTCCCATTGCTCTGGACTAAGAGCATATCTGCAGGGCTGTGTCCAGAATGGGGCTCCACACTAGTGTAGGCATGGACAAGCCTGAGCAAGTTCAGCAATGGATGCCAGGATGATCAGGTTGTCGGGGCATACTGTATACGAGGACAAATCAGCAAAGCAGAGTTACTCATCCTGGAGAGAAGGTAATTAAGGGTCCTCCTCTCTGTTCTCTGTAACTATGCAAGTGCTCACTGAGAAGGTACAGCCAGACTTTTCTGGAAGCATACAACAAAAGGGCCAGGGGCAGTGGATGCTGGTTGCAATGAGATAAACCCTGTTAAGATACAAGATCTTTACAGTGAAGGTAATCAAGCACTAGAACAGGCTCTCAGAGAGGCTGTGGGCTCTCCGTGCTTGGATACATTCAATACTTACCTGGATAAGGCCCTGAGTAGCTTCATCTTAATTCAAAGTTGACCCTATTTTGAGCAAAGCTTTGGACCAGAGACACAAGCGATCCAGCTTACTTTATGGTGAGTTTATGACTAACAGTTGGAGGGGATTTTGCACTTGGAAAAGTGCTCCTTTTATCTGTATTTTGGATATCTTTCATGTAACAGTAAATTGCACCAGAAAAGCATCCAAAGAAATAAGTGCTGAGACTAGTTTGTATCATGACAGTCTGCTGTGGGTTCGTAATTGTATTACTCTGAGACTGACTGCTTCTATAGCTATAGATTTCTGTATCTGAGCACTTGTCACCTGGAGTGAAAGTCTGATGCTTTCATCTAAAGGTCATGGTGGATGCAGCCTCTGCCCTTCACTGGCCTGGTTGCACCAGATAGGCTGTGCAATCCTTTTGAGGTATGAATCATCGAACCACAACATGGCTTGGGTTGCAAGGGACGGCAAAGATCATTGGGTTCCACTTCTTTCCACCGGTAGGGTTGCTGACTGCTAAATCAAGCTCCAGCCCAGGCTGCCCAGTGCCCCATCTAGCCTGGACTTGGACACTTCCAGGGATGGGGTTTCTATAACCTCTCTGGCAGTCTGTGCCAGCACCTCACCACTCTCTCAATGAAAAATCCCCCAGCATCTAAAAATAAAGACAATGAAGAGACATGACTTTCCCAATAGAAAAAGCCATAAAAAAGCCAAATTTGCAACCTAAGTATCGTCTTTAGCATCGCTTCAGCATGGAGAACTGTGTGAGAAATTCCAAGCTGATCTGAGTGAAGATCTGTCCAGATTTGAGTCAATGGGAATCGTGCCACTTATGTTAATGATAACAGGATTTCACAGGCCTGTATGTAAAATCCTGGAAATAATTCACGAGTTTAAGGGCAGTATTTAGTGCAATAATAAGCGAGGTAAACGGGTTGACATGAAAACGCTCCTTGTTCACTACCTTTGCCTTTAGTGGTTGTTGTTTTTTTTTGCTTTGTTTGCTTTTGAAAGGCTTCTTGCAAACTGAACTTAATGGTCTTTTTGATGGTGAACCAGGAATTAACATTTTTGATGTGAATTTGTATATGGGGAAGTATATGTGGCATTGTGAATGGGAACTTCAGTAGCAGGGAATTGCCTGATGTGCCCAATGAAGTGCGTAGGACAGACTTCCAATGTGTTCACTACGCTTCCATAAAACCTCTGAAGATATTTTAGCTTGAGTGTATGGAAAACAACTGAATAAGAAAAGTTAAATGTAGATGATAGATAGCTACGTGATACGAGATTTGTTCAGCATTGCTCCGCTAATATAACTGATTGAGTACAAGATGTGTTGCTTGCCATTTCCCGGAATAAAAAAATGAGCTGTTGAGTCTTAACTCTCTCTTCCAATTATGGTTATAAAACACTGAATCAATTCGTTCTTTAAAAAAAAGAAAACAACAAAAAAAAGCACTTGCAATAGCGCTTGGAATTAAACAGTTGAACAGAATTAATAATGATTCCAGATGGGTTGTATTTGGCACTAGGAAGCGTGTGAAAGGAAACATTTTAGGGAACTCGTTTTAAACCAGAAGTTTGAATGATTTATAAAAGTCCTTGAAAGGTTTTTTCACGAGTAAAAGCACTCTTTCAACCTTTGCATGCTTGGAGCTAACAAAGGAAGTGACACTCACTGAGTGAGAATCTCGCCGCCGGTGAGAAACACGCATATGATCACTAACAAAAATGGCTGAAATAGAATAATGAAAAGCCCTTGCAATGCCAGATTCTCAGCACACCCCATGTGCCTTATTTACCTATTAGTTAAATAAGAAAAAATGTCAGTTCCTTGCATTTAAAGAGTACTGGAAGCAGGAAAAGCTTTGTGATTGTGAGGTAGATAGGTGGGTGCTAATACCTGCAGCGATATATGGGGAACAAGAGCACCTTCTATTTGTAATTTAAACTTTTCCTTAGGTCTGTGAGAGACGAGACACTGGGCCAAAACCAGTGAGGCCTACGTCTGATAATAATTAGTTTAGTATCTAACATTAGGCCAACTTGGAAATACTGGAAAAGGATAAAGGCACATTTAAAAACACTTATCCACAAGTAAATGTTATCGTACTCCACTGACTAATTGTCTCCCTTTCCAGCAGTATCTTTGTTATAACCGCAAAGTATTTAGTAGACATTTAGCTCTCTTAAATGCAAGTCAGCAACTACAGTTAGGAAAAGAGTTAGCATCATGTGGTCAATCAGCTTTTTTACTGGTTACTGATGATTCATAGGTTATACTTACAGAGGAACAAGGAAACAGATTACGCACACTTCATGTGTTAAATTAAATCAATTATTAATAGGCAGATGGACATCTTACTAACTTGTATTCTGTAATGAACTTGTGTGAATGGTAAACAGCAAAGCAGAATCCAATAGAGTGCCCTGAACGACTTCTTTTGTTTAATCAATTAAGGTTTTCATCTAGTGTCAGTTAATGGAACTTAGTGAATTTCTGCATCCTGCCTCCTCTCCTATGATGTACAGCACATTCCTTGATCAGGACTTAAGGGAGGATGTCTTTTGAAGGGGAAGCAAAAAAAAAAATGACAGTGCGTGGCTTCTGTCTTGTATTACACCCATTTGTAACCTGCAGGTTCACTTCATTTTTCCTACAGAGCCTGAAAGGTCCCCTGGCACAGTTAATTCACAAATGCTCCAGGACATTCTCCTTGCCAAATTCCATCCTTTTATTCCCAAAATCTCTCTTCTTTACCCTACCACCTTACATACCTGCCCATATAACAACCTGTCTTTGCACACCCAAGGCTGCCCACTTCATTATTTCTGGGTCCAAGCCGAGCAAGTCTGTTTGTAGAAGGCAGTTGGACTGCACCCCCACCTTCCTTTGCAGTGGTCCAAGCTCCTGGAAGCTCATCTGTTTCAATGAATAAGTGGTATTCTTCTTTATCGACTATCAAATGTTAACAAATGGTTCCACAGGCAAACTATTGGATGCCGGTGCTTCTTGGAGCAGTCATGTGTTGATAGTAGCACGGCTTTGTTGTGTGTCATTATTCTCGTTACAATGTAAAAGCAGATGCAGCATGATTAGGAATTCCATTTATTAATTCTAATTATTATTTCTAATTCTGCACTCCCTATGCCTGGAGATATTTGAGAGATGCGTGGAAGTGGCACTGGGGGATGTGGTTTAGTGATGAACTCAGTGGGAGAGGTTGATGGTTGGACTTGATGATCTTGAAGGTCTTTTCCAACCCGAATGATTCAGCGGTTCTGTGATGTTTAATTCTATCTTAGCGTGTCGTAGATCGCACCTCTGCCTCCTGTTAATTACAACTTTAAGAAATAATACCGTTGCTTCCTTTCCTTTTCTGAATTTGCCAGGCCTTCACTTCTTTCCCTGCACCACTGCATGAACTTGGAAGAAAAGGTTGCATCCTACACATTGGATCTGTGAGGGTTTACTTTTAGTCTGCCTGTACTGAGCCAGATTCTTGAGGCTCCGCACAACCAACAGGACTGCGCTTTTCAGGCTGTGCTTTCTCTTCTCATCTGCTTTGGGAGTTCTGGCCATAGACACCATCTTCCTTTCATCCTCTTTAAGAGGGTTTACAGGCCTATTCTGTTGTTTCTTCTGGAACCTTCCTTGTCCTTTCCTGGGGTTGTGATATTTTGCAGGTAGTGCTATTCCCTACCTTCTTCAGTAGCTTGCAGGAATGGTATCAGATTGTCCATATTTGGAATTTTTCCATTCATTTGATATATACGGATGAATATGACTTCATAGTGCTTGAACCAGCACTCATTGAAGCGAATGGAAAAATTCCTAATCCCCTCAGTCAGTGGGCCTCAGAATCTTGGCTTTGGTTACTCTGAAGCTCTGTGCCTTTTCTAGAATTACTTGGAAGTTTACAAAGTTTTTTAAGTATGGCAAAAATGGGACATCACGGTTTCACGGCACCACAGCATGGCTGCGTATGAATTAGAAGAGTCAGAGAATCTGCTCTGCTCAGTAAAATAATACTAACGGTTTGGAATTCGTGTTGGGCTCAGGCAGGCAGAGCGGAGCACCAGCAGCTCTGCCTAGGAAATGCAGGGAGGAAAGCCAAACCTCATCAACATTTCTTTTCTAGGAAAATAGGTTTTGAAACAATGTAAATAAACACACTGGCAAAGGGGGGAGGAGAGGATAAGATTGTTATTTTCTGGAAGGACCATCTAGGACGAAGGGGTTTTTTTCCATTTAAGAAATGGTCTGTGGAAAAAAAGAATTAAAATCTGTCAGATAGAAACGCACAGTCTGGACGAGAAGAGAAACAGGTAAATGAAAATTAACCTGTTCCTTATTAGAGTCGTAGCTGTCTGTGAATTACTTGGTGTTTTAAAGATCTGACTTTCTGACAATGGACAAGTTTCAACAGAGGATTTTTAACCCATGTATTTTTACCTCCTCGTGCGATGCAGCAGATACCAACACTAACGTTTCTCTTATTTACAGAAATAACCCTGGATTTGACTGAAGCCCCTGGAGAAGTATGACCTTGCTGTTCTCCCTTGCTAAGAGATACAGCCTTCCTGTCTCCTTGGCTAAGCCAAGATACCAGCAGAGGCTTGAATACTGCAAGATCCTACGGCTTTCTGGGTTGCTTTAAGCTCACTAAAAGCTGTGTTACACAGTTATAACACAAGCTTCAGGTCTGCATGTGCACAGTGTTATTTCATTTTGGGGATATATCCTTTGTAACACCTTTCAGGCTTGAGGAAGAGGCTTTTAACTGTTTCCTGCTGGCTGGGGAAGGAAAGGACAATTCCCAGCCCATTCCTTGGCTGTGCTCTCAATCAAATCCTGGCTGTTGCAACCAGGGCTCTGCAGATGTGGGAACCCCTGAAGGAGAAATTAAAATGTGGTTCTACTTCTAATGCAGATTGTAGGACATCAGGTAACTGTCTGGGCATGCAGGCACACAATGCTTGTGTCAAAGGAAAAGCTTACAAACCAAATCTGATTGCTTTATTGATGCTTTGTTGTTGTTGTTGTTCTTAAAAATGCAAATTTTTAGTAGAATCAGAAGTATTTCTGATATGTCAAAACAGGCATTTGAATAAACTTGCAGATTATACAACACAGTAGAAAGTGAAGCTCATTTCTGCTTTCCCAGTTGCCTAGGTGATTAACATGAGATAAATACAGTTCTTCCTATGTCTGCTCTTAAATCCTTAAGACAAAGAGTTTTTGACTTGGTGTTGAAACCTGCGAAGGTGCTTTAACATCCAGATTTCACAGGAGTTGGACTCTCCTCCCTTCCCATTCCTTGTGTCACATTTCTGTTCTTAGGTCACCTTACAGGTGCTATTTAATGCCCTGCAAACCCCTCATAGGCTGGGAGCTGGGGTGGCTGATCTCAGTGGTGTGTGTGCTTATGTGTAAAGCTCATACTAGTCAAAAATACCAAGTAATATATAATTATCTGTAGTGCCATTAACACCCTGTAAGCATTAGAGCAGCAAAAGGTGTTCGGCTGTGTGGAAAAAAACAGATTGCTGGGCTAGAAATCAGGATACCAACTGCTGCCTCTGGCTTTGGCACCGAGTGGTGTAACCCTGAGCTAGTCAGCTCATTTCTAATTCCTCCCCTGGTTTTTCCTCTGTCATCTCTATTTAGATAGAATGTCCTTTGCGGCAGGGATTGTCTCTCCCTGTGTGTTTGTACAGTGTGTGACACAGCAGGCCCCAAGCTCCATGGGTGGCTGCAAGATGCAGAACCTTCATGAGAAGAGACTTCTGCTGCAGAAATCTCCACGTACAGTGGCTTCAGAAACCTCAGTTCTGCTGCCTGTTCCCCCTTCTCCTTCCCGGAGATCTCAGGCTGTTTGTAAGAGAGCCTCAGCTGGAGGCTGCTAAATGCTGGGGTCCTTATTTGACAGATCAGGAAAGAGAAATACAGCAACGTGGAGTGGATTTCTCCACCTCACACAGGAAACAGGCTTTTTTTTTCCTCCCCAGATTCAGTGCTACAAAGAGACGAGACATTAAATAATAAACACATACATAATCCAAGCACGCTTTCCAGCTTTTACCTCCTGCTTCCTCTCCTTCATGGGCCCACAGAAACCACCACATCTGCGTGTGCTTCCTCTACTGTCTCCTCTTTCTTCCCCTCCTCTGCTGACCTCTGGAAGCACTTCAGGGATTACCTGAGCGGCTCAGAGGCGCACAGAGAGATCTCTGCTTTCCAGAGACAGCCATTGAACACGCCCATAATGCCTAATCCAGCCTGAGGCTGTGGATGCCTGCCTTCACCTACCCTTGTTTACCATCAAAATGAGGCATTTGCTGTGGGACCGTGAGCATCCACACATTCACTGTAATCAAATTTCGTTGTTGCTGCTGCTGGGAAGCCAAGAAGGACATTTTCACCCTTCATTTCACCTCACAGCATCACAGTGGAGGAAACAGATCAGAGCAGTGTCTCTTGTAAGGGCTAAACTGGGGTAAGGGATTGCGGTGTCATTGGTTGGGCACTGGCAGAATTTGGAGGTACGGTCAGAGCAGTCCATTGCCTTGGTGCTTACCAGGAGGGGAAAGCATCCTGTGGGCCAAATCCTTCCCACTACCGAGGCAAAACAGAGGGTGAGCTGCCTTTTGCATTGAGAATCGTAGAATCATTAAGGCTGGAAAAGGCCACTAAGACCACCTAGTCCAACCATCAACACAAATCTGCGCATTGTGAACTTGGAGCTGTTTCAGAAGAGGAAGCTTAGGGAAAGAAAAAAAAGAAAAAAAAAAAAGGAAAAAAAAAAAAAAAGGAAAGAATTTTATTATTACTCTTATTTTTGCTTTAAAAGAAGTTGTTTCTGACGTGTTGGCTGGGCTTCTGTCAGTGCAGCGCTGTGCCTGCGCTGTGCAGGGCGAGCAGCCCCGGCAGTTGGCTGGGCTCGCAGGGCCACCTAGCGGGGTGGGCAGGAGGAGCTGGGGCTCTGCTGCACCTCCCGAGCCTCGTAGAGGCTGCTGAGGGCCTCAGGCTGCTTTGGGGAGCATACAGCCAAACCTCCACCAAACAAAGACTGGGGCTTGAGAAGGGCACCGGAACAGCACTGCCCAAACTGCTGTTAACTGGAAAGCCTTCCAGCCTGGCTTCTGAGTGATTTATTCTCTAAAGCCCGGTACAGACACAATAAACACCTACAGTGGCTCTGTGTGGGAGCTGAATCAGTGGTGGTGTGATTCATCCTTCATTTCCATCGTGGATTTCATGGGACACGACGCTGGGTCATCATGTTGTGATGCAGTCACCTACAGAATGCCATTCAGCTGTGCATTGCTTAGGCAGAAGAAAGCAGTCGGAACTCAAGAAGACAGGAGGACCCCCAGAAAGCAGCAGGGCTGGGCCTACAGGTCCCTGCTGCCTCCTCATCCCATGTGCCTTTGCTGACTCTGTCTCTCAAGATTGCCTCCTTGATGGCACTCCCTCGATGGAGGCTTTCATGGGGGAAGGTTGTTACCTGATCCCTTTGTTTCCATCACAAGTCTAACACTTTCCTGGCCTCTTCCCAAGTACCTACGTGGGAGGGCCTGTATGTGGATGCTACATTTTGGATTGATGGCATCCTGAAACCCTCCAGCCCATGCCTGAAACGGAGGCGTCACGTGTGAGCAGTCCCATACAGTGGAAAGCCAAGCCCTTTCATTAGCACGTGCATTTAATTTTTTTCTCTTAGGTTGAATGCTTTCCCTTTGTAAACTATCAAATCCAGATCTGGGAAGGAACATCCTCCTGCCCCCACTCTGGGGATGTAGACCCTGAAGACATCCTTAACACAACAAAAATTTAACATGAACTGAAGCTCCTGAATCAGAAGCGGGCGCCCTCAACAGAGAGAAGCAGTTATGCTGTTGACGTTCTGAAATCCTCTTCTTCTGAGCTAATGATGTGCTAGCAGTAAAACTGACACAGTTATGGTTATTGAGTCCTTTTCTGAATTTTATGGTTTTTGGGTGTTGCTTTTTTTAAAACTTTTTACCAGAAGCTTGGAAATTCTCTCTTCGGCCTAATAGGCTCTTGCATCATTTCTGTCCTGTGTGCTATATTAAAGAGCATCTACATCATCAGCAAATATTTCTGCCGTGCTGAAACTGCACACTAAGTCAAACTCAAAAGTGCAGGGCATTTATCCCCCCTGGCCTTTCAGCAGAGACTGAGTGGTTTATTCTTCATCAGTTCTGTATTCTAAATAGTGATGACTGGAAGAAACACTTAGGCAATATGTTCAGCATAATTTTTGGTGCCAGTAACCTGCATTCACACATACAAGCTAGCAAAATACAGTTTATATCAAATTATGATTATGAGTGTGTATACAAATAGATGAAAAAAAAACAACTCTCAAGGAGTTTCTGCAAACGACTTAATGTCAAGCTGGAAGTAAATGTCAAGAGAGCGTTCTGAGCAGATGTGTGGAGATCTTCAGGTCTGATGTTCGTCAATATTGTTATTAGTGATTTGGAGGATAAATAACAGAGAACACTTGTGAAATCTTCTCAGTCTGGCAGGTGGGATCCTAACGCAAAGTGATACATTGAAGAGATGGTCTGAGATCAACAAGGTGAAGTTCACTAATGATAAGTGTGAAGCACCGTACCGCGGGGGGAGATATCAAATGCATAAATACGAAATGGGAAACAATCAGCTCAGCATCAGCATGAGAAAATTATCTTGTGTGTAAAGCAGTTCATAAATTAAGTATGACTCAACAACGTGATTATGCTGCAAAAATTGCTAATTCCACCCGGAGTTCTGCTAACAGAAATGTTGTGTGTGGAACACAAGGGATTATGTAGGCATCAGGCTGGATGTCCACAGTTCTTTAATTGCAATCTGGGCACCAAAGTAGATCATACACCCCATTACCTTCCAAATCTTTCCTCTTCCCCCTCTCCAGGCTGTTTTCTGAGATACAGACATTTTTGCTAGCCTTCGCCATGAAGGATCCTCAGCCTTTTCTTCCCTTCAGAAACCAGTGCCCCTGTTCCTGCTGCCTCACATGGTCCTTTCTCACAGAAGCAAATGATCAGTGATGCCAGCAGAGGAGGTCTCCATGGGGATCCCATAGACACATACGATCCCATTCAGGTGGCCTGCGCTGCTCAGACAAAGCTGTAAGGACCCTTGCAATAGGTGTTTCTGCAGAGTATCACGCAGGTACAGTGTGTGTGAATGCATCACGTGCAGGCACAGCTAAGCTCAGAGGGGCAGTGAAAACTTTAAAAGACTGAGGTAATCCCCTGGGAACTAGCACTGTCCCACGTGAAAGAAGAGACTGGTGGGAAGTGATTGTGTTTTGTTGTCTCGTTTTTATGTCACAGTGAATACTTTGATGTGCTTTTTTTCTTGTATCACTCAGGATTTCATACACAGAACCATGTCCTGTGGATGTCGGTCAGGCTTCTCCAGTCCAGGTGTAACACAATGTATGAGCAAGCAATTTGCCAAGACTAAAAACCCCTCTTTGGTGATTTCTGTGGGCCGTCCCGTGATAATAACAAACACGTCATATTTTTTAGATAGCACAAACCCAACACCTTTATATTCGGAGCCCGGGTGGCTGCGTCCCGAAGCATCTGCTGAGGCCTACCACTAGATGGCAAACTTTAATTCTAATTCCTGAATTTCCTTGCCCAGAGCTGTGCTCCTGCCAGGGCTGGTGGCTCTGGAGCTGTAGGCCCTTACACAGCTTCTCCTTTCCCCACCACATGCCCTGTGGTGTCACCAGCACCTTATCAGCCAGCCAAACTCTTGTGGAACCAACGTTTCCCTGTAGGGTGTCCTACCAGTGCATGCAGCACAACCCAAAGTTGTTTTCCTGGGTCCATTATGGCTGCAAGCCCAACAAAAACAGCACTTCTGCCAATGTTTCTCTGTCTGGGGGTTGCTGGTGGTTGCACAGAGCAAGGATGTGGGAGAGGAAGGCCCAGGGGAGGAAGGCTCTGTGCGCTGAGGCCTGCAGACTGCAGGATAATCCTGCTGCCCTCGTCCTTCAGCCCTCTCCTCCCCCTCCTCCCCTCTGGGTGCACCAAGGAGAAGTGTTTGCAAGGCTCCGAGCACTTAGCAGGGTGGGGAGAAGGCTTTCTGCCTTTCTGTCCCTGATGGTTATCTTGGAAAGCATTGAGGTAAGTTAAGAAAGCGATGCTAATGAATGTGATATTCTCCAAGGAAATAGGCACAAACCGTAACCTAGAGTGGTGCCAGCAAAGCCAGTCACCTCAGCTCTCACTGGTGCCCGCTGGGTTGAGAGAATCACTGTTAACATGTGAAGTTCTAAGCGTATTTTAAGAAACTCTAATAATACTGCCTAAATCAATCCTCATTTTCTTACGGATTTATGAAATGGTTCGTCTTCCCCATCAGCCATGTGTGTTGCATTATTGCATGCAGTAAAATCTATTTCCCTTTGAGCAGAACCAGGAAAGCTGGCCCCTAATCCAAGGTATATGCTCCCCTGAACAGAAACAGAATGGGAGGTCATGTTTCCCTTGGTACTGACCAAGGGCTAGACTTAGGTAGGATTGTGAGATGCTTCAGTGAGATAAATCACATTTTCTCCAAAAATATACTCAACTACTCCATGCGTTGTTACCATGAAATATATTTCTTCATCATAGCAGATGCCACAACTTTGTAGCAAGGCAGTTAGCATAGCAACTTCTGCAAATCCTCTCTGAGTTTTCTTGGCATCTATTTGCAATTCTCATTGAAATCCTTATATGTCAAGTAGTTCCAGCACTTGTCCTCTGCACACTTAATCTCTTGCAGACTTTTGTATTTCTTGCAGAATAGTCCCTGCTTTTACTGATTTGCTGTCTTTTAATTATATGGAAAGAATGCCGTTAAGGGAAGACAAATCCTTCATCTTCCAGTACTTGTATGCTTTAACTCTTTTACACTTGTCTAGTCCTACATCCAGCATCATTAGCTAAAAAGCAGACTCAGAGAAACTCCTTCCACCTGCCAAGGAGATTCCTCACCCATCTGCTGAACCTCCACTTTGAAGCCCCAGCTCTGCAGTGGGCAAGGATCTCCCCCGGCTGCACATCACCTGAATTCAGACTAACCTCCCGAAACAAGTCTTTGCCAACAAAAGCAGTACTTCCCATCTGGGATTTAGCTGCTGCAGAAAGGTGATTTCAGAGTACCATGGGTTTGACCTGCCTCTCGGGGAAGCCCTTTTCCTAAGGCATGGGCTGGTACAGTACATTCTGAAGGAGGCACCTACTTCCCATTTTTCTATGGCAGTTCCTCCAACTACTTCTTCAAAGTGCTGCCCAAACTCTTGTCTCTCAAGGTTTGATTTAAATGTCAGATGACCCACAATAAGGACATAGCACTCATAGGGCTGGCTATAGTGTCCAGAGCAGCTGTTGGGGAAAGACACCACTGTTTCCAGGTGAGGCCAAACTTACCCACTGCTCACTGAACGTGGAATAAAGAGGTGCTGAAAGCAAGACTCCCAGCTTGGCCTCCATAAGCATTTTAATTCACTGCTATCAGCTTGTGTGTACTTGGGGCCATTAGCAGCACTTGAGCGGACTAATCCATTGAACCTGGAGGTAAGGCTGTCTTGATCTGTCATTTCTTAACTAGCTCCTTTGGATGACTTCAGCAGGCAACATTTAGTGGTATTTAATGGAACATCTGCAATTGTAGCTTGACAGCAGTTTTGAGTTCAGAATGATATTGTTTATTGGTTTGTCTCGGGTTGGTCGATGTGAACGCTTTTGTGTCATGGTCCAGCCCAGCTGCCTGTTGCCCTACATGTTGTGCAAACAAATACCTAGGGTAACATAAAACCAGACATTAAAGGAATGAATGAGAACTGAGTGGAGGAAACCGTGTGACTTTTTCAATCTTTTTTTTTGTCCCTGCACAGAACAAAGCTGTATTTTAAGATTACAAGACTTTCTATGAAAATGAATTCATTTTTCCTTGCGTTCTCCTCAAGACATCCTGGGGATGCTTCATTTTTCCTTAGTTATTTAATATCAGATTGCAATTTGCAGTTGGTGCAAGAATAAAGAAACCAGAAGAGTAATATTGGTAATTGTTTTCCAACGTGCTGTGTTAACATTCTAGCTGCTCCCTTTGTGCAGCTTGGTAGTAAATAATGGGATGTTTGGATGAAGATCTGGATGTATGAAAGCTATGAGTTGCTAATGCAGCGCAAAGAATCTAGACTTAGTTGGGAAGGCCATAAATATCGTTTATTATTTACTTTGAAGTTTTAGCTCCTTACTTCTCCATCAGGAGTCTGTGATAAATGCAGCATTCTGAATTGTTTTCCCATGTCCTGTGCTAAATAGAATGCAGTCCTTTTACAAAACAGTTTCTCTTCACTGTTCAATTTTTCCCCTGTTCCTAGCCGTACATAGAGTATGGACCAGGGAAGGTCTGGTTTTGATCTCAGACCGCTATAAAGCAGGAGTTAATCCATGGGATTGGTTGTGTGACAACGTGAGGAAATGATTGTGAGATCAGAGTAAAGGCTTCTGTTTGTAGGAAGACTCGTTGCGTGAGTCTGTTTTCCTGGAGAGATGCCTTGGAGCCTTTCACATACTTATTTTGATAATATTTTTAAAAGATACACTGAAGTGAAAAAAGAAGTCGAGGAAAAAAAAGATGTTTCTAATTCTAGTTGTTTCAAGCGGTATCTTAAGGCTGAGCACAAAACAAACCATACATAAATAGTAGAAAACAGTCCGCATCTCGTTGCCATGACAATGCCCTACTTATAGCACATTAAGCTGATTCATGTCTTTTCTCACCTCACTGTTAATAAATTATGGTGGCTGATGAGAATTAAGCCAGCTGGAAGAGCTAGTGAATGTAAGCAGCAAATTAATTTGTCACTTAACCGTGCTGTCCTTTAGGGGAATTACCCTCTATGTAGCAAATAATTTCTTTCTACATGTGAAATGGTAGGAATAGGTTGAAATAGCTAATCTTTGTTCTCTTGGTAGTACTGGAGCATCGTAGCTCATCCCTGTACTGGCAGGAATGGGCACAATTCCTGCACCCACTGTGGGCAGGGACTCCAGCTTGGACTGACGGGGCAGAGTGTTGTATAAGCTCTTCCACCACACCGGTGAAGATTACAGGAATAAGCCTTTAAAAAATTGGTTCCTCAAATTTGGTTCAGTTTTGTCCTTTAAAGCGCAGAGCTTTTGGCCCACAGCTGCTAAGGCCTGTCACCCACGATCCAGTCTTTTTGTTACTCTGATGCACCATGC
Source organism: Excalfactoria chinensis (assembly GCF_039878825.1). Taxonomy (NCBI): domain Eukaryota; kingdom Metazoa; phylum Chordata; class Aves; order Galliformes; family Phasianidae; genus Excalfactoria; species Excalfactoria chinensis. Next base: position 96,795,871 of record NC_092827.1, read on the forward strand.
CTACTTGAGCAGAGTTACATCACTAATGAGCTGGTCTGTGAATAGGGTTTATGCAGGTCACAGTGCAAGAGTTTGGGTGAAATTGGGCATTGGTCAATGGTGATCAGAATGTAGGCTTCTAAGTTCAACAATGGTAATGGTAGAGCTGAATAAGCACTGTATAGCTCATAATAGCAGCCTTTAACAGGAACCAGCCATACTTCTTTCAAACCTTTGCCTCTGTGCTCACTTGAAGTCAATAAACTCTAACAGCTGGAGCTGGAGCTCTGTATTGGAGGACTGTCTGAGTCACAAGCGTAGGGACCTTGAAAAACAGAAAACGCTGGCTCTCGTGACCTGAATTTTGAGGAACACGAACTGAATTCTAATTATAAATACTCTGTAGTCTTCAGGTTCAAGTGCAGGAGTTCTATTGCTTTCCCTGCACTTTTTCTCTGCTGGATGTTTGCATTGTTCTCCAATAGTTTCAGTTTTCTCAGCTGTAAATAAATCGAATGCAAATTTTCTTTGGCCTCGTGCTTTGACTTGAGTTAGCTGAAGAAACATCACCTGAGCACCGTCAGCTGAGAAAGCCAGATTAAATAATCACTCAGAACAGCTTGGCTAAGTTAAGCCTTCTTCCTTTCGATTCCTAATTTCATCCATTTCTCTATTGACAGGCTGGAATCTTCCCAGCTATCAAAATGCTGTTGAAATAAACTTCCCCATGTTTGAATTTTACCAGAAAAGTCTCCACCGGGCAGTGGTGTGTTGTTAAGGAAGTATACCAACTTTCTAACCGTTCTAATTGCACCGGGGATGTCTGCAAAAACACCTTATTAGAGGATAGTGCAGTGAAACTGAACGAACTCTGTGCATGCAGACCTAGCAGCAACTCAACAGATCCTTGATGTCCCTTCATTACGAGAGCTGCGACACCCATTCTCCTCATTACAGAAAGGACAACACCTACAAACACAGCTAGAAGTTACAGATGCATGGTTTTTTTTCATCAAATACATACAAGAAAAATAAATATAATGATGAAAAAAAATTACTTTTGGGCTTGAAACCCCTAAGAGCAAATAGCTTCTAAGAAGCTTGACATTGGTCTCATACGCTAAAGACATCACGGAGGAACTGAGTAAAGCCCACAGTGTCATGGCCATCTTCCAGTGCACTGTCAAATGCAAAGATCCGTGCACTCCCCTTTCCTAACCCTTTTCTCTTCCTTCTGGTTCTGCACTCATCCTTCACAAGACACAGCCAAGAGGATGCCAGACATACTTGTGTCTGATGTCCCTCTTGACTGTGTTAATTCATACTAGGCAAAGTGCTGAAGCCTGGAGTTTTCTCAGTGAAATAATATTTGGTGTGCATGTATTTTCCTCACTGACAGTGCTCAGAAGCACGGTCTCCCTTTTCTTGTATGTGCTTATATGTGTGTGCAAACAGCAATGTGACTCAAGGTTGCTAAACCATTTTGGTTTTCACGCAAACACTTCTGAATAGACTAAGAGGCTTTTGGAGAAGATCCACTGGATTATGTTTGAGAAATGAGTTTCCAAAAAGAAAAAAGTACTTTTCATCATCACATAATAGCTCTGCTTTGCTATGGGAAGGGACATAGGCAGTTTGCTACTGCACAGCACAGCTGGAGAGATAGAGAGTGCAGCTGTGGTGCTCTATAGAGCTGACAGCACAGCAAGGACAGATCCTGATAGCATCAATAGGCTCAGCCTCTTAGTGTCTAGACACTCTTACCCATCCTTTCACAGCAGGAAAATAGTCTAAATGATGATATGGATTTAGCAATTCAAGAGTCTGTCCATGCAACTCTTCCGAAGGCTTTTGAGCCATGAGGAAGACACATACACACATTAGGAACTCTTGTTTTTTTTTTCCTTGTGCTTTACTAAGCTTTATGTCACTCAGTTTCTACACCTTGCTTTTATTCCTCTCTCTCCTGTTTTGCCCTATGTACTGATGCAAGGTGCCATCACACATGAAACTAATACCCAGATCTCATAGATGACAAATGACTGATACCTCCTTTCCCTCGCTGCCGTCATCTACCCTGTCCTGCCAAAGCATCAGCTGCTGCAGATCAGTTTAAGGTCACTTTCTTCCAGTGCAGCTGAGCAAAATTATATCAACTGATTGACCTTCTGTGCAGCTTGGTGTGATGGAGATTTAGGGATTTCAGGAGTTGGAGAATGTAGCAGACATGCTAAGCCACAGCTGAACCAGTGATTGAGCACCTGGTGGGAAGACAGGGCTAACCCAGGCAATCAACCCAGGGGAGCTCAGGTGTATGCAATGGAGCCAGGATCCAGCCCTTCCCAGAACTCATTTAAGGGTTGGCAGTGGAGGTGAGAGGAATTTTGGAGATCCTCGCATACCTGGAGCCTTCTGAGGGTAAGTAGCATCTTTTCTTTATTTCTGTGGCTGTTTCATTTGAGCAAACCCTTGCTTGCTGCAGCCTGGAGCCTTGCTGCTCTGCTGTCGTTGCTCTGCTTTCTGTCATGTTACAGAACAAAGGGAAGGTGATGTTTCTGTATTTTCCTGTGACCATTTTCATTGTTTAAAAGTGTGAGTGCGGGCAGGTTACTTATTTTTGAGTTGCTTCTGAAGCAAGCAGCATGCAGCTGGAGAAGAGCTAAACAGTAAAAGGAAATGGAGCTTCTGCTGGAGCCTTGTTGTCATGGGGTGGAAAAATCAACAGCAGTGAGGGCTTTGTACCGGGAATGGTTTGTGCTTTGGCACAGATACTTCCTTTCCCATGTTCTGGGGGGGATTATGTGTGGGAAGGAATGTAACCTCCAAAACTAGCTGTTACCTTTTTGTCTCAGCCAAGAACTTTGTTAGTTGTCCTGCTTTATGTCCCACTTCAATACTCACTGAATGCCGACACTTGACAGAGGCTTTTCTAATTTACCTGTAGAGGTTTGTTGCACTGTGGGCTTTTTACTTGTCGAAGACATTATCTGGGTTATTTTGTTCAGAGTTGTGGTAATGATTTTCTTGTTCACATTTTATGTTATTTTTGAACATGAATCAAACACTTGTATTTCGAGAAGGCAGAATCTTGGTTCGCAGCTGACATTTTTGGCTTTCCCTCACCTCCTCCAATGTGTGGCGTTGTTTGCTTATGGTCTGTCCTGCGTAGGGAGTTGTATCAATGTAGTGGGGCATTCTCCAGAACATCAGAATCTGTGCTTTTTCTGAGTGGTGGTACCTTTCATCTTGCATAGCAGGGGAAATATATCAGGGGGCAGAATGAAGGGAGAAAGGCATTTCTAGAATAATTGTGATTAAAATCAAGCTTAGCATTCAGCCTCTGGTGAATAGTCCCATTTCTTAGGCCTATTAGAGTAGACCCTCACTGTTGGTGAACCTTCTGGCAGAACCTGAGCCTGAAAGAGTGTGAAGAACAGCAGTACAGCTGAGGCAGTACCAGATACTGGCTTCTTGGCTTTGTTTGTTATCATTTGTCTTGCTGAAGCTCCTTAATGGAGCTAGACTTGGTTTCACTGGTAGCTTTGAACTAAGTTAATCTCTTCAGTGCTTATTGATGAGAGGCTTATAAGCAGAAATTTTGGATGTATTTAAAATAAGTGTCCAACTGGAAGGAACCTAGCTTTTTGGTTGGGAATTCCCTGTTACTGATAGAGCTGTCAGCTGTGTGTACTGATACGTCCAGCACAAGCTGGGTGACAAGCAGAAGACATGGGAGGTGTGCTTCACAGTAATATTTTTGTCATATTGTTTGAGTTGAACTGAACCCTTAAAGGCCATCTAGTCCAACTCCCCTGCGATGAACAGTGACTCCTACAGCTCCATCAGGTGCTCAGAGCCCCATCCAGCTGAGCATCTCCAAGGACAGGGCATCCATCACCTCTCTGGGCAACCTGAGCTGGTGCCTCACCACCATTGCTGTAGAATTCTTCTTTATTACCAATCTAAATCCTCCCCTTCTCCCCCTCTTTTTGAGACCATTCCCTCTGGTGATGGATATTTCCATACCTGGCAAGGACAGTTTGTTGTATCTACAGTTTGCTTCTCTTCCCTGAGGCTACATGATCTCTCTCAAATCCTCGCTGCGTGCAGCTGATCCAAATGCTATGTAATCCCTCTGCAGTTGGGTTTGTTTTGAATCGGCTGGGCATTTCTAGTGCTTTTAACTTCCATATTGCACACCACACCTGTAGGGGGCTGCTAATGTAATTTAGATTCACAGTGGTGGTAACAAGCGGGTCACTGATGGAGTTAATGTCAGCTGCTCCACTAATTACTGTAGGAAAGTGATCCCATCATCCTGGATGAAAACATATAACTCTAGCTTACAAAGCACTTTCAACGACTAATTCAGTTAATGCTCCATTACTGTTTCATTTGAGCTGTGTGGTCCATATCCCAGAGTGAGGCAGTAAATTCCCAACCACTTCAAGAGCTGGGAAAATGTGAAGACAGAATTGTTGCATACATTATTGTGTATTGCTTTCTGTTGCAATTGGTTTGTCTCATGGGGTTTGAGAGCTGCTTTGGTAACATTCAGCTTATAGTAGCTTTAATCCTCCACTTTGCCTCAAAGATATGTGCTGAAAAAAAATATATAAAATAAACTTGTGGGCATCAATCTGCTCTCTGTTCTTTAAACAGTGAAACACAAAAAGACAGTAGTACGCTACTGCAGAAACTTGAATGTTTTTAGGATCTTGGAAAACATGATGGTAGCAGGCTTTACCAATACTCATAAACAAAGAAGAAGAGGAACATCTTGAAACATGTGGGTAGATATACTTGGCCTTGCAGTCTTCTTTCTGCATGAAAATCTCCACAGCAGCCTCAGCCCATGAGAAATAGAACCATAGAATGGTTTGGGCTGGAAGGGACCTTTAAAATGATGTAGTTCCACAGGGACACAGAGGGACCTGGACAAGCCTGAGTGGTGGGTCTATAACCTGTGCATAGCTGCTGAGCTATAGTGAATGTTATAATGATAAGAAACCTAACCAGTGTTGCCTTCCACCTGCAGTTTGTGCTGAAGACCCTGTCATGCATGAAGTTTTTACCTTCCTAAGCTTAGTCTTCAGAAGGCATTAATTTTCTTCCCATTAAGGTGAATGAGGATCCTTGCACTGATTTCTTTCAAGTTTTCTCAAGCTTCTTCCAGTTGTCCTCACTGTCGTTCTTCCTGAAGCCCAATTCCGTGTCACCTTTAATACATCCAAATTATTCCAGAATGTTTGGTGAACAAATCTTTAGAAGAACAGAAGGAAATATAGAGCACTGGGGGTTATTGCCTGGGTTGGTTTGTAAAGGGCTGCATGCTCTAAAGGGGATGCATTCACAATGACAAGCTAATCAAAACTTGAAGGTGTCTGACCTTCCTATAGGCAGATGCTTGTTTGCTTCCCATCTGAACTGTATCAAAACTGACAGGGGACAACAGGCACAAACCAAAACACAACAGATTTTACTGTGAGAATGACAGAGCATCAGAACAGGCTGCCCAGAGAGGCTGTGGAGTGTCCTTCTCTGGAGGTACTCAAGACCTGTCTGGATGCCTACATGTGTGACCCGCTGTAGGGAGCTGCTTTAGCAGGAGGTTGGAGTTGCTGATCTCCACAACTCTCTTCTGTTGCATAGGAGCTGCTGATATGTGTGGTTATAGGTGAAGTGGGAGATAGCCATGGAGTGGCTATATTCATATAGATATGGTAAAAATACCTTGTGAGAATGTTGGCTGCTGACAGAATGAATATGGTGATATGGCCCAAAGGGATGAATGTATCTTGTTTTGCAGTACATTATTCTATATGGCACAAAGTGTTTAGTGTCCCCTGTAATACTGAGTGCAGCACTCCTGACTGATGCATATTTAGAGAGCTGCATCTGTTTTTCATATGGGATGACGACAGCTGTCTTCATATGAGCCCAGCAGCTTACATACCACTGAAGAGCCAGGGCTAACACTCAGAGCATGGCACAGTGCTGTGCCCCTTCCTGCTGGATGACTGCTCGTCCCTTTGCATCCTACAGCTTCATAGGGCTGCCTTGGCGCTGCTCCACTTGGCCTTGCTGCTGCCTCTCTAGGCTGCCTTTTGGCAGATGGCTGCCTGCCATAAGCAGAGTGAGACTGGCGCAGCTGCTGTGTGCTGACCCAGGCATAACTCAGCAAATCTTACTGTATCGAAGCACAGGCAAGCAGTATTTGTCTGCCTGTGTGTGCTTGTTTTGACCTTAGTGAGGGGAGACTGGTGCTGCTGCTTGAAGCAGATGGGGAACAGGAGCATGGTAAAACATCTGTGAGGTCAATTGCAGCAGTCCTGTTGGGGTCTTTGTGTCCAGGAACTGCAGTTCAGGGCATTCCTGTTTGTTCCTGGCTGAGAGCTGAGCTGCTGCTGGGGATAGTGCAGCACAGGGGTGAGGGTGGATGGTGAGGGAAATGGGACCTGCTTTCCTGTTAATGGCTTGTCAGCCTTGCATTGTGGCTTCCTGAACTTAAATCCTATATGCAAAGTGTGGAGCTTGTCTCCAATAAAATGGAAAGATTTGGCCTTCTGCATGGCCATGTTATCCAACAAAATATACAGTGTTCCAAGTGCTGTGCTCACAAAGGGTGCTTTGGGTGCATGCAGGCAAAGTACTGCATGTGAGGATGACTGACTGTGGGACAACTGCAAACCTGAGTTTGACAAACTGCCTATACGAGTCCTGATTTTCCTGGCAGCTTTTCAGTCTGTTGCTCCAAAAACTGCTGCACTGATTGCTGTGTCACAGTACTGATTCCAGGCCTTTCTGTGCTTTGCTGAGGTGGATCCTGGCTGCACTGTGGCTCACTGTGATAAATGGGGACAGTTCTCATCTCCTCAGAGTAGGCTTGGCCTGGGAAGTGGCTGGAAGAGACAACTTAGAGTGACAGGACCAACAGAAGGAGTATGTAATGGGCTTTTAGGCAAAGGTTTCATTGGTACAAATGGCTCTTATGTTACTGGGGGTTTAAGGCAGGTAAAGGGACACCAGCTTGTGTCTAGACCCTGTGCATTACCAGAGGCAGCATAGCCTTGCATTTTGGGTTTTTGTGCTTCTATCAGAGCTCTCTGAGCTTGCCCTGTTTCTCCAATTGAGTTGCTTTTCTTTCCTCATTTTCATCTAATGAATCACTCCTGGAGTGTTAAGCCTCTTGCAGTCACCTGAGGTGCTTTAGACAGTCACTTCTACCAGTAATCTTCCACCCTCCAACTCTTACTGGTAACGTCCTGGATTTCTGGGAACCTCGATTCCAGTGCAGACACATCAGCTCTTTAGTAGGTGTGCAGCAAACCTGCCGTGCCCCTGCTGCATACAGAACACCAGTTTGTGTATACAGAGCTTAGCCAGTGCTTTACAGACGTACTAATGGGTGCAGCAGGATGCTGCTTTGCTGTCTGCAGCATTTAGCAGGTGGATGTCTGGAGGAGAAGGAATTCAGCTGCAGTGAGAACTCCAGACTGGGCTGTCTCTATATGAGGAAAGTGGTGACAGGGACTTGTCACCAAGAAGTGTCCTGACATGGGCAGTGCGTGTTGAGTACTGATGCTTTCCAGCAAACCGTGGGAGGGGCCAAGAAAAACAACAAACAAGCACGAGGTGGCAGCCATCACTGTTAGCTGGTGGTTTTATTTCTCAAGGAGAGTAGCAAGCCCATAGTTACCAATTACAGCTACACAGCATCTCGCTGTGCTTCATTCTGGCAGCCTAAGGGAACACTGCGACGTGCCCCTCTGTTCCTTCCCCTTGGTGTAAAGAGATATCACAGATAGCAAAGAAGAGGTCCCCAGTCACCCAGTACATCATCTGGATTCTGGCGGTGGTTTATCCAACCCTTGAAACTCCAAGCACAGAAATCTGCTGGTATGGCTAAAAGACAGCACAAGAGCACCGTTCTCATCACAGCACCTGCCTGTTCCACTTTAGCTCTCTGCTGTTACTTCTGTTGTGTGTGTTTAGGAAAGAATTTTGTCTTCGGCATTGATTGTGGCTGCTAATCACCATCGCTGTGTTACTCAATTAACTCTGCAAATTCCTGTCCTTAAAACGCGGTGTTTGTGTCAGGGTCTGCACCAGCAACAGGAGAGGTGGGAATTGCTGCTGTCTGAAGTGACACAGGTAGTCATCTGTACAGGCAGTACTTTGAAGTTATCACTCTTGCCAGTGAAATATAGTGCATTAGGTTTCATCTGATCACAAGGGAGGCTGTTATTAAGCTCTTATCAATGTCGTGCTTTTGATTGAAATCTGTCCCTCTTTTTTCATCCCACCCTTTTTCCTCACTGGACATAAAAGACAATGGAGGGGAGAGGGCCAAGCTGCTCTTCTGCACACAAGAAGCCAATTGTTCTTGAACAACACATCATTCAGGACCATGGGAGACTGAGGACAGTGGCAGAAGCATGAATATACAAAAGTGCCTACTGTTAAGGCCACAGCTTTAAGTGTTTAAATTCAAATCACATTCCCATTTGAGGTTCAAATTTATACCAAGAACGTACACACAAGGGTTTCAGTGTTTCATATATATTTCATCTGACTTCTCAGGGTATTCCTGGTGGTAGCACATCAGAGCTGAGTGCGAGTGAGGCTTGCTTTCCTTGCTACATGAAGCCAAAACATGGCAGTAGGTTATTTTGGTTTGGTTTGTTTTTATGTGCGCTGTGTTGGTAAATAGAGCAGCCTGTCATCTCTGGACTCTGGCTTTCCAACTGTGAGCTTAGTCCTTGGCTCAGAACGCTATTGTTCTTGGACCTTTGCCTTCAGCTGGAGGGCTCAGATGTGGGCAGGAAGAGGAGGAACCAACCTAAAAATGAAGTGAAATAAAATGCTGTTTATGGCTATGGAGGAGATAATGTTTTCCTCGATGTCTTGGCAGTGCTATCTGCACAGGCAGTGTGGACTGGTGCAGTCTGCTTTCACACACCAGAGGTGAATATCTGTATCCTTGAGTGGCTTCCTAGTATTTTGCACTGTGCTCTCGCAGTGTTTGATCATGCAGGTCACAGCAGCTCCACTTTCCATTGCGTGTCAGGCAAAGAGTGTTTGCATTGCAGATGTGAGAGGCAGGTCAAGCTCTTTCCTGCTCTAATGTCTCTCATTGCAACCCTGCAGTGTCTGTTCCTGCTGTGGCCCTCAGCTGATGGGAGATGTTGAGATGTGCTTCAGTTGAGTCTGCGGCAGGTAGCACTTGTGCATTCATCTCCAGAGCAAAACCTCTTCAAAAAGCACTCCCTGTTTCTCTTTATGTATCCACGTCCCCTACTGAGCACCCTGTGGTGCAATGAAAACTGCAACTTCATGATGGTGAGGGAAGTATTTCTGCAGTGAGGCTGTGAGTGTGAAGGCTGAGCAAGTTCTGGCTCATCTGTAGGAGCAATGAGAGCATCCCTGTCAGCACCAGATGGTATGTAAACTGGCAGCGGTCAGAATTTAGAAGCAAGCTTCCTTTGGGCATTAACGCATCTTGGGCACTGTAGCACATGCCATTAAATGTCTGCTCTGGAGGTCTGTTGGTGCTGGCGGCAAGTCTAGGAAAGCTCTGCTTGTACCCTGCTTTAGCCACGTGCTGTTTGTGAGGTGGGACAGTTGCCGTGTCCCTGGGATGCCACAGGGGCATCTTTGTGGAAAATTCCCATCCCTGGCATTCTATTTTAGGTGTATAATTAGCACATCTGTTTCTTCAGTTAGTTTAGAAGACAAGGCAAAGCTGCTTTTTCCAGAATCGTTAAAACCTTGGCGCTCCCTTTGCAGAGGTAATGGATAAGGTGTAGTCAAGTTTCCTACCAAGAGAGGCATGTTAATAAGAAGCAGGCCCTTGTCTTCTGGTTTCAGGGGCTGGAGTGAAGGTGGAGGGCAGGCAGGCAAGTCCCTTGGGCAGAAACCTCAGGCTGGGCACTGCTGCCTTGTTGCAAAATGCACACAGCTTGGTTTTCATATTTGCACCTTAAAATAGGTCTGTGCTTCAAGCATCTTACTCTGAAGCCTCATGACCAGGAAAGGGGCTTGTGTACCTTAAGCAATGGATAACTTTGTTCCTGCATGGGCAGCTGCATTAATAAAAGATACGGTCTCTTCTTACAACTTTCTCTCACTGAGCAGAGAAAACCCAACAGCTGTTTTAATCAAGCACGTGGGCTAAGCACAGGACTTACCCATCTGAACCCAGCAGCATGTGCTTGTCTCTGTAGGAAATGGGTGATGAAAAAAATCCCTGAAAACAACCCCTACCATCATCTTTTTGACTAGGAAGCCTTTTAGTTTGCCACTTTTGCGGCATCCCATTACTGTTGTTGCATTGAAGGGCTTCTGTCTGCAACTGCAGATGGCTGGAGAAGTTTGTGAACTCCAGCTACAGTATGAAGGGGAGCAAAATGCTATCGGAAGGGAAATCCTACATTAAACCAACCTCAAAGTCAGTGCAGGAATGAGGGCAGCACCTGGAGAGGGGTATGTGCTGAGCATGGATGGGAGCAGACTCATCACCAGTGCTGAATGAGGGTAGCAGTGCTGCTATGGGAAGTCTGTCCTGCTGCAAATACAAGGGCACATCTGTGCAGCTTGGGCTGCAGGATGAGACTGAAACAATGAAGGCAGTGGACTTAATTTTTTCTATGAGTTAACTCGGTGTCTTCATAGTAACTCTGTTCCATGCAACACCACTCAAAATCTTAACCCTATGTCTGAGATGGATATCAAGACTGCTTTAAATCACTTGTTTGCCTTGTTTGATTGTGTGGCATAACTCACTGCAAAACATCTCTGCAAATTACATTAATTATGACTTTCTTTCGTGTGATGGGGAAGCCAGGAAGAACTTTTTAGCAGCAGCAGTTTCTCATGTCCCTTACTTCACAGTGTTCAAACCAATTGTCACATCTGTAACTCCATGCAAATGCTTCACTGTTACAGTCACCACCAGGAATGTAGAACTGCAGTTATTGTAGATGTGCCGTCTATGCTCACTTGTATCCTAAAAATGCCTGTAGAATTAACTTTAAAGTATCTAGTGTTCCTCAAGTGCTTCAGGTGGTCCTCAAATAATTTCTCTTGCTTTGTTTAATGCTCACGGGTAAAGCTTATTCTTTCTGTTATTTCTAACCCATGACATGCTGACAGCCAGCACGGTGCTGAACAGCACGCAGGGAAGATATAGCAGGGGAATTCCTAAGAAACATAACTGAGTACGATGTCTTTGCTGTAATAGGATCATAAAATATCCCAAGTTGGAAGGGACCAGTAAGGATCACTGAGTCCAACTCCTGGCTCCACACAGGGCCACCCAAGAATCAGGCCACAATTTATGAACTTGTGGCATCACTTCAGTAGTGCCCAGCTAGTGAAATATTTTGAGCAAGCTTATAAAGCATAGCCAGAAAACAGCTCTACGTGGCAAATGTGAGACGTGCATCAGCCCCACATTCTCCAGATATGGCAAACTGGGCTAATTTCCTCTAAAGACAAATTGTATTTCCCACCGAGTTGAACAGCAAAGTTTCTATGTGCCCTTAAATTGTGTTTTGGGTTTGTGTAAGTGACATCCTTGAATGTGGGGCAGCCATCTGGCCCATAGCAAGTTAAGCCTCACCTTTCCTTGCAAACCACCTCTGCTGTTTCACTCTTGCATGAAAAATAGTGCTGAGGTGGTGGTGGTGGAGCAATGCTGCCAGACTGCGCAGTGCTGTGGGTTGAAGTCAGCTCTGGTGTACACTGATATCACTGATGTTACACTCAATTTGCTGCATGCAAGCAGTTCTGCCTGCCCGTCCTTGCTTTTACTGGGCTCTGTATTTAAGTTTGTCACTTATGCAAGGAGCAAACAAAGGGAGCTTAGAGACAGGTGTGCGGCTGATGCTACCTTTAGTGCTTGGCCTGAAGGATAAGCTGGGGGATCTGGCTGCTCCAAAATCAGTGTGACATATTCAGGAGTGTTACGGTATCACACAGGAGTGGATGGACATCATTCTTAACTCAGAAAGCAAACTGTCTGTTTTAGGGGGTCATAAATAGATGAATTTATATTTTTACGTCATCAGCAACAGTATAGGGAAAACTTTAGGGGCAGCTCCAGTGGTTACATCTCTGATCTGGGTTTTGATCTTCTGCCGCGGTTTCTACCAATTTAGGGTGATTGCCATAATTAGTTTTAAAGAAATTATGTATGAATGATAGAACATCACTTGCATAGAATCATTAAGGCTGGAAAAGACCTCTAAGATAATCATGCACAACCCCAACCCATCCCCACCAATATTACCCATTAACTTCCCCTGTCCCTCAGTGCCACATCTCCATGGTTCTTGAATACCTTCAGGGCCAGTGGCTGTACCACCTCCCTGGGCAGCCCGTGCCACTGCATCACCACTCTTCCAGAGGAGAAACTTTTCCTAATGCCCACCCTGACATGCAGTCTTGTAACACACTGATGACTCGTGCAGTTTCTTCTTGCCCAGCCGTGAGGGTTGAATGCTTTGAAAGTTCAGAAAATGCTTTTCCAGGTAGGTTACAGCAAACACCAGCACAGTGATTATCTAACATGGAGGAATTTGTTGTCATGCATAGTTGCAATTGTGTGAAACACTACATCACATGCTTTCACAGGTGACCATGTGCTCTTACGGTGCAATGTGGATTGATTTTTCTATGCCTTTATCAATCGACTCTATGAAAACTTAATCTCAGCTTACGGTGTGATGAAGGTTGGTTGAGGGCTTTACGCTGACTTCCAATTTCTCTTGCTTGACTGGCAAATTTACCTCCTGCTTCTCCACATGGGAGCCAACCTTAAACAGTCACTGGCTCCCATCAGCTTCAAGCCCTGACTGCTGCAATGTTTGCATTTATGAAGCTGTGAAAAAACAATGAATACATCTATACCTGACTCGAGAGTCAGAAGCATTTGATATGGTGATAAAAACGTTCCTGGCAGAATGCTTCAACAGCAAACGCCTTAGCAGCTAGTTGGCTTTATTCTCACCAAGAGGTAGCTATATATTTGTATGTAAACTGGTTGTGGTGTTGAAGAAAGTTAATATTTTTTCCCTTCTTGCCTCATATAAAGCAAATAGAAAACTCAGAAAGCAAGTCAGCGTATGCAGATGTGAGGTTATTGATTGGCTTATGAAAATAGTATGCTGATCAGTAGGAAATTAATCAGATTTCACTTACGTATTTGAAACAGTGAGACAAGCATATAGGCAGAGAATCACTTACTGAATGAATCTCCACATCTGCAGGTCACTGTGCTTAGGTGAAGCTGCAAATAACAATAGCTGAAAAATGCATTGCTTCTCTGCCTGAAATTTGCTGCCTTCTTGAATTAGCATTCCTCATGGTAACCGCTTGTCAAGCACACAGCCAATAAATAACACTGGTGGTAAAAACACAGCGATGTGATTGGGAAGTTTAAGAAGGCTTAGCAAAGCCCTTTGGGGGTCTTTCAGTTTCTCACACAGGCGTTTTTTCCTCCCCGCAAAACTCCAAGCTATCTCTACCGGTCTGTGTGGGAGAGCACTGGGTTGGCCAACAATTCACCTCTGTTCTACAGATTTTAGTCCCACAAATGATTTCCAGTTCCGCTTTCCTGTCTCAGGCAGTCCTGTTGCCACTGCCTTCCAAAAGGGAGCAGGCACTATCAAGAATACCCAGCTTTGCTATTGTGAGTGTTAAATCGAATGAGAACAAAGCTGAAAAAGCTCTTTAATGTCCTCCTGGAAGCCTGGACTTGGAAAAAGAAATGCAGAATTTTCTACCCTCTGGGAAGCATCCAATACTAGTCTGCATCAGGAGTATGGTTGCTGAATGGAGTGAACGTTGAGATCAAGCCAGAAGAGTAATTCCAACTTTCCTGTCACAGCCTCCTTCCTCTTGGAACTGGAAAGTGAGTCCAAAACCTTAAGAAGCATGTTTTGTTGTTGGCTGCCAGCAAGTCCAGGACACCCATGCATCTCCATTCTCGTCCCCATCCCCAGCTGCTCCACATCTGATGGCCAGACATCCCTGTTTGGGCATAACCCACAGTGTGGGACACCTCCACCAGCCCCATGCTGCTTCCTGACGTGGCCACCTGCACCCACCTCTTGGACAGTTCATCCTAACTTCCCTTTATTTGAAAGCAGAATTTCTGGGGCGGCACTGCTGCCCCATCATGGCGGATCCTGGACAACGTGAAGCAGTTTATTAATGATCGGTTTTGATGGATTTCCATATTGGTGAATCAAAACTTTGGGCATAGTAACAACGAACAAGAACAAAAGTAAATTTTAAATGTCTTCAGCTAACTTTTCATTTATACAGGAAGTAAATTTACCATCTCAATTAGAAGTGATCTTTCAAAGTTAGGTTATACAGCAGAATTTCATCTTGCTGATAGATCTATGAATAAAGATCTCCACAAAAGTCTAATCCTACTTTCATCATAACTTACGTACAGTGTTTCTCTAAGTTAGAAGTTAGATGAAATAAACTTGGCTTGTTTAACTGCTCTTTTGTGGGCTCCCCCAATAAGCTAATGAACCCCTAAATAAAGAGTAGCAGTTTGTATGCTTTACCCCAACCCACTGGAACTCCAAAATCCAAATTGGGCTAAAGGGAGGGAAACAGATGTGTGGTTTCATATAACCTCATAGATGCCAATAGATCAGCTTTTATTTGTGCCACTTGTTGACACTTTTTCATGGAGAATTTAATGCTGTTTTTGTTTATCATAAGAATTAATTAATCAAAACTTGTATTGCTTGGGAAATGCTTGGCTTGTGGGGAGCTCTGATGGATGTTCTGGCTAAAGGGTGCCTTCCACACATGTAAGAGGGCTGTCTGGGGAGACTCGGCATCTGGAATACTGAGGCCCCTGGGCAGGTTTTTGTCTCTGATGCCTCCCATGGTGCTTGCATGTTATATCCATGTGGGCTGCGGGCTTTTGTTGTTTACCCCCAGATTTTGGCTGAAGCAATGGCCAAGGCAGCTGTGCTGATTGGAGGCCTCGTGCTCTCTCTGGGGTAAACGGGAACTATGGAATCTTGTTGACGTAATGTCTTTTATGTATATATTGAATAGAAATAGATGAATTTTCAGCTATGGAAAAGGCTGTCAACATGCCTGTACTTACAAGTCCTCTGGACAGCTGGAATTGGGTCCAGACAGAGATTCCTGCCAGCTGCTACACAGATGTATCTGTCCAATATCTCCAAGAAGACCACTAGCATACGTTAGCGTGCACTAAAAAGGTGCATTGCTTTCCAGTCAGAATGGTGACACCTGACATTGGAGGTCATGCTGTTCAAATGCTGTTGATTTCTAACTAACTTTCAAAATAATAGCAACATAAAACATCCATGATTATAAAGTATGATGATCTATGGAAGAGAATAGTTGGAATATGGGCCAGGACCTGATTTTAATCTAAGCTACGCTGCTGTAAATCTGGAGTTACTTTGAAGGGAATAATAGCAGTACAACAGAAGGTGGCCATGGGAAGCAGCAGAAGTGTTCTGAGCAGGCAGAGCACACAGGCTTATGATCAGATTTGCTAATAGAGAGCACAGGTGCTCTGCCGAGTGGGATCATAGTGGTGCTTGCTTCTCTGCAGATGAGCACTGGTGGGTTTTAGAGCATCTCCCTGGAAAAAAAGACCTGGGAGCCCAGTTTCTAGCCAAGTGGGAGCCTGAACTCCCTTCTGGTCCCTTCTCTCTTCTTGCAAGGGCTAGGGAAAGCCCCATGGTGCTGGCAGAAGCAGTTCTTATTGCATGTGGTGAGCACCTGTGCAGAAGCTTCTTTTGACTTAGTGCATCCAACTGCAGACATTGGCCACAGACTGTATGAGGGAAAATTAATCTGAGGCCAAACCCTAAACCAAGAAAGATGCCCAACAAAGTGCTGGAAAATTCACTTGGATAAAAATTACTGTGATTGAGCCTAACTGTTTCTCATTGCTATTCTTCACCTTATTGTATCCCCAGTTATTTCACCTGAACATGATACAGATGTTCCTAAACATGTAGGGTATTTTGAGTGGCGCATAGAGAAAATCTCAGTCAGGGATAAAAGAGCTGGAAGCTGCTGCTCAGCTGTAACCAATGCTGCATGCAAGTGCAGAATTTGGTTGTTGAGTATAATGTTCAGTGGTAGGTGTTTTGTCTATGGTCATTTTAGCAATTGCAATATGTGGCTGTAGCAAGGTTGGAGGAATATTAGTTCCACTTTAAGTCATCTCAAACTTTGATTCTAGTGGGAGACAAAGAAAATCTTTCTCATGAAGTTTCATACAAGAAGAAAACACTTCATTTTTGAAAAGCAAAAATAGTAGAGTACAGACATAATAGAGAGTATTCATCACTGATTTCTGATGTTTTAATGAACTCTGTGGTATAATCCTTGGACAGAACAGCTCCAGTTAGCCAAGTTAGGGTGGTGACAGGCTCATAACTGAATCTCACAGATTTTTCTACTCTTTCTCTCTGTTGCATGTTCAATACGCTCTATGCTCAATGAACAAATCACAGGGCTGAAGACCTTTTCACCTTCACGTTTTGTGAGAGCCAACAATAATAACCTAAGGAGGAGTAAGAAAAAGAATTATATGAAAGTCTGAAATTGTCCCATGTTGCTGAATGTGGAATAAAGCTGGAGAAGGTATGGGAGGGAAGATGGATGGAAGACAAGAGGTTGGAACTGCAGAAGCTGGAGGAGGGTGGGCCAACAGAAGTGGAACAAGATTCACAACAGCAATGTGCATTGCCAAAGCCAAGCTTGGTTTTAATGTCCAAGGCTCCAAAGAACCTCTCTTTCAAAGTGTCACTTCCCTGTAATACAAACTTTGAAGTATATGTACATATTTTAATCAGAGTTTCAGTAAGTGTACAGTGTGAGCTTCTTCTATTATTTGGTTGTTGACTAAAACCAGGCTTGGGCAGTGACCAGGACCTTTCCTGGACATCTGTGGACAGGTACATGTGACACCCACCAGGGTGGATGCTTTTTAGTGGGTTGTAAATTCCCACCCACATCTTGAAGCATTCTTCCATTGACTGCTCAGACTTGGATGCCATGGTGATGTGTGTCTATAAGGCACTATGCTGCATGGGAACCAACTAGCTCTGCACAAGTTGTGCCAGGTGACAAAATACTCACATGAAGAGCTGGAGAAGCCACTCAAGCACTGCAAGGGCCATTCCCCAGCTGAATATGTTAGCCTGTGTAGAAGTCTACCCTTCTGGTCACATAAAGGATGTCACTGTTAGCATGAGTACCTCAGACACCCAGTAGATCCACGATCAACAGGTTTGATGTCAGAGAACAAGCTGTTGGAACATTAATAGTGAAGTGGATTAAAACCTCGATTACTCCTGTTTGGTGGGTTTTGTGATGCGCCTAGGACTGGCTTCAAAAGAAAAGGCTTCCTGTGCTCAACTATGGCCATTAATAGCATGAGGTTTGCTGGCCACAGTGAGTACATGAATATATCAACTGAATAAAATGCTGCGCGATCATTATGCTGCTTTTAATCAACTGGAAGGCACCTATCTGAATGCAACAGAAAATGCACCAGATGGAGCTGAATAGTCTTTCTTCTCTCCAAATAAGGTGGTAATCAACAGGACGTCTGAGTCCAGGCTGGTTTTCCAAGGCCTCATCCATCTCCTGCTCTTGCTCACAAGATTAGATCCAGTGCTAGGGCACTGAAGAGAGCAAGTTTAATTCCACAGCTGGGAGTTTCAGTGCAGTTGAACCTTCAGCCCTGCACATCCTACCCAGACAACGAAGGAGTGAATTATTTTTTGTTTGGAGAATAAAGATGACTTTCAGTTACCCTTTTCTCCAGCGTCTTTCATCCCTGGATGATGGCAAGGTCACAAGCTGTTACTTTTATCTACTTGGTATGCCTTCATTTAATTTCTGCACATCAGCCGCTAAGAAACGATCAGCAGGAGACCTGCCAGCCCCCAGGCACGTGACGGTAAGGATTTCAGAGTTCATTAGCAAAGAGAAAAAGTTTAGAGAAAAAGTGGTTTTGGTTGTCAAAGACGTTCAACAACCAGACACGAGTTCTTTGACAAATACTTTTCTAACGTTTTCAGACATGGGATCTGTTTGAAGTTCTTGACTAGAACAGGATGTGAATTTTCCAGCTTGTTGCTGGAATACCATCTACGTGAGGCTGATTTTCTTCAGCATGCTTGAAGAGATCATCAAAAACTGTTTTGCAGGTATGAAATCAGCCGCTGCCATTGGCCTTGTACAAAGAAGACACACCTCGATTTCTCTTGCATGAAGAAAATTTCAAGTTACTTTGTGTGTGAAACTCAGAGCAGTGGTAACTTTCTTGCAAACAGGCTGCAAATCTGTATTTATTAATACATCTCTATCCATGTGTGCCCTGGACTGAGAGGACCAGGAATTCAATACTGCTCTTTTAAGAGCTCTTATCATAACATATAGTCCCTGGAACCACTACCCTGGACTGTCTAGATCACTTGATACCAGGGAGAGCATAACTGTATAACAACCTTTTGATTTGAAATGAAGTTTATTTGTATGGTTGGCCATACTGACAATAATTGATGTGAACGTGTTGCACAGAGAGCCTCATGTATAAAATACATAAGGTATTTGCAGTCCTGTGGCAGTGGCAGTCAGCCCTTAAGTGAGGTGTAGGAAAGGTGCAGCCAGGCTGCGCCCCTTCCAGTCAAACAGCTGAATTGCCTTCACCTGTGCTCCCAGGGCTGACCCAGTCCTTTCCCCAGAGGGTCAATCAGTAGTTCAAGCCATAACGCAACAGTTCCCATACAACTGGAAAGGCGTCACCTCAGACTCACTGACCTATCTGAGGCAAGCCCAAAGATGTCTGACAGCAAAGCAACAGCTCTTCTGTTCTGTCCCTAATTCAGCCCAAAACACATTAGCGGAATGGAAAGCAAATCTCTTTGGGGGTTATTGCAGGGATACTGAACCCCAGCCCACCACTGTGCAGTGAGGCTGTTCCCCTCTCGGTCTCTCCCTTTATTAACCCACCTATCTTTTAGAGGAGCTTCTAAGAGCCAGCTGCCTCAGATACTGTTCTGGAGCTAAGCACTTGTGAATGCTTGAAGGTATTTAGGTTAAACGTTGGATAAATAAAAGCTTGTATAGAAGTAAAACTTAGGACATGCAGAAAGGCTAGAGGTAGCTTTCTTCTCTTTTTTCCTTTTGTTTTTCCCCCCATTGGACCTTAATTCATACCTCTTATTCTGGATAATTATATAAGTCTATGAAACCTTTGTGACAGAGAAGCCCTGTAATGAACATTTCGTACTAAAATCTAAACAAAATACTTCCCTTTAAAATCCTCAAGATCTCTTTAAACAGCAGAATGTTTAGTCGGATATTCAGATCCAGGTGAGAGCTCAACCTATTGCCACCTGCCTTAAAATTGTACATGTCACTATAAAAACGGACCACAGATTCGAGTAGTGCAGGATACGCAAACACAACAAGTTGAAAGTCAATTGTTAAACAAGCAAGTGCTCCCCTGATTGTAACTGGAAGCGAGCACCATAATACAGGGTGGAAATAAACAGGAAGCAAACAGAACACGCCATTGATTGAGTCCTTCATTATCTAGCATAGCTTTTAATGGAGGAACCTGCATGTGTGCCATCGCTCTTATCTCACTAAAGGCAGTATGCACACACTGTAAAAATCAGTCTCTTCATTTTCTGCTTGAAAAGATCATTGTGAAAAAAAAAAGTGTCAGGGAGTGGAGGTCATGCTGATTTATTGGCAATTAAACCTGCAGGATTTCTGCGCTCCTTTCAAAACAAAGTATCTCTGGGTAATTCAGCCTGGCAGATTACATAGTGGGCTATCTACTAAAATGCATGAATCTTTTTGTTTGTGCACAACAGAAACAATTGACTTGGTCTTATTTAGGAAATTGCTATTATTTTCTGTAAGGGATTTCTATTACCCATGAAGAAAAGGAGGTAAGTTATCTCTTAAAAATGCAAGATTCTCTCCAATAGAGAAAGTGCTGGTTTTATTCTTCTTCCACTGTTGAGAATAGAAAGCCCACAGACAAGCTTCCTCTTGCTTGAGCGTATAGAGATGGCTCTGCTAAATGCCTGGCACAAATGCTAAGGGAGACCACATTTGCTTTACTCCTGTTCGATTTACCCAATCTTGAGGAGGTTCTTCTGCACAGGTTTTGAAACCAGGCTGATTTGGGGGCTGCTTTTCTAGCTGTATCATTTAGAAGTCTGGGAAATGTCACCCTTAGATGACAAAGCTGAACTGGAAGAATATACGCTATTCTGATTTGGCAGAACCATCTCAAGCAGGTTTGGGCTTCTGTAACTTTCTGAGATAATGTTCCATAAGAAATAAATACAAGTATAATTGATATCTCCACTTTCATACCAAGAATGTCAAGGTCTTTCTAACATAGATAACTTACTGGCTCCAAGCAGTTCTAGATATCCAGTGTTTTAGAGTCCCCAATCTTAGGGGGGATTTTTAAGGGAATTAAAAGCAGAGAGCACGTTCAGTCCCTAAAATGAGGGAGTTCTGACTTGTCTGAACGTAGCTACAATCAGACTGGAACAATAATCTCAGCACTGAGTCCAATTGAGGACACAGCAAGAGATGTGGGAGAGCTGAGGTGTCAGGTACAGAAATGGTAAAGATCATGCACTCTACAGGATCCCTTGTGACTTTGCCCGGAGTGAGGGAAGAGATCAGCTGTAGCAGATGTGCACTGACACAAGTTACCACGTGGGTGCTGTTCAGGCAGGCACACCAACCTGAAGAAGCAGGAAGTGCCTTTGAAGTCATCACTTCAAACAAGTTGTTGATGCAAATCTGAGATGCTCCTAGCAAGAAGTCCTGGAAGAAGCGGGTGTCCAAGCAGAGCCAGAGCAGCATTTCTCTATTGGCAAGCAGGGATGTAAATCCCTGGGCAGAAACAAAGGTCAGCCAGATACTGAGAGCAGCCCTCTTTCACTGCTCTGGAGGAGGCAATGCTGTTCTTAATGTGTCAGTGTGTTACACGGTGATGTACGGCTGTAGGTTACTGGGACTAAAGGGACAATGGTTTCATGATGTCGGGTGAGGAGACACTATAAACTCTGGTTGAGAGTTCACACGTGATGCCAAAATCCTAGCGTGGTAACATGGGCTGGCTGGCTCTGTGCCAGCCTTACTGTTATATGTCCATGCCATCCCAACTCTTGCCCCTGTGCAAATTCTCTGCTTACCCTTCCCTGCTCTCCAACCTCCCAGGCTGTAAGTATTCCTGCACACTGACATCTTCCTCTCTTTGCTCCTCAGCTGACAGACTGTACAGCAGCCTCACAGACCTGGCTCCAGAGCCAAGCTCTACCAAAATGGGAGCCAGCTACACTGGCTCTCCCCTCTTTTCAAAGTCTGCTTCCTTGCTGCATTTATCAGGCTTTCTCAGTTGCTGCTTTGCTGTAGGTTGCCTTCAGCAGCTCTCGCTCTTTGCCAGTAGAATACCAAGGTGCTCTGGAGTCCTTGTGACAATGCTGGGGGAGCGAGAAGGAGACCAAGGGCTGGAGCACCACTCCTATGAATGCAGGCTGAGGGAGCTGGGCTTGTTCAGCATAGCAAAGAGAAGGCTCTGGGAAACCTCACTGTGGTCTTCCAGTACTTGAAGGGAGCTTACGATCAGGAGGGAGACCAAATTTTACATGGGCAGATAGTGACAGGTCAAGGGTGAAGGGCTTTAAACTTAAAAGAGGGAAGGTTTAGGTTAGACATTAGGAAGAAATTCTTCACTCAGAGGCTGGTGAGGCCCTGGCACTGCTGCCCAGAGCTGTGGGTGCCCCATGCCTGGAGGTGCACAAGGCCAGGCTGGATGGAGCCTGGGCAGCCTGAGCTGCTGGGGGGCAGCCCAGCCTACAGCAGGGGTTACAGCAGAGGGGGCCTTAGGGTTCCTTCCAACCCAAACCATCCCATAGTTCTTCGATAAACACAGAGGTATGATTGCAGCAAGTGCGTGGTGGGGGAATTTCCTTGAAACTCTCACCCTTCCCCATCCTCCCTCACAGATAATTGCTGCAGCGCCTCAGGGCCGAGCGAAGGCCGTGTCCTTCAGCGGGCAAGGAGCCTCGCAGAGGCTGAATGAACTTTCTGCAGTAGCAGACGGATACAAACCAAAACTTGCTCCCGCTGCCTGTGAGTGAGTTCCCTGCTCCTACCATGTTGTAAAGCCATGAGTGCAAACAGCCCTGAGGAGCTGCGAGCAGAAGGCACAGGTGTGCACAATGCAGAGCATGGCAGAGCAAACATGGCAGCGTGCGGGCACTGCAGCCCCATTCTTCTTGTGGTTGACATAAGGGAAGAAAATAGAAAGAAGTGGATTTTAATCTGTGGGGCAGGCAAGGCCCGCACTGCGTTCTTTGGGAAAGAAAGAAAGAAAGAGGCAAAAGCACACAGTTGGGCAACTAGGGATGCGAGGGAAGAGGAACGGGAAGTGAAACTGCAAAGATCCACGCTTCGAACTTCGCTGCATGCCGTGCGGGGGGCGCTCATTGAATGCCTGCTTGCTTTCGGAAACGAAGGCCGGCACAAAACTCGTGCCAGGCGGCCGGGCCTCCCTCCGTGCGGGCCGCCCCGAGTCCCGGCTGCCCCCGGCAGAGCTGCGGGGCGGGAGGCGGCGCGGCGGGGCGGGGCGGGAGGCGGGCGGGCAGCCGGTTGCCATGGGGAGGCGGGGAGGGAGGCGCCGCAGCTGCTGCTCCGTGACACATCCCCCCGCTGCCATATTGTGCCCGCGCTCCCGGCAGCACGGCTTCATGACCGCGGTGAGTGCGCGGGTCGGACGGGCGGCCGCGTCTCCTTCCCATCCGTCTCCGGTTTGTGGTGGTGCCTTTTCTTTTCTTTCTTTCTTTATTTTTTTTTTTCCCCTTCTCTCTTAAAACGATTGTTGGAGGATCCCAAAGCTTTTACCCGGGAAGCGGCGCGCGGTGCCGTGGTGGCAGCGCGGGGAGGGCGCGCTCCCCTCGGCCATCGCGTGACGGGGAACGCGGCGCGGCCACGCGGCCATGCCGGGCGGCGCTGAGCGCACAAAGCCCGGCGGCGCTGCGGGGTGCCGGCTCCGGGCCCCGCGCCTCCCGCTGTCCCGAAATGGCGTCCCCGGGGCGGCCGGCGGCGTGCGGCAGGAAGCGCGGCCCGGCACCGGGCGGCCCCGCCCCCGCCGCTCTCCGCCTCCCCCGGCGGGGACTCGAGGCGGCCGTGCGGGCGGAACGCCGACGGAGCGCGGCTTCGCGGCTCGCGGGCACGGCGGAGCCGTCGGGCCCGGCTAACGCTCCTGCCTCGTTGGCCGTCTGGGCGGGAGTGAAGCTCTTGTGCAACACGTGGAGGTTGCAGGCACGGGCTCACGTTTTACTTCAACGCTGTGGGAATAACTTTTGAGCGAGGTTGGCGCCTGACCTGCTAGCCGCTTTTCTTGACCTGTGCCAAGCGATGCGGGCTGGGCTGCAAACAGTGGGCCCGTGTCTGAATGGACTTGAGGAGCAGTTGGGCTCTCATGTACCACCGTGTGACTCACTGAAGTCACCTCTGGTCGTTTTGTTTTGGCATGGGCTTTTGCACTCTCCTAGAAGGTGGCTGTGATGATAAATCTGTTTGAAATAAATGAAGCTGGCGTGGCCTTATGTCACCACGTTTGGAACAGAGTTGTGGTAGTTTTATGCGTTGCTTTGGTTGCTTTGTCTTTCTGCTTTGTGTTGTGTTTATTTAGTTTTTCTCAGCAGGTGCCCCTGGCCGTTCCCACCTTTGCAGCAGACAGCTGGACACGGCAGCTCTGGGCTGAATGACGTGCCATAGCAATGAGCGTGGCACAGAGTTAATGGGCATAACCAAGTAGCAATGTGCCACGGAACCATGGGAGTTCAACAGGACCCTTTGAGGCCATCTAGTCTGACTGTCCTACAGTGAACAGGGACACCTGCAGTTAGGCCAGGTGCTCAGAGCCCCATCCAGCCTGACCTTGAATGTCTCCAAAGACAGGGCATCCACCACCTCTCTGGGCAACCTGTGTCAGAGCTGACCTCTCTGGGCAACCTGACACACCTGAAGGCTGTGATGCCATTCAGCGGGACCTGGACAGGCTGGAGAGCTGGGCGGTAAGAAACAGGATGAGGTTTAACAAAAGCAAGTGTAGAGTCTTGCACCTAGGGAGGAATAATTGTGTGCACCAGTACAGACTGGGGGAAGAGTTGCTGAAGAGGAACTCTGCTGAGAGGGACCTGGGATGACAAGTTGGCCATAAGCCAGCAGTGTGCCCTCTTCTTCCTTACATCCAGTCTAAATCCTCCCCTCTTTTAATTTGAAACCATACCTGTTGTCTTCTCACAACAGACCCTGCTAAGGGTTTTGTCCCCTTCTTTCTTGCAGCCCCCCTTTAGATACTGAAAGGCTGCTGTCAGGTCAACTTGTATCCTTCTCTTCTCCAGGCTGCGCAGTACCAGCTCTCAGCCTGTGTTCACAGGGAGGTGTCCCATCCCATGGATCGTTTTTGTGGCTCTCTTCTGGATATATTCCAACAGGTCCACAACTCTCCTGTGCTGAGGACTCCACATCTGGGTGCAACATTCCAGATGAGGCCTCACAGTGTGGAGTAGAAGGGCAGGATCGCCTCCCTCGCCCTGCTGGCCACGCTGCTTTTGGTGCAGCTCAGGATCCCGTTGGCTTTCTGGGCTGTGAGGGCTTGTTGCTGGCTCATGCCCATATTGCCATCTACCAGTGCCCCCAAGTCCGTTTTGGTGGGTGTTGAGCTGTGGCTTAGCTTTTGTACAAGAAGGGCAGAGGTGGTAATTCTAACACCAAATGTTTGAGTTGCCTAGAAGGTACGTAGAATTTCTCTTTGTTCCTTAAATCTTATTTGATTGATTTGCATTGGTTTTGTTGATTTGTTTGAGCTCTGATGCTGTCCATCACCTTCCTGCTTGCAGAGTGTGGTGAGGATGCTGTGTTCCTTCCAGCTGCAGTGCTGCATTTAGGAGCAGAGCCATTTGGAACTGGAGGCTTTCCAGATGTGTGGCTCCAAGCACTCTTGGAGGTTACAGTGGGATGAAGCCTGGCTGATGTTTTTGTTGCCAGGATCTTGACCAGAGAATGAAGTTGGAACCCCTTTATGTGCTGCAGGCTAGGCTGTACTGACAAAGCTCTGTAGGGATTGCTCAGCCCATGTTTTGTCCCAAAAGAGACACCAACTAAGGAGTGTGCTGATTCAAGGGCTCCATCTGCCAGGAGTTTTCTTGAAAAGCTTTTCCATTACCACTGGGAGCATAGGATGAAAGTGTCAGTGTAGCAATGCACCAGCCCAGTGGGCAACTTTGCAGGTACAGGGATGTGCACTACCACACTGGAAGGACTACCTGACAAGCAGGTGTAGTGGCTGGGAAGGAAAGAGCCTTAGAGACACGAATCTCTAATTTATTACCATTTCTATTAGAAATAGTTCCTGCCTGCTCTGTTTGGTTGCCTTGAGACCCATCGCTTTGACCACACTTTTAGCAAACAAGATAACCTGGTGCTCAAAGAAGCTGTTTAGAAGCTGTGATTAGAAAGTGAAGCAGTTCTTGCATGGCAATGTTGATTCCCATAAGAACAGCAACAATGGTTATGCTGGTGTCATAGGGTTCCTCCAAGCTGAGTCACAACCTGTGAGGTGACAGAACCAGGTGCTGGAAGAGCTGACAGTGTGCCACAGCCACTGTGCAGTTTTCATGCTGTGTTCTTCAAGGGGATATTTGTACTGCATCACCAAGGTGTAAAATGAGCTGTGTAAATACAGCCTTCCTTCCCAGGATGTGCATCAGTGATGGATGAGCAGTCCTTTGGCCTTCTTGCCCCCTGTCAGCTGCAAGGATGGAGCAGGGCACACCTGTTACCTTCTGGCATAGGTGTAATTTAGACCAGTTTTATTCCATTTGGCTCTTTGAGTTTTCTTCTGGTTGTTTCTTCCCATCCCATGTAGTGAGATGTGTTCTGCATACGCTCACGTGTGAGATGTCACAGTGCTAGTTGTAACCCATTTACTTGATGGAAGGAAGTAGGCAAGGGCTGGGGCAGTTGTTGAGTCTACCTCGTGTGCGTGTAGACAATTAGATGGTGTTGTGCAACTTCCTGTGCAGAAATCCTGCTGTCAGTGGTGCTTCCATGACTCATGGAAACATGCTGCTTTGTCTTTCAACAAGTGTGCACTTGCAAACTGCACACCTCATCCAGCTCCCTCTGTAATAGATTTAAGGACTGATTTCTGTCGTAGGCTTCATGTGCATTGCATATGTGTCTTTTCCCAGCTCTGGCAGCTTTCTTGACTCCAGAGGAGACAGCCACAAGTAAAACAAAAGATGTCTGAGGTGATGCTCTGCTGTCTCTGGATGGACCCTTTCACACACGTTTATTTATCCATTCCCTGTTATATTGTGCACTTGCTGTTTCTTGTGCTCGCTGAGCAGTGATAAACCAACTTTTTCTTACTGTGCTGTGTAAAAGCACATGGCGATACTCCGGGGCACTTGCAAAAGACAATTCAAGTCAGCTTGCCTGCACCTTAGTAATAAATTACTTGGGGAAGCACTGCCTGATGCTGGGTAGCATCCTTATGACCTCTGTTGCTTTGTCTTCTTCTTGTTAAATGTTATGGCCTCCAAAGAACAAGCCTTGGAGCATCTGGAAAAGAGCTGCTGAGAGCCCGGAGGTGGCTGGGAGGACTGGCTGCTGTGGTTAGGGGGAAACGTCTCTGTTACAGAACTATTACTTGGTGCCAGATTCATTTTGAGAAGAGCTTTTGCAATTGATGTGCGAATAAGGCAGTATATACAAAAACGGAGTGATGTGGATTTTTGCCTCGTTCTGATGTGTTCAAACTGCTGTTCAACTTACCTTCTTTCTCTTCAGAGGTTAGGGCACCTTAGGAACTCATTTATTCAATCAGCTGCTGCTGCAGAAACCACCCCTTTCCCACCATGGCCTTTGTGGCAGGCAGGGAAAGCAGTGCTCTCCATCTCATTGTTGGCATCGAACCCAGCTGTCCACACCAGAGCTACCGGCTGGCACAGCTTGGTGTGCCTCTCAGCAGCATCTCTGGGCAGCTTTAACTCTGCTGGAGTGGCTGTTTTCCATCCATTAAGGGCTGGATTGGAAGTACTCAGGCACTTCTACTCCATCTTTGTATTGCTTGGCTTCTTTTCCACCGGCTGAGCATCCCACCTGTGTATATCATGTCAATTCCAGTTGCTTTTCTTTCTCTTTTTTTTGTAGACTTCACAAGGTGTGACTCAGTGTATTCCCAAGGCCTGTCTCCAGGAACAGCTTATCTTGATACCATGTTCAGGCTTTGCTTCTTTTTTTCAAGTCGTTTTTAGAGCATTCTAGTCTTGCGCTTTGTAGCTACTTCTGGTTTCTCTGTTAATGTGGTTGTTTGCTTCCTTTTTCAGCAATCTGTTGCTCCTCTGCATCGTGCTTGTATCTGGGGCAAGCACGTGGTTGCTTAAAGTATAAGGATTACTGTCCATGAAGATTGCCCAGTGACTGAGAAACTTGCACAGGCCCCAGCTGCGAGCTGGGAAGCAGCAGTTACCCAGCCCTCATCCTCAGGCTGATGAGGCAAATCGACCTATCCAGCTACCTGGAAACATGGTTTGTTTGGGGGATGTTGACTAGTCAAAGTACAAGCCAGCTTGCTTTTGGACTTTTGACCGTGCTATGTGAGAAGCTTTTAGTGTCACCTGGTGTTTCCATAGCCTCGTCTTATTACCGCAGGTACCTTTCCATTGTGAACAAAGAAGCTTGACATCATCCATAGCATTTCACTGAAGGTGTGCCTACAGCATGCAGGGTTCTGTGTGATAAACTGGATGGCTGTTCTGTGGAAGAGATGCTGTTGGCCCAGTTGTTCCAGTGTGTGGTTATCAGTTTGTGCCATAACTGTTATGAGCAGAGGGATTATTCTGGCATGATTTTAAAACAAAGCCAAAGGAAACGGTTGAGTTCAGAGAGAGAGATGGCCAGTAGCACGTGTGGGGGAGGATGTTGAGTTATTGTTACTGGAACAGCTGGGGAGATGGGCAGTGTGAGGACAAGAATGTCATTCTGCTTTGCCTTGGGTTCTTTGTGTCTGTATGGGGATGATGAGAGCTCCATGAGCAGTGCCTGAGCGCTTCTGAAGATGCAGGCAGGTGTTATTCATCCCTTTGGCCTGTCTCAAGGTAAATCAGTGCTAGTGACTGCTGAGTTTTGTTGCCTTTTTAGTAGTTTCCTGCTTATGGAGCTTTCATGATACGGCTTAAAAGAAAATGAAGCATCGGTGCAGAAGTTCCTGTCCTTGCTGGGCAGCAAGAATTCCTGAAAAGCCCTCTCAGAGAGTAGTCAGACCTTAAAGGGTAAGAGGAAAACTTGAACTTGGGAAGCAGGAACTGGAAAACAGCAATTAATGAAAGCTTGGCAATTGTTAAGCTGTGACTTGGAAGCTGCTTTGTGTTAGGTGCTGATGTTGCCTTTAAAGTAAATCTTACATAAGGGTTGCTTCAGGTAAGGCTTCAGCTTGGTGGTTTTCAGCTGGGAAGTAGATGTTCTGGTCCTTTAAGGCTGAAGAAGGCTGAAAAGCTGCATGGAAAATAGAGCATTATGTTTCAAGTGTTGGGAAATTGTTACTGACACCAGCTGAAATGTAGCTATAGGGAGATTCGCTTCTGTTTCAAGGGGATGGTAGGGAACCACGTGTAACAGTTATCCTGGAAAGGAAATTAGCATCAGGCAGTCTTTGCCAGGCGTTTGTTCCAATGACTCATTTGTGAATGGCTCGCTTCTTTATTTGCATTTTCAGTTCATTCAGCAGTGTACAGAATTTGGTTCGCGGCTGGTACCTTTTGTTTTTGCAAGATACATTCACCATTGACTGTGAAGGCTCTTTCTTAATCAAAAGCAATGTTTTTTTTCTCCTTCACTGACACCAAGGCTTTTAAAAATGGCATAGATTTCAGTCTCTCCCTGTTAAACTGTTTTCATGTGCACATGTTAAACCTGAGGCACGAGGAGCCAGGTTCCAGGCTGGCTGCAGCCTTTGGGGCGTGTGACCCCATGGCTCTGGGCCCAGCGAGGCCTACAGGGCCCAGCTACCTGGGCCTGTCTCAGTTTGTGTCATTTTTGTTAAAAGCACTTCTTTTAATCACAGAAACTCCCATATGTGTATGTATGTCTGTTTAGTTAACTAGCTTTTTTTTTCCCCATACAATTTGAGGCTGGAAGTAAATGATCTTCAGGGTCCCTTCCAACCCAAGCCATTTCACCGCTCTGTTAGACGTCAGATGAAATCTCTTCCCCCTGTTTCCTTCCCTTCCCTGGACTATGATAAGGTTTTGTTTCCCTTCCATTTTTAAGTTGTGCAAAGTATTTTTAGTAGCTTTTCCTGATACTTGAAAATCAGGGGTGTTTCTTTTTTTCTTTTCTGCCTAATTAGGTGAAAGGCTGTGGGAGGATCTTGACGTTAAAAGGGGAGAAGCTTGGAAATATTACTCCTGGAAACCTCGTTTCCTTTTAGCAGGGTGACTAAGAAAAGCCAAAGCTCCTGGGCTCTCTGTGTGGCAGGCTGGCTTTAAGGAGCTGATAACCACCTTGAACAATTATTCCTCTGTCCTGGTTTGTAAGGCAGGAGGTGCTTGTGCCCCCCATGTTTCTGGTGAGCACGGCAGCCTGGTCTGGAGATGAGGGATCGGTTGCCTGCCAGGTTGCTCAGATCTGTGACCAAGAGGTGGTTTTGTCCTCAGGAGACTGTGGTGCTGTAGTTGTCTTGGATACGTGACATCACGCAGACTCATAATCAAATATAGGCCATTTGCAGTGCTGTGGGGATTTGAATCCGAGCCCCAGCCTGCGCAGCCTGTGGATGGTGTTGTGAGGGGAGCCTGAGACAAAGGAGAGCTGAGAAGGTTCACTGCAGGGAGAGCGGTCCAATGCTGGGCTGTGGGTGCTTGTGGACGCTTGCAGCCATGCGGGTGTTGCACCTTCAGCGCTTCCAGCTTTTTCTCAATGGGTTTTCACTAGCCATGCCAGGAGCTCTTGTTACTTCTCCCTTTGATGCACAAAGCACTTGCCACTGGTCCCTTGCTGTGTGCTTGCTGGCTTGAAAGCTTATCGCAAACTTGTGTGAGCAGTAACAGCCATTTATGCACGTACTGTTTTAACAACAGAATACATGCATTGGTGTATTTAAGTCAGGACAGTCCTGGTGTAGATGCATCTCCCACAAATACAAGGAAATACAAAAATTCAGTGGAGCAGTTTGATACCAGTAGAGCTTCTGGTATGCCAAGGCATGGAGGGATGCTTTGAAATACTGTCCCAGAGCCCGTGTATGTGGGTACGGACCTGTGTGCTGGCTGCACAAACACTCCACTGCTGTAACTAAGGCTGCACACCCTGGGAGTGTGCT
Source organism: Excalfactoria chinensis (assembly GCF_039878825.1). Classification (NCBI taxonomy): domain Eukaryota; kingdom Metazoa; phylum Chordata; class Aves; order Galliformes; family Phasianidae; genus Excalfactoria; species Excalfactoria chinensis. The sequence goes on from NC_092827.1 coordinate 96,826,316, forward strand.
GACAGAACTGCCCTCATGTGATGGCAGTGTGATACCATTAAAAAAAAACCTCCTGGATTAAAGCCACGCACTGCTCCTTAAACAGTGTGTGCGTGCTCTATTTTTAATGGCTGAGAGAAACTGCTGCACTGTTAGCAGGTTCCAGGTCTTCCCAAATAGCTACTGAGGTCACCTGGTTGCTTGGCTGGTCCTGCAGAAACAAGCGGTCATGTTTGGGGAAGGTTGTCCTAACCTGTGCCATCATGGGTGCTGTATGGCAGCTTTCATCTCAGGCTGCCATGCATTGAGCTGGAAAGTGAAGAAGAGTTAAATAACAGCCCTGCTCATACAGTGCTATGCAGAAAAGGTTGGTTGGTTGGCTTGTTTAACAAAAGGCTGGCTGCTTCTTTTTTCTGCTTGGAAGTCAGGCTGTGCACTGCCTGTGGTGGCTGCGGAAATAAAACAATGGCTGTGCATGCTTACCTGCAGCTGCTGCTGCTTCAGGGAAGGGTCCTTGTCACTTAGGGCAGCTGGACTCTGCTGCATCTCATACCTCTGGCAAAACTGTGCCTTGTATTTGCATCTAACTTGGTAAAAGGGCAGAAAACTGTCCCAAGGGGTGTGTTTTTTGTGACAGGAAGATTTCCTCTGCCTCACCTGCTCAGTGAAGCTCTGGCATGTTTGGAGGTGTCATGGGGCAGGATCTTATGCTTGGCTGCAAGAATGGGAAAGGAGTGGGGAGCAGGAGGAAAGTGGAATTGAGTTGTGTCAACTTGCCTGGGGATCATACTATAAATGCTGTGGCACCAGTATTGTGACTTCACTTATAACGTGTTGTGGTTTGCTGCTTGTGCGAGTGCATGCACGTGCTGTATGCAAGAAATTAAAGAACTTTTGTTCTCATAATGCTCCTAAGTATTAGTTTCAGTGGGAGAGAACATAGCAGGGCTCAGTGTTTCTCATCAAAATAAAGCAATAGCTGGAGAAAAAAGAAAAGGAAGCAGAATCCAGGTCTGAAGAGAGGAATGAACACCATGAATGACACACAGGGGGTGCAGAGCCATGCAGAGCAATGTCCTCAGTGCTCAGAAGAGATGCATTTTCCTTGAACTTGGTGTTGGGCTTGCTGAGGATTTTCCAGCTGCAGATTCATTGCTCAGAAAAGAAAGGGGCGACTTTCCTGCTTGTTCTGTGTGTGAACTGCAGTGGTGGTTAGAGGTTGCAGGTGCCAGTGCTGAGCCTCCAGGTTTGCTACAAGCACTCAGTTTGTATGTGTATGGCTAAAATGCTGGCTGTGGTACGTAATGTGATCTCACATCAGCCGGCAACTCATTGGTTTCTGATGAACTGGTGATTATTGAGTGGTGTGGAGTGGTTTATTCAGCAGCAGCACTGTGTGCAATGTCCCGTGACTCTGAATGTCTTCCCAGTACGTTGGAGCTTCTGTCCTACCTGAGTATGCCTACATCCTTCTCCATTGCAGTGCTTTGTTTTTGAGGTGCTCCCTGCAGAATAGATGCTTGAGTTGGTTGGGATTTGGATACGTGATGCCATCAAGCTTTGAGTATTTCTGTGTTCTGTTGCAAGTGCTAATGTTAATGGCAGCATGCTACATTACTGCAAAGCACAGAGTCAGTGTGCACTGCTTCATGTGTTCAGAGATGTAATCAAAGTGTTATTCCTGTATTTGGAAGGCTGGAGGTTCCAGCCCTGCTGGCTGGGCTGAAGCTGTCACTGTGGGAATAGCAGTAAGTTTCAGAGTATTGCATTTGCCAGCTGGAGAGGATGATAAGTGGCCTCTCCTGCTTTGTATTGGTACTGCTAATTCAGCTTGGGTAGGAGCATAGTGGAGAGCAAGTCCTACTGGCTGCCTCTAACCTTGTTTGCATCAACCTTCCTAGCTGGCAGCAAAGAGAAACGCAAGGAAAAACACCGAGGTCCAAACATATAAAGTTCTGTCACAGCATCTGCTCCGCAGGGCTTCTTCCGTGCTCTTTGCTGGACTGCTGTCCTGTGATACCGCCCCAGGATCAGCCCTGTCCTCAAAGCAGTGATGGCTTCATTGAATCATATAACCCTTATGTTTGAGGCCACCTTTGAAGACTGCAGTAGTTAAGGAACTGATCTTCCATTCCACCAATGTTGATCAGACCATGGTGGTCTAATAATGGCCTTTAGAACCTTCTGAAACTTATGTAGCATCTGCTGATGTGTTCATGTAGAAGATGTGTAAGGTGGTAAAGTAGGCACTATGGAGGTAATGTAACACAAGTGGCTATCTGTAATGCGTCTACAAAGAAAAACATGGAGAATTATTTTTTTATATTAACACGTTATTATATCTTAACATTAAATAATATATGCTAATATGTTAATGTATTATAAATACATTGTTTGCAAAGAATTGCATGTAGAATATTAACTAACAATATAAATGGCTCTGTTTTTGTGCCAACGGTTACCAGCAGCCAGTGTTAATCTGCTCCGATAGTTTGGGGGAGAAGTAATTTGTAGGCAGAGTAGAATTACTTTTGACCAGCTATATAAGTGGTTTGCTGCCCTTTAACATACTTAATGACTGAGCCAATAGTTTATCGCGCCTGTCCTTGCACATAGATTGAAAATCTGGGGATGGTTTCCAGTACTGGTAGAAGGTAAGTACAGCTTTTGTTTGCTGGAGAAGGTGGAGAAATTGGTCCGCTGTGTGCTGGGCAGGTTGCCTGTGTGAATTGGGGTCTTCGGCTGCTCCAGGCTGCATGATTCTTTGGCGGGAGGGGACTGGGATTTACAAGGGGAGCTTTGCAGTAGTCGACAGGAAAAAGTGCAAGCAGATGAAGAGAAGAAATTGCTTGATGTGTTCTCTGGGGAAGGAGTGAATTCTGTGTTACCTGATAATTTCTGTCTACAATCTCAGTAGCAATAGACTTAATCTGATGGTTTGTCCTCGTACAGAAGCAGAGCAGGTCCTTGTTCCTGCTGTCCCTGCAGAGTCATGAGTACACTAAGCCACGTGTTTATAGCAAATACTACAAAACCTGCTCCAACAAAACCCATCCAGTAACTTGTATCACACTGTCTGATAACTGTCCTCATCTGCTGTCTGGTTTACAATTGAGCAGTTGGGAGCAAGAGTATGAAACCAGAATGATAGCTTGTGTACAGGGGCAGGGAAGTCAACCTGATTTTATGTATTTTAGTTCTTACAGTTTATGTGATCATCAGCTTTGCTGGTGGACGTGCATCTGGAGCTGGATAGTTTTACATTCGTAGCAGGCTACATCTGTAAAGTGGTTTTATTGGGCTGTGCTTCTGACACAGCTCTGTCGGCCAAAGTTGAGGTGCAGCAAGGCTCTAATGTGGCTACATCAGCAGGAAAGGCAGCTGTTAAACTAACAGTTTGCTAGCTGGCCTGTTTCAGCCTCCCCAGTGGGAGGGAGTGCTTGTGTCTTGCAGGGGGTTGTAAAGACTCCGTTTGCACCAAGACCATGAATTCACTTTACGCTGTTTAAGTTGTGTGACTTTTTTCCTCTTTAGAAACCAAAGCAAACACTTCCAAATAAGATTAATTAGGATTAACTTAGGATATAATGAGTATCATTAAAGACTTAATGTGAGAAGTGAATGTTTTAGGTCCCACCTGATGAAGTCTTTTATTCAGATGTTGATGTCATCTTTATTATTTCTGTGTCTCAATCGACTTTTCAAGGAACACAGAGCAATTTCCATGTGCTTACCATGTGCTGTAGCCATGGGGAAGTTAAAAGGCCCTTATGAGGTTACTGGAGGAGCTGTGCTTGGCCTGCTCTCCTCAATGACCACAGTATGGGGATGGTATGGTGTTGTGTTCCCTTGGAGCTTTTTTGGCTTGTCGGGCTGCCTCTCAACATGGTTTTGAAGTTTTGCACTGATTTCTGTCTCCTCTGTTGCAGACCAGTCAAACTAAATGGGTCCAGTCACTGGAATGACTCCGGATAAGAAAGCTAAAATTCCAGGAGCAGAAAAAGCTGCAGGACTAAGACAGTCGCACAGGATGGGAAGCCTGCCCGATGCAGGAGATGCTGGGAGGCCTAAGGCCACTGTAGTGGACAGCGATTCAGCGGATGATGAGCTCACAAACTTGAACTGGCTGCATGAAAGTACTAATCTTCTAACAAACTTCAGCCTTGGAAGTGAGGGTCTTCCAATTGTTAGCCCTTTATATGACATTGAGGGTGACAGCGTGCCATCCTTCTCGCCCTCCTGCTACCAGAATCCAGAAAAAAAATCTTCCACTTCCAAGCCTCCTTATTCTTTCAGCCTTCTCATCTATATGGCTATTGAGCACTCTCCCAACAAGAGCCTCCCAGTCAAAGAAATCTACAGCTGGATCCTGGAACGCTTCCCCTACTTCGCTACGGCACCAACGGGATGGAAAAACTCTGTCCGACACAACCTCTCCTTGAATAAATGTTTCCGGAAGGTGGAGAGAAGCCATGGCAAGGTGGGGCTTTGGGGGGGGAGTTAAATAATGTTTGAAATCCACAAGAGAGTTAAGAAGACCCTGTTGTTCTCAAGGGCTTCTTCCCCTCACCACGCGTGTAGCAGTTGGGTGTTGAAGTCCTTTAACATGTTTCTCACAACTGTTGATATTTTGGAAATGCCACTTGTTGCCTTATTGTAAAGGGCTTTGTTTACACTTAGAGTTTTGTTAGGCCGCAGCCACACAGCTCAGACATCTATTTCAGGTTGTCATGTGGTGAGATCCTCTGTTTTGTGGTGGTCTGTTTTTTTTTCCTAAAGGAACTCATTTGTCTAAGGGCAATTACTTCAGCTTTAGCCAATGCTGATTTTCTGAACAGCGTTACATGTGGGGTTTGGAATTGGCAAAGGGCGCCCTCATGGCTTGGAAGGATATGTCATTAGGGAAACTGTTACAGATGGCTGCTGTTGGAGTTCTGCCCCTCTCTGTGAGTTGGGCAGGGCTGCCGGCCTGGTGGGTGACACTGCAGTTTGTACCTACAAACAGTGAGTGTATTGCTGTGTGCCATGGCAGTAGGGATGTTGTTACTGTGTGCTGTGCCAGCAGGAACAAAAGTAACTGATAGACACATGCTGTAGGACATGGGGCATCATAGAGGTAGGGAATCTTATCAGGAAAACAAATGGATCAAACTAACTGAAAATTGCCTTGAATATTAACTTGACTTTTCACTTGTGATCCCTTAGCACAGCTCTAGCATTTGAACAACCTTCTTAATTCCTGCACTTAATGTACTGTAGTGCTTTAACCTCTGCCATAACAATACTGTTATAACTCTGCATGTCTCTATGAAAACGCCTTCTCGAGACAAGCTGCATGTAAAGATCTGCTTCCTAAAGTCAAGGATATTTCTGCATAGATGGCTCACTGGCTCAAATGGTTCTATTGCTGACTTCTGTCCTCCCTATCTCGTTTCCCATCCTGTTTCTCAAAGAGTCTGCTCTGACTTCCAAAGAGTGAAACAGCGCTTGCCCTCACCCCAAAGTCAGTAAACAAAACCTGACACCACATGGTTGGACTTCAGCACAAGTGGTAGCAGACTTGTTATCAGAAGTGCACAAAGTGCCTGGCATGTCCAACATCTCAATGGAGATGGAGGTCCCTGATGTGCAGCTGGAGCTCAGCAGATATCAGGAAGGGCTGGGTTGGACTGCAGGGCTGAGTGCCGATTCTCAATATGGCTACTTTAACCGAGGGGGCACCTTTGTCTGGGAGAAGAGTTGAGGGTAGGGAAGAGAAGTCTTGGAAACTGGTTTACAACTTGCTGCTTTGTGGATCTGCGTATTACAGCTCATCTGCTCCAGATCTGGAAGCCTCATGGTGTGCATTGCACCAAATGTCTCTGCATAAGGGCAGCAGGAACTGCCCACTCCTTTCCTTCCTTAGCGAATCCACTGGGTTCTGAGTAGGTGAAGTCAGAGGTTGCATTCGTGCAAATATATTCTGGTTGTTCTTGTTGTTTTTTTCCCTCCAAGCAGGCAAAGAGCTAGAGTCAATATGGAAAGTTGTGTGGTTAAAGGGCAGCAAGCAAGGGATGTGGGGCCCTGGGTTGCAGCCTGTTTGGATCATCAGGGACGTGTTTCTGTTCCCCTCTGAGCTCTCCAGTTTGGAACTGTGGCAGTGCATACGGCCTTGGCCTTTGTGGGGGTGTGTGTGAGAACTTCTTCCTCTGCCCTTACCTAGTTATTTGAAAAGCTGTGTGCTTTTGCATGCTGGCAGTTATGTAACTTAGCGAGGCGAAGAGTGATGAAGGGCAGCTGAACTGTTGTGGATTTTTGGACTTTTTTCTATTTATTTTTTATTAATTGCCACCAATGGGGGGTCAGGCCATGAGGAGGCGGGAGCTGCATCCTCACCAAACATCGCTGGTCTTCTGACAACTTTATGGGATTTCCACCTGCAGTTTTGCTTCCTTTACAAGTGTGGCTCTGACTTCACATCTGTTGGCTTTCTACTTGGTAGTTTTGTTAAGCAGTTGGTCCAAGTGCAGTGATGGACTAGAAGCAGCTTCACAGGCACTGGGTCATTGCTGGATGTTTGTTTTTAGGGTAAATAGCGCTGCACAGCTTTATGTTTTCGCACTAACCCAGAATTAGGAGTGCTTGCCTAAGGTAATAGGTAAAATGGTGTGTGGAAGTGGTCTGTGGGTGGGGTGAGTTCCCAGGACTCTGTGAATGGAAGAGCCTCAAAGCCCCGAAAGGTAGCAAAAGCCAGATTCAGGCCTCTTATGGGGGTCAACCAGTGAGCCTCCGTGCTGGCCAGGGTAAGTGCTGAGCTCCAGGAGGATGCAGGAATTGATGAGGGCGTTAGGCTGGTGCAGAGGAGATGAGTGGAGCCAGCTGAGAGGATCTCTCTGTTAGTGCCCAGCCAGCTACAGCCTCCTGTCAGCCACCACGGAGCAGGGGTCAGCTGCTTCATTAAGGGTAAACTTACTGATACCTATCTTGTTCTTCTCAGGCTGTGCTCATTTTTAGCACAGAGACTGGTGTATGGAAGCTTCAGACTAAAAGAAATAACTGAGAGATGCTGTGAGACATCTGTATGAAAGGCAGTGGCTTCAACTAAAATTACAGAGCAGCATCTCTCTTTATTTCTCGGCCAGAAACTCTCCCTGATTTGGTTTCCTTTCACCATTAATAGCAAAATATTTCCACTCTTCCTGAGAAGTCCAGTGACTAAAATAGGACCTGAGCTACCCCTCGCTTCTGCCATGTGTGTTGTCAGTTCTGTAGCATCTCCAATTCTTTCTTGCAGGTGAATGGAAAAGGTTCCTTATGGTGTGTCGATCCAGAATATAAGCCTAATCTCGTTCAAGCACTGAAAAAGCAGCCTTTTCCTTCAGCACTTGCATTTTACACTCCACCGGCATCACCACCAAGGTAGGTGAACCTTCTCATACAAGTGCACTGTGCAGTTACATTCACCCACCCACCACAGGAAATACCTGAGCAGTTGCTGATGACTGACTTCCACTGGGAAAAGAATTTGAGTGGGACTTTGGTGAGCTAGGAAGACTGGCTAGACGGGACCAGAGAGCATCACAAGCTCAGGCTTCCCAGAGATCTGGGATCAGTGTAATGATCTGAAGAAGTGCTTTCTCTTAAATATTCTCTCTTCTTTCTTCTACCTCTTTCTTTTTTCACCTTCTTACTGTGTCTTGCTAGGGGTCCTGACTGGAATAACCCAGACAAGCAGTTAGTGCTGAGGATTATTCTGCCTTTGTTATGGGGCTTTGCAAACAGCCACTGCTTTTCTCACTGGTTTCCAAGAGGTGACATGGGGCTGGGCTGGTGGGCTGCTCATGGGTGCCATTTCTTCAGAGAGCAGGCAGTGGTCCTAACTGCAGCAAAGTCCTGCTCTGAGCACAGGACACCTGGACCAATCTGGGATGTATCTGGTGATGCTTGCTGGAAAGGAGGTTTGCGTTCTGCTGCAAATCACTGCATTTGGATATAAAATGTACATATCATATGCTGCTGTCAAGAACAGTCAACCTCTCTATGGTCTGAAGTGCCTGGAAATGCTGGTCTAAGAGAGGAGCATTTTTCTCTAAGGCTGTTAGAAACGTTTTGTGGTGGGGATGAGAAGAGCAGTCTTTCCCATTAGCAGATTCCACGTCAGAGGATGCTTGATGAGGCTTCCTCATCTGATGCATTTTAAGGTTAGGCAATGAATTGTGGAGAGTTTCAAGTAAACATCATCGTGTGTTCCTGGTACAGGAAGAGGAACATCAGTCAGAGCCAGCACTTAGAGGTGGCACAGAGAGTAGGAGGATGGAAAGCAACTAGGAATGCACTGCTGCTGATGGGATCGGGAGTTAGGTAGGCACGTAGCTGGTTTATCTAGATTGGCAAACAATTGGGGTGAGATAAGAGGTAATTATGATGTCTGTACATTGCCCTATGCCTTGCCTTACTGCAAGGAGTTTCCTTAACAACCAGGAGGAACTGGGATTGCAGACACAATCTGTGAAACCGATACTGAATATTTAGCAGAACTTTCTAAGAGTCTCACGAGGCATTGACCTTGGGATCCCACACCCACTGTGAGCTGTAGCTGTTGGAGCGGTACAGATGGGACAGGACCTCTGGGTGTTGTCTGCCCAGCCAAAGGGGCAGGAGAAGGAGTCAGACTCAGCCCAGGGCAGGTTCTTCAGTGCCTTGTCCAGTTACATTTTCAGTATCTCCAAGGTCTTCTAGATGAGTCTGATGATACAAGCATGAATGTGTGATTAATTTAGTTTGTATAATTACAATGCAGTCAAGTTAGTTGTAGGGAAGCACCCTGAAGTACCTGCGGGACCGAGACTGCAGTTTGAAGCTGCTGGTTTTGGTAACCACTTGCCTTCATAGAAGGATTGGTCACACTTGCCAACAGCTGCGATTACAAGGAAATACAGGCATGTGGCAAAACTCCTACTGACTTCAAAACATGGAGTTTTATAGTGCTTATATTTATAAGAATAGTAAAAATTGGGACTTTCACTCATAGGCAGGAAAAAAAGAAAAAGGAATTTATTTTTCTTCTCCCTTCCATGTTTAAAAATTCTTGAATTGAGATTTAAACTGTGGCTTAATTCTGAGGAAGGGCCCCAAGGCATTGCCTTGTGTGTGGATGGAAAAGAGGAAGCCCAGAGGTACTGCTGGGCAGAGCTGGGGAGGACCATCCCAACTTAACTCCAGGGCAATACTTGAATAGAATTTTTCAGTGGGATGGCTTGTGTTTGCAATTGCTTCACTGTGTTCCTGAGGAATATACCTATCATTCAGCAGCATTTTAAAATGCAATTTAAGGTGTCGCTTTGATCAGAAGTTTTCCAAAGCTGTAATTTGTGTCTAGCAAACTGAAGCTTGTATTGTAGTAGGTAATGAGCATCAGTGATGCGTTTTATTTCCATGCAGGTTGGTGCAGGGTGCCTGGCTGCATTCTGCTCCTTGCAACCATTTCTAGCAGTCTCTACAGCCCTCATCTCACAAACGCCTTGTGCGTGTGCATAGGTTATCTCATACTAAGCATTCAGTTACTATGGGAAAGTTCCATCTGCATCTTAGAGGATCTGAGCTCGATTGAAAAGATGAAGATATTCAACATCTATTTGTGCACTTCACCTGCAGGCTGTGTGTGTTCGCACTCAGCTGTGCTGATCTTTCTTCCTGTGGCTACTTTGATGGGAGATGCTAAATATTGCTGTCCTTTTCAGGAGCTTTGGTTCCCAGTGCCAGTCAAGCTGCAGTGCAGCAAGAACTCCTTATTTGGCTCAGATGATGCATTTCAAGTCACCTTGCTTTTCAGTTTGTGCACTTTCTCCCTGTCGTTAGCAGTGTGCACTGCACCAGCCTTTGGAGCTGTCACCATTGACAAGCTGAGATTGGGCACAGTGGTGATGGCAAACCTCGTGGCAGCACTGAAGGGCATCCATCCCCCCATAGCAGCTGATTGCAGGGTGGGAAAGGTGTGCACAGCCACAGCAGCACAATTCAACTTCAAGAAGGAATATTCTGGTTTAAAAAGGGTATTTTAATAATGGATGCTGTTGGTTTGGTTTTAATTAATGATCTAGACCAATAATTAAAAATCTATGTGATTGAATACTTGGCAGCTTTGTGTTGGGGGGGGAAGTGGAGAGGAGGAAATATCTGGCTAATTGTTAAAAATAAAGCTGCCAAACTAAGATAAATATAAAATGCAAGCAGACCTTCATGATAAAATTACTCTATTAATCCCATGAGGTAGCTTTTACAGATTGGACTTGTCTCTTTATTGCCCTTTTACCGCACAGGTGAAAACCTTAAAAATGTTTATTGCTGTGTTTCATGCCATTCTAAAAGTTGTATATTGTTACTGTTGTGTTTATTTGTTTGATAGTGCACTTATAATGAACTGAATAATGAGGGTTGGGTGCATAGCACGGCCTGCATTCTGCTGTGTATTAAGTGGTACTTTGCCAGCTGGAAGCTGCTAAGATAAGGCAAAACACAGGTGTCATCCACAGAGCTGCCTGGCTTCACAGAACTTGGGAATCAGCAGAGAGCTCTTGTCCTTCGCCAGCTTTTTGCACAAAGCATCTTTTATTTTTGCTGATCTTTCACCATTTGGAAAAGAAACAAACACAACTGGTTCTTACCCGCGCTGCTTCTCCCACATTCTAAGCATCTCTGCATCAGCTACCATTTTGCTCTGATGGAGGGTTAAGCAAAGATACTTTTTGTTGCCAGCAAGGCTTCTCCTCTGTGTGGAGTGTTTCCCAAATGCTGATGATGGCTCATTGTGTTACATGAACGATGTGTAGCAATCAATGTGTCCATTACTCCTCTGAGAGCAACAGATATTGTTGCCTGTTTGGGTTATCAGCCAAACTGTGGCATCTTTTGGGTGCTTTTTAATTGTTCTATAATAACAATATTGTGTCTAATGCACTTCATATACGTTATTTAGTTAATTGAGATTTTGTTTGACTTGTTGAATTTCTTTCCAGCAGGTCATCTTCTCCTCACTACTTATCTTCAGTACTTAAGCAGAATAATGGCCGATCTCTCAAAGGTAACTATGAGTTTTCTTCTGCTTTTAATCACAAGCATGTTCTAAACCCAGGGTGATTTTGATTTATTTTTTATATGGGCTTTTTCTGGAGGGCCCGCTAGATTACAAAAAAACAATAATACAAAACTTATTTAATAGAACACACACTTATTATATCAGTGATGTGTGCATTAAGCACAAGTCCATAAGATTGGTTTTGAACTGTAGGAGTCCTGTTGTTTTCCAGCAAAGCATTTAGCAGACACATCAAATATGACCTACTTTAAGACTGAGCAGTTCTGTAGTAAACTGGTTTGAAAGCTCTGCGTCTCTACACTGGGGACTGTCTGTAGTCAGTTGGAGGTTTATATTTGTCACCACAAACTAAGGCAGAAAGGCAGCAAATTTTTATTATGTGGTATGTAGCCACAGTAGTGCCTAAAGCTGGGTGTTTGCTATAGGTGGCTGTGCAGTAATTACAAGGGAATGAGGAACAAGTCAGAAGAGTGCTGCACAGATGGCACTTCACAGATCACCAAGGTTGGAAAAAGACCTACATGATCACCCAGTCCAACCATCCACCCATCACCAATAGTTCTCACTAAACCATGACCCTCAACACAACGTCCAAACGTTCCTTGAACACCTCCAGGGTTGGTGACTCCACCACCTCCCTGTGCAGCCCATCCTGCTACCTGACCACTCTTTCAGAGCAGCAGTATTTCCTAATGTCCAGCCTGAACCTCCTCTGGCACAGCTTATCACCAGTTATACAAGAGAAGAAGCCGACCCCCAGCTCACAACAACCTCCTCTCAGGTAGTTATAGAGAGCAATATAGTCTCCCCTGAGCCTCCTCTTCTCCAGGCTGAACAATCCCAGCTCCTTCAGCCGTTCCTCACAAGGCCTGTGCTCCAGACCCCTCACCAGCTTTGTTGCCCTTCTTTGAACATGCTCCAGGGCCTCGATGTCTTTCTTGCAGTGAGGGGCCCAAAACTGGACACAGTACGGGAGGTGCGGCCTCACCAGAGCTGAGTACAGGGGGACAATCTCTGCCCTGTTCCTGTTGGCAACACCATTTCTGATGCAAGCCAGGATGCCATTGGCCTTCTTGGCTGCCTGGGCACACTGCTGGCTTGTGTTCAGCTGAGCATCAATCAAAAAAAAAGTGGAAAGTGTCTCAGCTATCACCTCCACCAGTTCCCTCAGCACTCTCGGGTGAATCTCATCTGGCTGCATGGACTTGTGGCAGTTGAATTGGAGCAGCAGGTCTCTGTGTCCTCCTGAATCATGGGGGGTTTGTTCTGCTCCCCAGCTGAGACTACAAGGTCAGAGAGTGGAGTACCCTGAGCATAACCGGTCTGATCTTCAAAGACAGACGTCAAGAAGGCATTCAGACCTTCTGCCTTTTCCTTATCCTCAGTGGTCACATTCCCAGCCTCATCCAGTATTATCATCCACTTTACCTATTTGCTAAAAAAAAGTTGAGCACAAGTTGGTATTATTTCCAGTGTAGCTGTGAAGAAATATCTAAATTTGCTGATGAACAGAATAGATATATCAGTGTAGGTAAGGAATCACCTTAAACATGCGAAATGTTCCCTTTAGTGCTCAGAAGAAAAGAACAGGTTGGGTTTAGCAAACTGACTTGGCATGTAGTTCTCAGTTCTGTAGTACCTGTGCTGCTCAGTAACCAAGTTTATCCCTGTGTGCTTGCAACCACACAAGTCGTGCAGTAGGTACAGGAAAAAAACACAAGTCGCATCCACAACCGAAGGAGTTTTTGTTGCCTAGTTATTGTTTTAACAACAGGCACCAAAGCTTGGGAGAGGAAGACTGGATGGAACTGAGTTGTGCTGGGGATATGACTGCGAAGGAGCGATCTGGCTGGATGGCTGAGCTCAGAGTCATACTGAATGGAGCTCAACCCATTTGGTGGGTAGTCACCAGCAGCATTCCCCGGGGCTCTGGCTTGGAGCTAGTTTTGTTTAATATTTTTATCAGCAGTCTGGTGGAGGGTGTTGAGTGTAGGCTGAGGGAAGAGCACCTGGCAAGCTGCTCAGCAGAAAAGAACTTGGGGATGCTGGTTAATGGCTGACTGAACGTGAGCCAGCAGTGTGCTCAGGTGAACAAGAAGGCTGGTGGTTGCTGGCCTGCATCAGAAATACTATGGCCTGCAGGATGAGAGAAGTGACCTTCTCTCTGTACTTAGCCCTGGTGAGGCCTCACCTTAAAGTACTGTGTTCAGTTTGGGCCTCTCAGGTACAAGAAAGACATTGAGTTGCACAATCAGAAGAAAGCAACAAAGCTGGTGAAGGAATTAGAAAACAAGATGTGTGAGGAGTGGCTGAGGGAGCTGGAGCAGTTTAGTCTGGAGAAGGTTGAGAGGAGACATCATTGCTCCCTACAGCTGCCTGAAAAGGAGGTTGTTGCAAAGTGGAGGTCAGTCTCTTCCATCAAGTGCCAAGTGATAGGATTGAGGCAATGGCCTCAAGGTGTGCCAGGGGAGGTTTAGGATGAATGTTAGGAATAATTTATTTACCTAAAGGATAGTCAAGCATTGAAACAGGCTGCTTAAGTAAAGTGCTGGAGTCCCTGTCTGTGGAGGTGTTTAATAGATGTGAGGATGTGCGTGAAGGGACATAGTTTAGTGATGGGACTCAGTATGTTAGGCTGACGGCTGGGCTTGGTGATTTTGAAGATCTTCTTCAAGCTAAATGGATCCTGTGATGAATCTGTGATCTCTTCTGACCATAGCTAGAACTCCACAGTACAACCTGTTTCCCCATCTACCACATTAGACACAGGTATCTGCAGATGTCTGAAGGATGTTCCACCACATGCCCACCCCTCTTGGTTGTTCGTGCAGCAGCCGGCACTGAGACCTGAGGTGATGTTGTTCAGTACCGTCATTCTTGGCAGTTGCAGGATTGCACCCCTTGTCACAGCTACAGCAGCAGCACACAAGCTAAGTAAGGGATGTCCATGCAGCCACTTTTGCAGCACAGACAAACCCAAAGGGAAGCTGCTCCTAAGAAGGAATGAGTTGACTTTTAATGTGGACGCCTGGAGGTGGAGGTGCCTTGCTGAAGCTCTAGGAGGAGCAGCCTCCTGCTGAAACGTGGTTTGAGCAGAACTCAGGGCTGTGTGTAACTCACACCTGTAACTAACTGCTGTGCTCACCTCTGTGTCCCTTGGGTTGTTTTACTGTTTATTTTCAGTATTTTCAGTGAATTCTAGCTGAATGGAGTGTCGCTGTCTCCCTGGTATCCTCCTCCTCAGCCCACTGGTATCTACCTACTCTTGTAGGTTTTAAAGACTGCTGGAGTCTGAGGACTTGGCCATTCTTTTCTCCTGCTTTCACTTTCCATGAGGAAGAACAGCACACCAGAATCAGATTTAAAAAAAACAAAACAACGGGTGAATTTAAGATGGAAATCTGCTTTTCATTGACAGACAAATGCAAATAGAAGTAGCAACAGCTGCTGAACAGAAGATGGTTACTCCATTTTCCCATATGGGCTTGTACAGTTTTCCTCATTTTACAGCACTGTAGTGGGCCTCCGTACCAGAAAGGAGCCAGGCAGCACGCTGGGATATCACCACATTTCTTTAGAAGCAGCCTGTTGAGCACAGGTCTCGTATCTCAGTAATAAAGCTTGATCTACTGATGGTTGGTCCTCATCAAAAATAATAAGAGTAAAATGCGGGGAAGTGAATCGTGCCCAAATGCTAAATAGCTGATTCCAAGAGAAGGTGTGCGTTGTTTATTTGTCGTAGTGTTGTTGTTAGAGCTCTTGCAGAAGGGTAATAAGGTGCCATTAACAAAGCAGGGCTGCAGCAGCAGGACATCCAGCTCCGTACTGCAGCTGCTGAGGTGAGGGGCTGCTTTTAGTCTTCAGCCACAAAGCAGAAGCACTGCTTGGGCAGCAGAGCCAAGGCTTTAAAGGCAGAGCCTGTCCCACAGGTGACGGTGACCACATATTGATATAGGGGTTCTGGTTGTGCTGTGGTAGTAAGGAAGCACCCTGTTCTGCTGCAGAGTTGGTGGATCTCCCCTGCTTGCTTTTGTGCAGTACTGAAGGAGGAATGTGTTTGCTTGGGCAGACATAGGGTGCTCAGGGCTCTATACAGTGTAAGAGAGGTCTCTCTCCTCAGTGATTTTGCTGGTGAGTCCTTAGATTTGAGAAATAATTCTTTATCAGGGAATGCAATTGCCAAGGAAGCCAGAATATAAGAGTGGTGACCAGGAGGCACTGGGAATTCTTCAAGATGAATGAAGTTGCTGCAGTGCGCAACTCCTTCCTATTCCTTTCTGCTAGCATGCAGAATGTACAGTGCAGTCAGCACGACAGGGAGGTGAGTGTCCCTCTGCACTCAGCTCTGGTGAGACCACACCTCAAGTATTGCGTTTGGTTTTGGACATAATGATCTTAGAGGTCTTTTCCTTAATGATTCTGCGATTCAAAAACACTATTTGCAGGTTGTAGTGTTTCCTTGGTGCCTCCCGTTACTTGTCAGTTTATCAAGGTGGTCTTTATGTGCCAGCTCTGTTTGTTTAAAGGAGTCTGATGGCAACTAAGGAGTCAGGCTATTTCACTTGCTGATTATGGAAAGTGAAAGGAAGGAACTGTTGGAGGCTTTATTTCTTTTTGTCAGTTGCACCGTAAATTGCGAATTATGACTTGTCAGTTCAGTTTTGTTACTGCCAAAGACAAAGCAGAGAATAAAAACATCTTGCAAGTGCAGTGGGATAAGACCTGAGAGTATTTTGATTTAAAAATGATAGCAAATGAAAATAACGGTGAAGGTGTATGTCTTACAACCTGTGTTGGAGACAGCAGCTCGTTCACTTCCCATGTTGATAAAAGCCAACATGGTGTTCTTGGCTGTAATGAGGCTATCAAAAGCTGTGTAAGGTAAGGAATCAAATGGGCAATTCTGCAGTGTCCCTCCCAAAATTTAGTCCCACTGACGTTCAGTAATATAGCTAATGCACGAAGTGGAGTGGGGGATGGACTGCAAATGGGATTGCCAGTGTTTCACTCCAGCAGCTCCTTTCTCAGCAGTAGCTGAGCAGGATGCAGAGACCGTTCCACTTAATGCGGGCACCTTCCAGCACATTGTCTTCTAGCCCCGCTTCTCTGCTTGTAATCCGCTCAGTGCAGCAGAGGACAGCATTTTACAAGTAGTGTTTGTCACCATAACTAAATCACTGCTGTTCATCTGAGTATTTTTCAATTGCCTATTTCTTACGCATATCTCAGTACCTCCTTCTAGAGGGAGTTCTGTTCTTCTTCCCCTTTTGTCTTCTCTGTTTGTTTCGTTTTATATGTTCATAGTGTGAAAAATCTTGTGAAGAGGGCACTTTGTGGTAATAGAAAACAAAGTGTGTGCTGAATTAGTGCTGTGTTTAACAGCATTCTTCAGTCTTGTGCATTCATTCATAGAATGAGGGTGTGAAGCTGATGAGGTGCCTTGTTTTGCCATATGTATTATCTTCCTTTACAAACAAAAGCCATTTGTTGATAACATCATCATCATCATATGAGCATCTGATTAATGTTGCAGTTTCTTGGCTTCAGATGTGGCTGTGTGAATTCAGTTAAGTAAGAATTCAGCAAGAGTTCAGCGTTAGCAGGGTTATTGCACTTGAGATACGTGGCCATTGTGTAGCCACTTTGCTCATACAGTGCCACTCTGGATCA
This sequence comes from Excalfactoria chinensis, assembly GCF_039878825.1. Classification (NCBI taxonomy): domain Eukaryota; kingdom Metazoa; phylum Chordata; class Aves; order Galliformes; family Phasianidae; genus Excalfactoria; species Excalfactoria chinensis. The sequence goes on from NC_092827.1 coordinate 96,843,039, forward strand.
CCGTGCCTTTGTATTTTTTACTGCATTAGAATCATGCTGGGTCTGAATCCTTACACAGTTTTCAGCTGTTCTTCATAGTAGACCGATGTATGCAGATTACGTATTCCTCATGTGTTCTAGAGACCTAATTTTGTCAGTCTTACCCGAGTTGTAACGTTTTGCTGTTTTTCCTTTGCAGAATCTGATATTGATGCTGCTACTGCGATGATGCTGTTGAATACTTCAATTGAACAAGGGATGCTAGACTGTAAGCATAAGCCATTTTGCTGGTTTTGCCTTCACCCCGTAGCTAAACGTTTTCTTTAAAGTTGCAGTAGTGGATCTCGCCAGTAGTAAGAAGAGTCAAGAAGCAAATCTGTTTTGATCATTCTTTTTGCTAGCATTAGTTTTATAGAACCACCTTCTCTTTTTTCCCTCTCTTTTCTTGTGCAGAGTTCTTCCCTTGCCCTTTATGTACTAAACGCTAAGGAGATTCTCTTAGCTACTTCTAGGTGTCTCCATCGTTTATCTGTGATTAGCTGAAGACCATTGTCTTCCATGGATGACAGGAAATGTGCATGAGAAATTCTAGCTCTTAAGTGCTCGCTTCCAGCTTATTCTTTGCGCTCAGCAGCCAGAGCGATCTCATTGAGTATATGCTTACCAATGGAATTCATTTTTAATAGGTGAGAAACCTCAGTCTCTGAAGACACCTAAGAAGAGGAGTTATGGCAGTGCGTTTAATCCTTCCAGTTCCATAGAAAATGATTCTGCAGCCACCAATATTGATCCGAAGGAGGATCATAATTACAGCGCTAGCAGCATGGGTTCGCAGCGTTGTGCATCTAGGTCCAGTGTGTCTTCCTTGTCCTCTGTCGATGAGGTGTATGAATTTATCTCCAAAAACAGCCATGCTGGAAGTGATGGCAGTGAAGGATTTCACAGTGAAGTGGATACAGACGTTGACTATGAAGACGATCCTCTTGGAGACAGTGGCTATGCATCGCAACCGTGTGTAGATACCTCTGAGAAAAGTCAGCCTAGCAACAAAGCACTCAAGGAGTTATGTCAAGAAATTGATGAGGAGCTGAAAGAAGCAGCGGGGTCCCTGCTCCACCTTGCTGGCATCCAAACGTGCTTGGGTTCCTTAATAAGTACTGCAAAGACCCACAGTCACAAGCAAAGGAAAAAATAGTGTGCTTGTCAATGTTGAATATATACATATATTTTTTTTAATTGTGGCAATACTCTTCTACTTTTACCCTTCACAAGGGAGATCAAAGCCATAAGAGGACTCATTGCTTTTTTATTTTTGGCACTAACTGTAATTTAGCCATTTATTTTTAAATCACTGCCTAAAAAGAAAAAAAAAATTCAACTTCTCAGATTAGAAGAGATGCATGACTTGTGACAACCTGAAAGCAAACCTCTGAATGATCACTGTTCTCCTTTTTTGCTTTCTTTTAAAGTTTTGTTTGTTTGTTTGTTTTTTCCCAGAGTTATATTTGCTCAGATGCACGTTATGGTTCATGTCGACATCTCTGCTGGCCCCATCCGCAGAGGTGAATTTTGCCCTAAGGGCTCTGACTTCCATGTAAAGATTTAAAAAGGAGGAGGAAAAAAAAAATAGAAAGGGAAAGAAAGAAGGAAAAAAAAGAAGAAATGTTCTGGCCTGAATTACCTCCTTCTCTCTGCTCTTCTAACCTCTCTTCAGTGGAAATGTTGCAGAAGTAGCTCCCAGTGGCTGCAGTTTTCTACCCATCCAGTACAGTGTCTGAAAACTGCACCACTGCAGGAGGTGCTCAGTGCTGTAAGTACCCTGGGCAGAGGGAAGGAGCACAGCCCTCCCAGGCAGAGTGGACAACGGGTAGCTGAGGTGGGTGCCACCCTCTGCTTTCTTTTTTCTTTCCTGCTTGTGCCCCCACTGCCAACCTGCTGCTGTCTGTAGGCCAGGTTCCTCAACCTGTTGTTTTTTTCCCATCTTAAGACATGCTGTCCTAGAGGGGCAGAGGCTGGGGGTCACCTTATTGCAGATATGCACGCACCTTAGGTGTAGCCAGCAGTGAAAGCTGCCACTTGCCAAGCTTGATGTCCTCTTATCACTGCCACCGTTGAACATGTTGTAGAATCTTACAGCCGTGGGATATCTTGGGATGGAAGGGACAAGTGAGGATCATTGAGTCCAACTCCAGGCTCCATGTAGCACCACGTGATAATCAGACCATGTGTCTGAGAGCGTGCCGTTAGCACAGTTCTGCTGCTGCCCCCCTGCCGCATCTGCTGCCTTGCTCCCCAGTGGAAGAGGTGGACTCAGAGAATAAAGAACAGCAGCTCGTGCTGTTAAATTGGAAGTATGTTTCTTACTTCGGTTTTTGGTGTCTAGGTCATGAATGACCGCTGGAAAGAGAATTTTCACCCCCTAACCTGAAACAAAGCCAAATAGCTTCCTTTTGAATCACCGAACATGGAAAAGCAATTTGGGTTTTTTGGCTGTCCATACCCTCAGTTTCCTAGATGAGCGTGCCTTCTGTCCGGTGGATCCTTTTGGCCTGCCACACGCAGTGCGTCTAACAAGCAAGGCGAGCCTTTGCTCCATGGATGTCTGTCTTAACTCTGTTTTACTTCACAGTTCATTTTTGCAGTAAGAGTCCCCTTAGAGTTCCCACACATCTTTTGGCCAAAATAATAATAATAATAAATTAATGGTATGGTAATTTTTTTTCTTCTTTAATTCATTTTTTTAAAGAAAAAAAGTTTTTCTGTTCAAAAATGGGTATTCAGTGCTGTTAGAGTGGGTTTTAACTGTGCTGTAACAATAAGGATGCCTTAAGTATGTTTCAGAGTCTTAGACAATATCAGTGGTCATCTTTCCTGTCTCTGAAGGGCAGTGCCATGTGCCATCAAGGTGTTTAGCTGACACGTTGAGCTGTTGTTTCCAGCAGTTCTTGGGCGAAGCTGAGTAAGAGTTAGAAGTAAGAAACCAGCGCCCACTGCTTGGGCTGTTGAAGGCAGTGCTGTGTTCAGCCAAAAGGTAACTATCCCCTTGCGGAATGTTTTTCTGTCTCTTTGGAGGCCTTTTAGAGATCAGTGTTTTCTGTTTGTCAATCCTTTCATGAGTACTGCCATAAACGTGTGTTTTAAATACGAATACAGCCGTGCTGCTGAGGGTCTGTTGCTCTAAGGGCCTGGTTCAGTGCCTCTTGAAGACAATAGTGGTGCTCCCACTGATTTCATGGCTGTAGGATCAAGCCTGAAATATCTGAGGTTCTTTTGTAGCATGTTTTGGAATTCAAAGCCAACTTTCTTTTAAAGCACAAACACTAGAAAATGTCTTTTCCTTTTTTTCTTCTTTTTTTTTTTTTTTTTTCTTTTTTGTTGTTGTTTTTTCCAATCACTTCAGTTTTAAGAATGAGTTATTTTATTTCTTGAAAGGGAAGAAAGGAACTCTGATGTATTCCTACTTCGTGTTAACAGCCACTGGTCTGCACCTGTACCGCGTGTACAGATGTGTATGTCTTCTGGATATCACAAGTGGTGCATTAGCCAACTTGATCCGCTATTGGATGTTACCGATGGGTAGCAGGGGAAAGCTCGCTGTTCGAAAGGAAGTTACAGATCAGTGCAGTGGTTCTTGGGAATTTTGGAGGTGGAGATGTGAATGCTCAGTGGAACTACTTCTTGCTCCTGGTTTGCTTTAGCGCTTAGACTGAATACTGGAAAGGGCAGAGTCTGCGTCTGTGCAGAAGATGAGGGTTCACCTACAGAGAGGTGCCGTTAGCAGGCAGGATTTTGCTCAGCGCCGTGACTTTGGCGGCGTGCTGTTGAAGGAGGTGCCATATGGCTCGTGTTGGAGTTGGTTGCAACTCTTCTCTGGCTTCTAAGGAAAGCTGGATCGAGGTCCAGTCACTTGGGAAACAGTGCCAATATCAGCCCCAAGGTTGGGTTTGGTTCTGAGTTTCTTTTGGCCTTGAATGAAAACCTGAGGAGGTTGATACTGTATTAGGAGCATGGCTGTGCCACGACTAACCCTGAAGCAGGTGATCGTGGCTTCAGTGTTACTGAAGGAATGGGACTGGGAAGCTACCAGTGCATTTAATGACCATATACAACAAGCAATAAACCTACGCTGGTGAGCAGCTAACAGTGAAAGCTGCGTCCGTCCTCACAGCTTTCAGCAGGAGAGAACTGGCTGTCAGAATAGCTGCGGTTCCTTTCGCTTCCATAGCTAGAATGGGGTTTGGGTTTGTTTGCCACCTGAGTTAAAGACCCTGGTGTATATAGTATAAATGGAGTATAATTAAAAGTTATTTTGACTGTTGGTGGGTTGGTTTTCTTTAGCGACATATGTAAAATGTTCATGCCAATGGTTGACTCAAATATACTTTAACAGCAGTTAAAAGGCAACAAAAGTATTAATGAACCACCTTCGTTTCTTTAAACGCAGTGGAGAAGTGCGCGGGGCTGGTGTGGAAGGGAGGTTGCTTTGCTTTGGGCAGACTGTGATGTGGGTGCTGTACAAACCGGTACTGGCCTTTCACACCCAGATACTGAATTACTGCTTTTGTGAAAGTTGCCTCAAATGTTTTAAAATCCAACTTGAAAACGGAGGTTGCCTAGTTGGCGGCTGCTCATTAGGCTGAAAAGGAAAAGCTTTGGTTAAAGCAAACTACACTCACGTGTGTTAATAACGGTGTAGTCAAAATATTTATCGAAAAGAAGAAATAGAATATTCTAAATGTTGCACCTGCCATCCTATCTTAAAGCACGTTCTTCACAACTAACTGCCAGTGCCATTACCGAGTCTGTTTTATAAATGTACATTTCTTCAAACTAAAAAGTGCATAATTAAAAGTATTATGTTGCTGCCATATAGTGATATGAAACATTTTATAATTGCCAATTCATTGTACCTATTATTTATTTAAAAGTGAATTGTAAGAATGCTTTCTGATCAAATGAACCAGAGTTGTTTTTAAAACGTTCCCTCTAGCTTGTTTCTGATGTAGCATAAGCAGCGTCCTTGGGTTTGGTTAGGATAATTTTGCCCGTAGGTGACCAGTTCTAACCCTTTTTCCTCAGTCCTTTCCCCGTTTTAAAGAATATTTACAGAAGTTTAGTTTTTTGTATGCTAATCTCTGTTAATTAAAATGTTTATAAAGTTTATTTTTACCAAAGAGATGCAATTCATTATGACAAAATATTGCAGAATAAACTTTGTTTTATAACATTTGTGACTTTTCTGCCCACATTTTTCATTCAGATGATCAAAGGGGCTTTTATAAAATAAACGGCGTTGCAAACAGTAAGTGCTGCGTTCTCTCTTTATCTACAGATCGTGGTATCGGTCCCAAAGGGTGCCCCGAGAGCCCCCCGCTTTCCTTTAAATCTGCACAACAGGAGTAGGTTTGTTTGGGAGACAAAAGTAATTTGCTGTAGGTCTCTACTTGGTTTGGAACGTTGCGTGCACGTGGAAGCAATAGGTATGGTAACACGTAGCAGGATTTGCTTTCAGGGCAGTTCATCCATAACTGGCCGTAACACTTGAACTGCATCCTATTAATGCTGGGATTTAATGGAACTTGAGGAATGTTCTGACATCTTGGGAACTGCTGGAATACTGCTGCACACCTTTTGTCCTCGTGGGAGACATCTCACCTTGTTGATTTTGCTTTTTGGCAAAAAACTCGGGCTTTTTTTCCTGACGATTGCCTATGATTATTTTGTTCTATATCTGTATTTCTGCAGTTAAGCTGCTTGTAAGGCACTCAGAGATCAGCGACGCAGTATAGGATGGATAATTGTAAGAGCACATCCCTGGATAAAGCTGCACAGTTCTCACTTCATCCTCTTTCAATATTTCCTCTAGCTGTGATCAATGGGGCCTGTTGCATCTTTATCCACAAGGCCTTACAGAAGGCATACCAGTGGCAGCACCTTCCTCCAGCAGCAGCAGCAAAATACTGCCATCCTTTTTCCACCTGTCTCAGCTTGCACCCTGCCAATGGGACAGATCTGCTTGGAGGAGCACAGGTGCATGAACTGCTCCTGGTGCCTGGGAAGCAGTGGTCAGCAGGTAGGAGCAGAGCTGTGTAAGTATTCACGTCAATGTAGTTCATAGAGAAGTTACTTTTCTTGAAAAGCACAGCTAAGAATCACGTGTTAATGACATCCAATTTTTACCCACAGTACTGTTGTTAAGTGTCAGAGCATTTTCCTCTGTGACAGCTTTGCTGGGAATTACCCTCTGTGGAGCCAGGGCTCCTGGATGGAAGCATTCACCAAAGCAATTACTCAGGCATGACACCTGGATTTTAAGGGCATTTGTTCAGGAAGTACTTCTTAGATTGGACTTATGTTTCACAGTGCTTGTCTAATGTGACACAGACTATGCTGATACTTTCTCAGATCTTGAGTTTCCATATCCCTGTAGATATGTGATGACCACATAGGAGTTCCAGTATAAGTCCAACAACATTACCATGAGCTTTTCCTAGTGTACCTTGATGTAGAAACTCCTGTTTTCAGCTGTGAGTTGTTCTTACATCTGAGATAAGACAGCAGTATCAGCTGTGCTTGAAGTTTTCAGCCTTCAGATGCAGTGGGTTTCTCATTCTCCCTGTTCTTCAAGCAGGCGCTCCTGAAAGCTACCTGCTCTTGCAGCTACAGCTCATTTCCTGCTAACATAATTAGCTATCCCCTGCCAGTGTTTGTCTAAAGAGCTTCGTTAAACATGAGTGCTTATTTTCCCATTGCCTCAGTACAAAAGCAATCATTCCCCTCCTTAGGCTCTTGAGCTACTAAACAAACCAAGATCATTTGCTTTCCGTTTGAAGACATGATCCGCATTCCTTGTAGCCACCCATCTGGTTCTTTGAGCTCAGTCTCGGTTTGCATTCAGCATGCTGACACACATGCACAGCAAGAGCCATGGATGCTCCTCAGGAATGCCAGTGCTTTCTGCAAGCTGGTCTCTGCCTCCTGGCCTCAGCACCTCTGCTCCTATGGGATGCTATGTTTGCTGTCATCATACTCTGAGTCATCAGAATGGCTACCTTCAACCAAGTACTTTGTGTGCTCTTTCAGCAGCCGCAAAAGAGCAGTTGACTTTCATTAAAGTTAGACATGTTTAGCTGAGCTTTGCTTTTATGCTGATTGTCATAATCTCCGTTTCTATGGATTCCTGACAGCCCAGGACCTACCAGGCAGTGCACTCAGTTGGATGGGATGCACTATTTTTGCATTCATTCTTAAAAAGGTGGTGCTGATGCATTACTTGTGCATTTCCTTGCTTATGGACTCGTGTTGAACCCTATCGGCCCAACCTCAGAAGCCCTCAGGTGGTGTTCTGGAAAACTCTACACATTACATTTGAAAGTTGATTCCTTGTCTTCAAGACATTTTGTTTTTATTTCATGAAATCGGTAGTTCGGTATTTTCTCACTAAGATCCAGCAGGTTCTCGTTTGCTTTAGATGCTCAGATGAGCTCAGCAAACCACATTTTCAGTCATTTTCTGGACGGGTGCATTTTCCTCTCTGATGAGCTTTGTGCATGTTTGTTTGAGCTGCTGGTGGAGGATTCCATGCTCCACATGCACAGCCTGACCTCCGCAAATTACAGGCATTTTATCTTTCTTTTCTTTTGGCTGTGAGGAATTGAAAGAGATTAAAAGTCCACCTGTTGTGTTGGACTATGGCAGGCTTGCCAGAACAACCTGCTGCCTCCATGGGGTCCGTGAGCCGTTCCTTGAGGCAGGTACCGTCTTGGTAGAGCAGAGCCCTTTCAAAAGAAAAGCCAGCTGTTTCCTTAAGCTTCCCGGTGGCTACACAGCTATCGTGCTGAGTGCGATGGTGCTCTGTGCTACCTTAAGAAATACATTGCTGCCGTGCTTCATGATGTCACCTTGACCCAATCACAACCCACTTCTGTGAGCGCAGTGCTGACTCCCCAGAGAAGCATCCGCAGAGTGACAGCAGCATCCCATGCAGCCGTCGCTAAGCAACAGGATTCAGCTTTCAGCAGGATCTAATTTTAAAGTATTTAACCCTAGATCTGTCAAGGCTCATTATTTCCGATGTGGTTGTTAATCCCTACTTGTTGGTGTCCGATGAATTGCAGCTTTGGAAATACCCTGGTTCTCGCAGTGCGGCAGTTTTATGCTCAGCACCTAATGCCAGGCAGATCTCGATCCGATGTTTTATTTTCGTGCTGATCTGTGCACAGAAATTGTGGGTGCAGTTGGAAGCAGAAAACTGTGCGCTGTCCTTCCACGACTCTGCCTTTCTTCACTAGTTTGTTTCTCTCTAAGGAATACTATTTTTCAAATGAATGAATGCTCACGGGTGGGAAGGTGCCAAGAACGCTTTGGCTTACATTTTTAGCAATGTGATGTGTGCTCTCACTATTAGCTGGATTTCACTGAGGTCCCGCAGCCTGTCCTCTTCTCTAAAGCCATTCCAGCACAATGGTGGCATTTTGAAACGCAGGATGGTTGTTTTTTTTTCTTTCTTTTTCTAGCTGTCAAGCTTAAAAGATTACAAAGAAATTTACAGACGCTGGGAAGTGCCAATGAATATATATTTTTAAACAGCTTGCTGCATTTTATTGCTGTTTAAAGGGCAGGAAGCCCTGGAAGCCTACTCTCGTATGTTACAAAACATGAACTTATTTCTGGTGGTGTCGTTCCTTGATCCATTAATACACATCTCCTTCAAGTGCACTCCAGTTTGCTGCTCGCTTCTTAAAGGCACGGTGGTATTTCACTCTGCTGCCAAAATGCTGCTTCTGCTGCTCAGTGTCATAACCACAAAAGGAAGGGAAAACGCTGAAGAAAAGACACAAAAATGAAATGTAGTAAAATGCAAAGAAAAATGATTGGGACGTTCGTGTTTTAAAAAACATGAATATTGTCCACCTCAGCTTTGTGAACTCCCCTAAGATTCTTCTTCCTCCTATTGTTAGGATTCAGACCTGACGTGGCTGTGCCCTCTGAGCTGCTTCTCCTTTCCAGTTCATGCTAATATACAAGGACAATTCTGCTTCTGCCACAGCCCCTTCTCCAGCAGTCGGTGTGATCTCAATCCCCCTGGGCTTCTCCTGGGGATCCCATTTTCTGTTCCAGAGTGGAACCACGTCCCCTTCTTCTCCTCATCTCCTTTTCCACAATAGTTTTTCCTGCATTTCACTCATTCCAAAAGTCTAAACTATTTTTGGTGGTGACACTTCACATCCTCATAAACAGGAATCGTTCTGACTAAAATGTTCCCTAAATGACCAGCAAATCCACTGAATCTCTCTTCTCTCTGCAAAAACAAAAGCGAAGCCCTGCCACGTTTGCTGCAGGTACGGCTCCTGCTTTGCTGCTGTTGCTCACATAGGTTAGTTGGGGCTCTTTTCAGAGGTTTGCAGGTCTCTGTCCTCAACTCGTATACAAGAAAAAGCATTCACTTCTCACTTTAAAATCTCCACAGTCCCCCTCCTCAGTTCTTTTATCTTCTATGAAATTAGTTAATTTGGCTCACTGAAAGCAAGGCGCACTGCCTGCATTTTTCTTTCTCCTGTGAACATGCGATGTTAGAATGTGAGTGCAGCAGGACTTATTTGGGTCAATGTTTCCTCCCCCCCCAAAAGAAGACAAGCAGGAAATGAGATTGTAGAATATGAGTAGACCTCCAGAACTATGGCAGAGCAGGAGAAGAGGTGTCATTTGCCTGGAAGGAACAAAATTCCGCTTTGGGAAAAATGGAAGCCAAACGTTCTCAGCTGTTGTGGAGCTGTGGGGTGAAGTGGAGCACACGTTGGTATGGCTTTTCTTTTCTGGTGAAGACACCAAAGCCGCTGCTGTTGCACCAAAGACTGGCACAGGTCGTGCTGCAGTGGAACCAACCCGCATGGAGGAGGGTTCTGAGCATGTGAAGAGAGCTTCCATGAGCCACAAGGTCAGCCCTGACCTATCACAGACACCTTGTTTGCTCAGTTTTTCCATCCCCTTGTTCTCAGTAATTTCTCTCTATGCAGAGTCACCGTTCCCGTGGTCACACACACCCTATAGATGACTCAAGCTACTTATCTTATGGGCTGGGAAGGGGCACGAGAGGCAGAGGCTTGTTTTCATTTCTGTTTTTAAATGCTACGGAAACACTGAAATTATGATAGCAAAGACTACAGATAATGAAACTGTTCTGCGAAGTGCATTTCTGTCCATGTCATGCTTTTTTGAGTGCTTGCCTTTTTCTTTTTTTCTTCTTGTATTTTATCAGAATAATCAGATTTTGAAGGAGGTGAAAGGTTGTGTGTAACAAAAGGTTTGCTACAGTCATCGTGAGAAATAACGAGTGCATATTGTGAGCGCATATCCTGCTGTTCATACTTGCCGTTGCTAAGATAACAGAAACAAAACACCAGTTTAGGGTGTTTGCAGCTTCTGAGGATGTGGTTTATGCATTTCTTGTGATAGTCTGATGACTGAAGATGGCTCCTTTCCAAACGTTTTTGAATTTTTTCCAGACCTTAGAAACCCTTTTGTTGTGAATACTTGAAAGCATGTAAGTGATGACAGAGAAGTTTATTTCCCAAAGCACGGAAAACATCCTGAGTGACTGAAAATACGTTCTTTGTTTATTTCTCTATATGCACCTATTCACAGGATAAGCAAAATGCAAGTTCTGATTAACCAGGCAGAGGAAAAAGCACTGCTGAGCAGGGAGTGGAGGATAAATGAGCCTGAGAGTAGAACATACCCTAACAATCACTGTGATTCCTAAATAAATTATCTGTCTTGAGACACCGCCTAGAATCCTGCTCCTATTGTACTTGCTGCTGGGTGCAGAGGCAAGAAAAGGACAACCTCTGATCCACTGTATATCCTCGGCTCTCTATTCACTCCAGTGAGAGCCAACAAGACGAGAACAAACGCTATGACCCTTGTAAGGGATTATTTTGTTCAACATGCTTCAGCTTGCTTCAAGATTTGCTGCGGTAATGTGTTCCTTTATTCATGTGGGTGGACTTGCAGAAGACAATATTTCGGGGGTCCTTTGGCAATCACACCGCGCTACTTAGCACTACACCAAGTTGACCTCTATCGCTCTGATGTTATGATGACAGAGTCAATCTTACACGATTACATTCCGGATCACTGGTGGACAAGCATGACTATGCCGCACTGCAGCAACACGAGCTGTGCACCTCTCCAATGCAGTGGTGGTTGGACAGCCCTGCTCTCTGGGGGAGGCAAGTATTAAGGAAGTGCCCGAGAGGAAACAGCACGACAAAGACGTTTTTCAAAGCTGCAAGGAGGAGAAATAGCATTGCAAATAGTTGCAGTGACAAAATCAAAAGGAGAAATCTGACAATCTGCTAAGAGAAAGAAATAAAACCTTTGTTACGTACGTGGTTGAGGAACTTTGACTTGACCTTTTTACCAAGCACCACCACAGAGCAGTGATAAATTACACTATATGTTGCTAGCACTATTCTCATGCAGGATCTATGAGAAGGTGATTAAGAGACAGCACCATCTGGAAATGCACGAGGCCAGCCTGGTGCTCAGAATGCATTGAAGTAGACCTGTTTCTGATGAGCCTAAAAATCTCAGTCAGCCCTCAGCCTTACAGCCTTTCAGCAGTAAGACCACCTATCTTTTGATCCACTCAATCTGCTCATGTTGTAAGAAACTGGTATTCCCTCCTGTGATAAGTACCCTATACAACAGAACGTACGTTTAGATCTTGCCATTCTACATAGATGCAGACAATGAAGTCCATGTTCCTCCGCTGGTCAGTCACTGCTGCAGTCAGTGGGGAAGCAATTCAGTCAGCTGCAACTACTTGCTCTATGTCCCTCAGCTCCCTTTCCTAGCTTTCAGCTGTGAAACCTCTCTGTCAGCATTCACTGCGCCAGACATAAGGAGAAAATTCTATCACAAAAGCATCTTTGAGCACATCACAAAATGGGAGTGCCACATTTTGCAACATGTGCTCAAAGTATTTCAGCCTAACGTTTCATGGAAGATACATCCTAGAGCATCAAACCTGAAAATACAGGCGTAGAATCAATTGTAAAGGCTCTCAATAATTCACCAGCATAGCATTTACCACAGCGAGATGCTTGGGCAGTGATTAACCCCTGTATGCTGAACAGCAACTGCAGTGTGCTTCCAAGTGCTTAGGAACTTCAGTAGGGAATGCAAAAGGGAGTAGTTGTGTAATGTGAGCCTACTGTTAAACGTTAGAGATTCTCTACTCCCGTATAACTATTTGAGCTCTTGTGGTCAGCCAGAACAGCAGCAAGACCATTGGGGTGAATAGTGATGTCTTTTGCTTTTGCTCTCTTTTGGACTTCCTAAAAACATGCAGTCTGTGGCAATATGGATCAATGACACGTCCTCCAACGTAGGGATTCCTGCAGAGGTACAAAGATATTTACTAATCTGAGTGCCATCTCCTATGCAGTGCTTGATAACACTGCTCCTGTGAGCCGCCAATACTGAGAACGGACCCGGAGCCGGCGGGCTGCGAACAAACTGCTGGCATAGCGGCAGCCTTATTGCGCTGACCCCCGGGACGCCCCAAGCGCTCGGTAGGTCGAACCGGTCCGTCCCATAGCGGTCGCCGGCTCGGCCCCGGGGCTCCCCCTAGCGCCAGCCGCGCCTCAGCCGGACCGCCGCCCCTCCCGGGCAAGTGGCAGCGCTGCAGCGCCCCGCGCCGGGCTACGACAAAATGGCGCCCGCCCCGCCTCACGGCCCCCGCCCGACCTCCGGCGCTCGCGTTGCGCGGAGCCCCGCGGCCGTCGCTAAGGCAACGGCAGCCGCTGGGACCGCCTCCCTGGGCTCACGCGACCCAACCCGCCTCCCCGCCCGCTTCCGTGCCGCCATCTTGGAAGTTGCGTCAAGATGGCGGCGCCCGCGACTTAAGCTCCGCCCTCGGTCCCCGCGGGAACGAGGTGATGCGGTGACGTCATCACGCCGCCGCCGCCGCACGAACCCGGAAGTGCGTCTTTCTCCGGTGGGCGTGGGGGGTCGGCGGCCGCGATAGCGCCGGTGCGGCCGTGCCGGGGCGGGGGGATGGCGGCCACCGCGGAGCTGCAGGGGAAGTACCAGAAGCTGGCTCAGGAATACTCCAAGGTACCAGGAGCTCTGCCGCGAGCAGCGGCTGCCCACCCACTTCAGCCGCTCCCCTCCCTGCCGCTATTTGCCGCCGCCTAATGATCGCCCCTCTGAGGGGGCGGGGTGGCCTTTCCCTTCACAGCCCCCGTGCTGCCCCGCTCTGCCGCCGGGCTTCGGCTGGGCGGGTCTGAAGGGCTGATGCTTGTGCGGGTCGAGGTGACGGGGCGGTCCGGGGATCGCCTCCTTGTGGGGACAGAGCTCCCTTGGGCCGGCCGGGGGTGGGTTTGCAGACACGAGAGGAGCGTGGCGTTGCCGCCTGCCGGCTGGTCAGACCTCAGTGAGGCGAGCTCAGGTGTGAGCTTAGCCGTCTTCTTGAGTGTGTCTGTGCTGTTCTCACCCGCAGCTGCTGAGTTTGCTCAGACTCGTGGCTGTGGATGTCAGGGGCAGCAGTGCTTGTGAGGGTGTTACAGCCTCTTGGCAGCGTGGATACTTGACTTTACACCTGTCCTATCAACGTTTCCATCCTTCTGCAGCAGTCTGAAGTGACTGACTGCTTCTGATTTCTTGTATTGCTTACAGAAGTGTTTGCAAAGGCATCTGTCCAACAGGAGAAAGTGCTTTTTTTCTTCTAGTGCATTTGAAATGATTTCCTGGATGGTGGGAGTCGTGGTTAGTCCAAATCTCTTCCTTCTGTTTACTCACTGAAAAGAAGATGAAACTTTTGTTTTCAGTGTCGTAGTTTTTTCACAACCTTGAGAAAGAAAGCCAGCACTTAATTTTTGTGTACCTCTACATCAAAAAGAGCTTGGCAGGAGGCACTGACTGTATTTGACACCTTTCTCAAGATTACATTAAATATTGTTCTCTTTGGAACTGCTGTAGATGACTGTACAGAGTCTAAATTGTTCACAGATATATATGTGGTTCTTAATCTCACCTTGTAGGAACAGTTAAGGGAACTGAGCTGACTGAGGTTTTGTCTATCACAGCTGTTGTCTGTTCATATTTCTTGTTGCTTTCTACAGTGGTCCTGCTGTACCTTGGACATTAAATATGGCTCAGGATAAGGTAATTGAGGGACTTTGCTGCTTAATTCCTTTGCTATGTGGACCTTCTGACTACAGCTTTGGAACATTCCAGCTACCGGATCCTCTCTCTTCTAAAATTGCATTGTCTGGAAGTGTTCTTTTAACTTTATCTTGCAACTGTCAGCCTGCAATGTTCCACTGGTTCTTTATGGGAACTGTTTCTTATTCCATTTCTTCCTGAGCAGCCCTGAAATACTGTGGGATCACCTTTCTAGATAACTCATTTCACTCAAGTAATCAGTTGGACAGCTGGGGGCTTATTGTGTGCAAGCGGAAAAGGAGAGTAGTCCTGTAAGGCTGTGTGTCTGTTCACCAGTTGTGCTGTGGAAGCCAGGGGATGGGGCAGACAAGAGCTTCATAGATTCAGAAAGTGATAAGGGAAGTATCTGGCACAGGATAATTTTCCCTCCTGGTTCAGAGCAGTCCAGAAGAAGGGTCTGTGATCTCAGACTTTTCTTCCTCTTGCTTTACAGCTGTCTCTCTCTCACAGCCCTAATTGAAGCAGTAGTTGGAGAGCTTTCAACCTGTGACAGTCTTTGGTGGGTCCTGATGCAGTACGGTTGAGCTAGTTCATTCTGTTTCATCTCTGCATCTCACATGTTGCTGCCTTAGTGGCTGTGTCAGAAAGAGGAATTGAAAGCTGCTGCGCTGCTTCTTCTTGCTGGGACACCCTGTGCTTGCAAGTCTTGGTGCTCTTGCAAGTTTCTTTTCTCACCTTTGTGATGCCTTAGCAACACAATGGGAATACTGCAGGGTGGAAGCCTGTGCGTAGTGATGTCAATTGGGTTTTGACCTTCTGAAGTATATTCAGTCATCAGAAAAGGTTTGCTGTTGCTGATTCACATTGAATCTTGCCTTTTATGCTTCTGCCAGAGGTGTTCCCAAAGACTATACAAACCCCTTTAATTTGTATCTGTAACAGCTGGACTAAAACATATCAAATGAATACAAACTACCATTGAAGAAAGAAACCAGGACTCAAGCAATCATCAAGAAATGGGAAGCTGACGCTGTTGGTATCCTTACTGCCACAGGGTAGAGGTACTCCATGAAGTGACTGGGAAAGAGGCTTCTTGAGCGTTATATTCCACCTTAGTGATTTGTAGCTCAGATTGGTGAACTTCATAAGCGAGTCTGAGAGGATTTCTTGTATGCTTTGTTATATTTTCCTCAGGTGTCTGTTGAGCTGCTCTCTGGGTTATTTGCTGCTACTGGTAATAGACCTAAAGGAAAAATACATAGCTGAGCTCTTCTTGAAAGCAATTTTAACTGTTTATTCTCTTAATGTTCCTGAGCCAGCCTTAGACAGCTGTGGGGAGAAGAAGGAAGAGACAGAAGTAGCAATGAATCTGATCAGGGATTTGCAACTTTTCCTTAGCTGTTTACAGTTCTTAAAACCTGAGCTGTATGTTAGTAACTAATCTTCATGATGGTAAGCATTATGTTGTTCTTGACTCAGGAAGTTCAGCTGCTAAAATAACATCTTGTTTCTCGTCAGTTCAGGATACGAGTTTGGTACAGCTTTTCTTCCTGGAACTACCTTCTTGAACAGAATGCTTTAAGAAGTGTGCACATGTAGTGCGTCATGAAAGTATACGATGTTTTGTGCACGTTCTAGCAAGTGGCTTTTGTTTGGTTGTCTTGCATAGTTAATGGTATCTCGTTATTTTTCAGCTTCGAGCTCAGAACCAAGTCTTGAAAAAGGGGGTTGTAGATGAGCAAGCAAACTCTGCATCTCTGAAGGTAATCTCCACAAACTGCTCATGTCGATTGTATTAAGCTGTGGCAAAACAGATAAATGGAAGGTTTTTTTGAACTTGGTGTTATGATGAGGAAAATAAATATATTAGTTTAGTTAGAACCTCTGTTCTGTGGCCGCTGTGTTCGTTGCTCTCTGTAGGTGCTGATATTGTGAAAGCGGAAGGTTGTTTCTGAATGATTTGTTTGTAGAATTAAGTATCTACTTGAGAGTGATCTGCAGGCAGCTGAAGGAAGTAGAATGTTTTTCAGTTAGGAGCACTGTTTTGTTGTTTATTTCTATCTCGTCACTGTTCAAATATGGAAGAAAGGCTATTTTTAATGAGTTCTATTGGTGCTTTTTTATTAAAATAATGTGTGAAATTTGTTGCTTTTTTTTGTTTTTAACTTATCGTCACCAAGGAGCAATTGAAGATGAAGGACCAGTCACTGAGAAAGTTGCAACAAGAAATGGACAGCCTGACCTTTCGAAATCAGCAGCTTGCCAAACGGGTGGAGTTACTTCAAGATGAACTTTCCTTAAGTGAAACCAGGGGCAAGAAGAACAAGGTATGTGCTAAAGATGCAAACAGTTTGCGCAGCAGATCTCTTAATCAGCTGTCCAAGTGTTATCTTGATTTCTAACAACGGTTGTTATATTATGACTTTAGCTGTATGTTCTTGTCAGAACTTTTAGCTGTTAACTGACACGTTAGTAAACATTTCCACAATTACTTATAGATATATGTGAAGTAGCTCTTCGCTTCTCTTTCTAGTGTGTCTGCTAGCTGATGCTGAATTGCTTTTTCCCTTTTGAGATATTTATTAAGTGTTTAAATGTCTGAGGAAGACCTTGGTGCTCTGTGATTAATCTACTGTTATGAAGGAAACTGGCTGTCTTTTCTAACTCTGCTTCCTGCTTCTTTGCACTGTCATTCTGGTGTATAACTCTTCAGCCTTAGACTGTAGAATTTGTGATAGGCTCTTATATGAAGTCTAAGTTCTTAGCTGATTCTCCTTACATTGTTTTACATGGCAGAATAATTTCAGTGCTGGAATGTTTCTTTGTCAGAATGTGTGCTGATCAGATCTGGTAGCATGTTCTTCAGATGTCTAAGATTGGCTATGTCTTCTGTAGGTAATATCAGAATTTCAGAAGTGGTTTGTCTGGACATGAACAATTTCCTTAAGCATGCTTTGGTACTGTCATCATTCTTGTCAGGAAGAATCTCTTTGGTCATCTCATCTCTTTGGGCATCACCCAAAATGTGTGATATCAGCTGTGAAGACTGATGTTAAAGAAGCCACTCAACTGATTAATTATAGGCTCATCTTTTCTTTCTCCTAAACACCTGTGCATTATCTGCTCGCTTGACAAGTGTAGTGCCTCTGGTCTACATTATTAACCACAGTAGACTCTTCAAAATGCATTTGGGTCCTTTTCTTATTCTGAGTTATGTAACCTGTAGCTTCACTAGACGTTTCCAAATTTGGAAGGACCTCAGTCTGGCTTGAAGAGCTTTGTGAGCCATCACCACTGGTCTTTTTTTTCCCTTTCATATTCCACTGCCAGAATGCCTAGTTCTATGTTATTTTAAGCCATCTTTATTTTAAGTGGAACTTATCTAAAAGGTAGTTTTACCTGTAGCGTCTCTCTGAGCGTGTTCTATTGAATATAAGCCTACTAAATTCCATGTCATCATTACTTACAGTTCTTGCTGATGGGAGACTAAGTAGGTTGCATCTCTTCTATTTAGATTGTTTCTGATGGGTAATTTGTGTCAGCCCTTTTAAAAAGAGGAGAACATATGCTTGTGTTCCAGGTGTCCTATTTCATAGTCCTTGTGCTCTCCTATTTGGTGGCAGAGTGTAGAATGCTTCCTGTGGTTGTTCCACATCTCTTATGTGACCAGACCAGCTTAAACATGGATACTTGATGGGGAAAATGTGCCTTATATGTAGCTCCTGAAACTATGTAAGCATAGATTTTAATGTTACTGACTGCTTGGAATCATGCAAGATTCAAGTAATGTCAAATCTCAACCTGCCTGTGGAAGCCATTTCATAAGATTGAATGTGAAGTCACTGTGGAGAGGCTTCCTGAGCCCTCACTAAATGAACTTTCTACTACAGTACAGTAAAAACAGCATGAAGGAAAAAGCGCTGCTTTTAAGCTAACATTGTGCGCAATATTGTGTGGTGTTACAGAGATGTTTGTTTTGGTGGAATACATATTCACGTGCTTTTGTTGGAAGACAGAAATTGTGATGCGTTTTTCAGACAGCTGAGATTGTGCTTTGGGATACCCCCACATGGGGATAATGCGTGTATCTGTTTTCCTTTAGAAAAGTGCAGAATCTTCATCTCAGTTGAGTCAAGAGCAGAAGAGTGTCTTCAATGAAGATCTTCAAAAGAAGATAGAAGAGAATGAACGACTGCATATACTTGTAAGATTTTAGTCTTTTTTTTAGTTGATAAAACTGATTGCAAACAATGATGAAGAAGATAAAACAGCCCCTGAAAACGAGTGTGCTTAGGCATTTAGCTGCATACGAAATAGTAG
The DNA here is from genome assembly GCF_039878825.1 of Excalfactoria chinensis. Classification (NCBI taxonomy): domain Eukaryota; kingdom Metazoa; phylum Chordata; class Aves; order Galliformes; family Phasianidae; genus Excalfactoria; species Excalfactoria chinensis. The sequence goes on from NC_092827.1 coordinate 96,861,510, forward strand.
ATTAGATCCGACTGTACTGCTTGTAAATATGATCCTCTGTCAAACAAAGTATTTTGATTTCATGTTCTTAAGACCATGTGTGAAATATTTCATATTATGTTTTTCACACCTAAATTAGCTGTCACTAAAAGCTGAAAATCTACTGGAAGTAGTCATGCATGGATTCGTTAACAGTTTTGGAGCTGCTTTGAAGCTTAATGTATTTTCTGCAAATTGCCATCACTGAGTCAAGGATACATTTCACTTTATTTTAAGAACATGAGCAGAAGACCTTGTGGTTCAAGTTTAATTTCTCAAAATTGCACCAGTAATAATTTAAGTGTTTGATATTACAGATCTCAAGCAGAAAGTACTTGGCTCCTGAGCCTTCTTTTCCTGTGAACAACAACATAGAGTTTCTGCTTGAACTTGTTTTGAACCTGAACATTACTGTAACTCAGAACTAGATTCTGCAGTGAAATGAAACTTATGTGAGATCTCTTCTTGCTTTAGTACTTTGAAGCAGATGAGCAGCATAAACGTTTAGAAGCGGAGCTGAGAACTAAACTGGAAGTTCTGGAAGCTGATGCTGCCCAGCATCAAGCTGTGGTGGACAGCTTAACAAGGAAATACACGGATACCATTGAAAAGCTGCAGAATGATAAATCCAAATTGGAAGTAAGAAGCTTTACTGTTTATGACGAGTTTAAAAAGTATTGAAATGTTTTGCTCTGTCAGTAATTACATTGTGAGATTATCTTCTTGCATAAAGATCAAGTCTCAGACACTAGAAAGAGAAGCTAAGGACTGTAGGCTTCGAACCGAAGAATGGTAAGTGTTCTTATTTAATATAATGGCAACTTGATTTAAAAGATTAACTTAATTACTTTAAAAGACTAATAATGTTTAAATAATAAAAAAAAAGTTATAAACAGAAAACATGAGGCAACAGCGTATTATCTAGATGTTGTAGGTTTGACTTCTTAATTCTGCTGACCAGACAGTCAGGTCCAGAGGCAGCTCTAAGTGATTTTGTCTGCCAGAATGTTTTAGGTAGTTGTGAAGTAGATGCGCGCTTGTAATTGAACACTGTAAACTGTAAAGGAGCTCCTGAACCTTCATGATACTAAGATAGGAGTTTATAAAAGCTTCACCATGGAGGGAGGGGGGGAAGCAAACAGCAACAAACCTCAGAAAACTTATGTAAGATATGCCAAGACAACCAACTAAAGAGCTTTAAGAATTACCAGAATTACCTCTCGTTCTTCCTGCCTTTCACCCCTCTCTCCCCTCCCCAGTTGCCTCCTGAACTGAAGCTTTTTCTTTAGGTAGAACACTCAGCGAGAGTATTTGAAGGTATTGGGGTTTTTTTGTCATTGTTTTTTGGGTTTTTTTGCTCAATAATTCTATTGCTAGCTTAGAATATTCTTACTGTATTGAAGACAACTTGGAGAAAATGGGAAGTTAGACTGAGGGCCAGATTCAGATCTTTATTGTAATGGATAAAATGCACAGTAATGCTCAGTGGTCAGATGAAGAACTTCCTTGCAGTAGTGATCTTGGAAGTGTATCTGTTAATTTGGTAATATAAAGATACTTGATGTCTACTAACTCTTATTAAACAATCCTTGGGAATTCAGTTATGAATAACTTTTAAAAGATGATGAAGGCTGTGTATTACTGCAGGTTGTTTGCAGTTTGGGGGGATTATTTTAAGAGATGTTTAAACAAAGAAAAGCATTGTCTTAATCTCCTTTTAATTTAAAGTGTATTTGTTGTGTCTGACTGGGTAATTAATGCCACTGTAAGAAATTGTCTCTACCATTTAAGAAAGGAGACTCATAGAAATAAAGCCTGATATTTAGTGATTTCAGCCATTCTGTCCAGTGTTCAACAGATTGTTATTTTAATATTCCCTCATGGGAGCATTGGTCTTGTATTTTCCCCAGCTTTTCAATGGAAGGGATCCATTTTCCTTTTACATGAAGTCTTTGTCTGAGAAAGGCAAGGTTTATAATACTTGACTGTGTGCGTGCCTAGAAAATTAAAGGGCAAAGTGTAAAGCAAAATTTATCAAATGATTTACAAGCCGTTCCTTTATATGATAAGAGGGAAATATCTGTACTTCTACCATTTGTCTGAGTTTTTCTGTCATGCTTAATGCTACTGTATTTTATACTATTCAGCTTCTATGCAGTTTTGGGTCTGTTCTTTCAGAAAGCTCTTTCTTAATGTGTATGAGTTACTTACTGGGTAGTTTCTTCATATATTGCTTGTCCATTTGGATTCTTCTTCTCTGTCAGTCCTGATAAAATTCAACGTGTTTTAATGTTTTATTGAAAGAAAAAGCAAACTATTGCTTTGACACCTTCCTCCTACCCTCCAATATACGTGCAGGAGTTCTAGATGTCAAACTGGAAACAAAACACTGAAGATTTTGAGGGCCTAAGTTTGGTAAGGTGTAGAATTCTGGTCTGAAAAATGCTCAGTAGTCTTTGTAGATAATGCTGTAATAGTTCACTGTTTATCTCTATCCTAGACGTATTAATAGTCATAACAACTCAGATTTGCCTCTCTGTTTGCAGTCAGATGCAAGTGAGGCAGGTCTAGAGAAAAATTGCTTCAGAACGTTTCAGAACAATTTGCAAGATCTTGTGAGAACAAGTGCTATGGTAAAAATGCTTCAATACAGGACTTTGAAAGGCTCTCAAGATACTTCTAATGATGTGGCAATTTACTGAACTGTCACCATTTCACTACTTGTATGTTGAAATACCATATCCAGTGTATGTTAGCTACCATAAAGGCCCTTTTGCACTCCCATTCAAATTTCAATAGGAAATAATATTTTTATACAGCATTCAATAACTGTGGAACTGAATAATGATGTAGAGATCAACTTTAAAGTAAATCGAGAATGGAATTTGGGATTTTCAGGATTTTGTTGTGTCTTTCAATGCATTTGTTAATGATTAAAATCCATTTGCATATTGTAAGTGTGACATAAAGGAGAATGGATGGCTCTTACGCTCCTGTTTGTGACCTCAGAGAGAGACATATCCTGTGCGCTGCTTAGGGTGAGCTAAGGTGGTGGTTAACAGATTAACCTTTGAAGTTTTACAATGTATACGTGTGTGCTTTTCTGTGTGTTTGTTTTTGTTCTGTTATTTAGTCAGCAACAGTTAAAGAATCTTCAAGCAGCTTTGGGCAGTAGACTGGAAGAATCCCTATGCATAATCAATGAAAAAGTACCTTTTAATGACACAAGTACGTATTACCTTGGTGTACATTTTCTAGCCCTCTTTACTTTTGGGTATTCATCTGGAGGAAGTGCACTTTTTAAATGCATTAGATGTAAGAAAAGTTGGGCATCTAAAGAGGCACCTAGTGCTAGTTGTAATTTGTATTATGAAAGGCCCCTTCCAACCCAAACCATTCTATGATGACATTCTTCTTTTTATTTAGTGATTTTAAATTATCAAATGTTATATATAAAATTGAGACTTTATTGAAAATTATTGAAAATTGAAACTTTAAAAGGCTTTGGAGCAACTTACTGCTTGTGTTGGTGGTGGTGTTGACAGAGTATTGTGGAAGATGAAAGCTTCTCTGCTTCTTTAGGTTTTCACCTCAAAGGATGTTACTGTCAATGTATGTAGAGTCCTATTAAACCATATTCTAGTAGCTATGGAAATGTATTGTTTAAGTAATGATCTGTGCTCTGTGGGAAGTCTGTCATGTTTCTCATCTCTGATTAGAAAACACTCAGGCTATTACTTATTCATCTTTTATCTTGAGCTCACTCATATTTTTAAGGAAAAGATGCTTTGATTTTTGGAACAGGGACTTCTGACCTGAAGGACTATTTTAGTATCGAAATTAATATGTGCAAAATCAGTGTTGGGTGCTGTTTTCAATAGCTTGGAAATAAGGTTGTACTTAAGCATATGTCAGTCTCTATTCTTTTGGCAGTGAGAGTAGGAGGATCTGGAATAGTGAAAAAGCTGGCGTTGGTAAGATAGTTTGGAAAAGCAAAACTAGGCTGTTTGTTGTCTGTCTTCCAGGTTTTATTGGTAGAAGATTTTATGTTTGATGGGGTTCTAAGCTCTGTGAAAGTTGTTCAGAATAGCCTTCCATTCTCTAACAGCTGTTCTGGCTGGGTGCTACAGGGGTGAGCCATTCAGGTTCTGTGCTGGCAATTCTGTGAGTTTTGGCTTGGGAAAAAGAAATAGATCCTTCTCTTTAGAAAACATTGACCCTCATGCAGCATAATGTGCTTAGATATCAGTGCTGTGAGTTGATATCCCTTTTATTTTTTTTCCCTGCTTCATTCCTCTAACAGACAGGGAGCTTTGCCTACTATCTTCTTGTTTATGCATCTCTGGCTTCTTTGGCTGATATCTACAGGTGGTTGTCCTTGTAGCAAGAGCTTTGGTGCAAGTAATTTATCTGCTTGCTCAACTGCCGTGATCACATAGCACACTTGCTTGTCTAGAAATGCTGCAGGAATGGAAAGCTTCTAAGGGATAGAAGGGTGAGAGAAAGTTAGGAAATGTTTGTTTGCTATGAAATCCATTGTGAATAACAGAAAGAAGAAGAAGAGTAAGAAGCTGTGAGTTTTCTTTGTATGCCAGTTTAAACTGAAGTGGTGCTTGTTGCATTTAATTGAGAATGGATCTGTTTCTCTTTAAAGAACTTTGAGGCTTTGTGAGCTGTTCTCTGGGCACAAATATCCTTCTGCCTCTTTAAAATATAAAGTGTGCTCATTTCTTATATGAATAATCATTCCAGGGGCTCTGTAGCTGAAACAAAGCCTGAAATATATGGAGAGTAGAGCTTATTCTAAGCTATCCACAGTTCATGTAGATACAGGAGCTTTTTAGAGCACACAAACAGTGGGAAGAATAAGTCGATCTTATTTGACAGTTGTCGGGATGTGACTGAAATTTGAAGATGATCTTACGTTTTTAAGGGTATTTTTAAAAAGCCTTCTCATCTTACATAGTAAAGAAAAAAAACAAAAAAAACAACTGCTTTTCTGTGCAAGAAGATTTTTATTTCCTATCAAATCAGGTAATTAAATCAGACTTCTAAAGGGCAAACATAGAAATACTTTCTCTCCCTAGTCACAGTAACACTTCTTGAATAACAGCAATCAGTCCAACCTTATTAAATCAGCTCTTCCAATTTTTTGTTATTACTTACACGAACTATAATGTTACTGCAATGAAATTCCCATTCAAACTGCTGCATACCAATAAAAAACAAGTGTTTTAATAAGTACATATCTCAATTTCTGTCCTGTAGGATCTAGTCGGTACAACGCTCTGAATGTGCCATTGCACAACAGAAGATACCAGGTAAGCAGTTCTTGGGACTTTGTATATAAAGAAGTAACTTTCTACACAGGTGTTGAATAAAACCAGCCATTTTGGCAACCTGAAATGGCAGAAGGTGGCCTATCTTGCTTAGCACTCCAAGAAAACTATCCACAAAGCCTCTGCAATTCTTAAAGATGCTTTTCTCTTGGGTTATTAACGCGTAACTGCTCATTTCACCCTGACCTAGACCTGGTTCATTAACCCCTGCATGGTGATTGTTGTAGGTTTTAATTCAATTGTACTTCCATAGGAAGAGTGCCAAAAAGACTTAAATAGTTCTTTAGTCAAAGCTGCATGAAATATTCTTTTTTCCAGTGCCAACTTGCACTGTTAAAACTTTAACGTTTTATTTTTAAAGATGCATTTGTTGGGTGGATTTAACTCTCTTGTTGGAAAAAAAGGAAGTTTTGATACTTTAAATTCCATTTCACTCAAAGTTGGCTTCTTTAGTTGCATTACTGGAGCTCCAAAGAATGTTTTAGTTTGTAAAGTGCATTTGTGTACACTAGAGTACTATGCTAGCTAACAGTACTTGTCATTGCTTGTAATCCTTTCAAGGAATATATCATGTAATTCTGAGAACTCTGTGAGGTTCATCCACACATTATGAAATACTTCTAGACAAATCACTTCTTATTGCAGCCAAATTGCTCTTGATCATTTTACTCTTAGTAAATACCTAAAAGCGGTTTGAGTTCATTACTGTAATATCACCAGCTTCCTCGGGAACGTGATTTGCTCTGTATTCAAAAATACACCACAGTTCTCTGTGAATTTCTATACATGTCAGGGATTTAGCTGGAGAAAATGAGATCTTTTGATGTCAGTACTGACATTGCTGCTGTGCTATCAGTGAGGATGGGCTCCACGAGGCAGAGGAGGTGGTTGGTCCAACTTATATAACTCGAACCTTTGAGGTAGTGCATTCACATTTCTCTGTAGAAGGGTTTCAAATAGCTGCTTTCTTCTTTCCTTAGAGATATGTGTATAAGTGACCTCTTTCCTCATAAGTCTGCTTTGAGAACTGGCAACCTGCTGTACAGTTCTATGATGGAAATGGTCTTAATTCAGCCTGTTGCTGAGTACTAGGAAAAATCTGAATAGCTGCAGAGATTATCCCTTTAGTGTTGTGTGGCTGTGCTTAGTGAGAGAACTGCACATTTAATGATCTGCAATTTTGAAAATGTTCTGGGACAGAATTTTATGACTCTTTGCCATTCTATTGTAGAAGTGCTGGCTGCAGCATAAAGGACAGCAAAAAAACCTATAGTGGTCTGCTTTCCTGCCTTGCACAATTAATTGACATACATGAAACAAGTATAACAACTGTGTTGTTTGCCCCCTAAACCTGATCCACAGTTTAGATTCATTTCATTTAATACTGCATTGGAATATTACCAGCTCAATGCCAAGGAGTAGTTCATTCTTGCTTGAACTGTCATACTGTTCTGTCTTTTACATCCACAATAGAACATGGTTTTCTTCTTCATTGCCTTTGGGTTTTTTGGACTGCCCCATTTGGAATTTGTTTCTCAGATACTTTCCTACTGCAGTAAAGCTAAACAACAACCCAATGAGGGCAGCAGCTCAGTTCTGTCCAGGATGGGTGAATTGAGTGCTACTGAACAGAATAAGCAGGCACCTTTTATTCATTTATCCCATTGTTTTTTCACTACTAGTTAAGCTTCCTTGAAGTCATTAAAAACTTCTTACTGTCGCCATGTTTACAGAACTGAGCTGTTGTCAGTAATCAATCTGCTGATCTTTAGAAGTCTATCATTATGGTAACTGCCATTGTTCTTATGGCCCATAGTTTGAGCAGTAGAACAAAAGCAAGCATTGTTGTATGGAATAAACTTTATCAAAGAAAAACATGCACTTCTAAATTGTGTTGTAGCATATGAAAAATCCTTTAAAATAAGTTATAAACGATTGCTGTCGTGTTTTAGGTTGAACTAGTAGGAAAGAAGTCATAGCATTTTTCTTGTACCTAAACACAGAATGTCCTTTGTATTTAAGCAGGTTCATGTCATGCAGTCATTTTTGTAACTGTTTTCACAGCTCAAGTTGCGAGACCTTGCTGGCCAGGCACTGTCTTTTGTGCAAGAAATTGTAACAGCTCTTCTGAATTTTCACACATATACTGAGCAGAGGGTCCAGATCTTCCCTATTGATTCTGCAACGGACACTATATCACCATTAAATCAGAAGGTAAAATTTTCTGATTACAGCTATATGTATGTTCAGTTATATGGACTTTCCTGAGTGAATAATCTTAGACCTTTACTGGAAAGATGTAAATGTGTTCCTGAGAGGCAAGCTCTCTTGCATGAGAGGCCTTTTCTGCTGGTTGGATTGTTCATGTGCAAAGGGAAGGTTGCAAAGAATCCTTTCCCTCTATGCCTTTGTGAAAAATAACAGCATGAAGAGCAGCAGCATGGTCATCAAATCAAAGCTTTGCTTTTGAAATGTTTAATGGAAGTGCATTGTTGAAGAGATCAGCTGATTATTTAAGTATTGCACTGCTACCTGGATGCTTGTCTTAGTTGGACAAGTAGTAGGAAAATGTACTGGGGTATAGAATATGTTGAGACAGGAGGTTCTGAGTTTGAAGGGTATAACTACAATGTGAAATAAACTTGGATGTAAGCTAGGTTTAAGAAGGAGGCTGTTCACTTGTAACTCTATAACTTATTTTGGGCTGCCTGTGTGAAGAGCTCTCTCCCCCAGTACAGGAGGGACATGGAGCGGGTCCAGAGGAGAGCCACTAAGATGGTTGAGAGGGAACTGGGCTTGTTTAGCTTAGAGAAGAGAAGGCTGTGGGGAGACCTCATTGCGGCCTTCCAGTACTTGAAGGGAGCTTATGAACAGGAGGGGAAATCACTGTTTGTGAGGGTGAACAGTGATAGGACAAGGGGGAATGGTTTTAAACTAGGATGGGGAGGTTTAGGTTAGAGATTAGGAAGAAGTTTTTCATGCAGAGGGTGGTGATGCATGGGAACAGGTTGCCCAAGGCGGCTATGGATGCCCCATCCCTGGAGACATTCAAGGCCAGGCTGGATGTGGCTCTGGGCAGCCCCATCTGGTGGTTGGCAACCCTGCACATAGCAGGGGGTTGAAACTTGGGTGGTCATTGTGGTCCTTTTCAACTTGGGCCATTCTATGATTCTATGATGACTTCAAGTATGCTGACATTAAGAAACCTGACCTGAATCTTCTTTCACAACTCAATGGGACCATTTCTTAGAGTATCTTCCAGAGTTCTCAAGTTGGATCTTTTGCATTTTTCTTTCTGTGCCATGAAGCATAGATAATTTTGTGCACAGTTATTTGTGCAGGAGGTCCATATTATGTATGCTTTGGAATAAAACTGCTTTAACATCTGAGTTGTTGATTAAGTAGCATCAGTGGACAAACATGCATCAAAGTTGCTAGATAACCCAGTGTTTTGTGATTCAACTGATGATTTCAGCTTAGTATTTTGTATGGCTGAGACTTTGAAAATCTTTCATTGACTGGCTATAACACCTGTAGGAGCAAATGTAAACTGTTGCAAAACTTTTCTGTTCTTGGGAGGACCTCCTTCAATCTCCTTACACGCAACAAATATGTTTTTGGGGTTATTTATCAGCTGGAGAAATCCCATTCAATCTATTTTCTCAATCCTTTTACCTATATAATCTAGAATAAGCTTTTCCAGGGGTTCATCACAGATCTTAGTTTGAGAATGGTATATTCTTGTTTCACTAATAATACTCTGAATGGCACATCCTTCTTTTAAAAACGGAGAGATTTTGTTATCTATCTTTTAAGTTCTTTGGAGCAGAAACCGTCTCTCCATGTTTATGCGGCCTCCTGTGGTGATGGGATTCCACAGACACTACTGCCCTTTGCCCTGGTCACATAAATTGGGTTTCATAGACATCATTTCTCATGTATGTTTTTGTCTTAATGTCCTAATCAACAGTTCTTCGTTTTTCAGCAGAGAAAAATGCTTTCACACAGCTAAAAGGTGCAACTTAATTGCAACTCTAATCTGATTCTTCTCTCTGGACATTTGTTTAGGTTTTGTCACGACTTGTAGCCTACCTTTATTCTTGTATGTTTATGACCTAAATGCTTTAGTGCGTTCTACCTCACAGCTTTTGTGGTGATTTCCCAGCAGCGAGGTCTCTTTTGTCACTCACTGAAGCTGCTGTTGCTCCTGTATCTTCAGTTAACATACGTAGTTGCTTGTCAGCTATTCTCAGTGTGGTCTTAGCTTCTCCACTGAGTGCTTCAGAAACCTCCCTTAATGCACAAAATGAGACAAGTATGCAGTGACTTAGCACACTCGCGCTGATCTGTTTTTCCCCAACTCCAGGTCTTGTCTGGCGCTTTCAAGCTATTTTCCCCACCAGACACTCAAAATAGATGCGGACAATTCCTTTCCAGGTTCAAGTATTCCTTTTCTCCTTAAGCATTGGATTGCTGGTTTCTGCTGGGGCTTCAGCATTGCGTCAGATCATTCCAGTCCTCTTCCTTGCAACACAAGGCAGGAGCTTTCTGCATGGGGCACTTTTTTCTTTAGATTTAGGAACTGACCATAATTCCGTCCAGATTTATGCATGTGTGCATAAGAGCTTGGCATCTCTTCTTGTTAACACTGTGTTACTGCCGCGTAATAATAACAATAAGAAAAATTGTACCCTGTTTGCCTGGGATCTTCACTTACTGTTGTAGTATAAATAACCAAAGGTGAAAGTATCTTTCTGTGGGGTAAATTGCGATCACCAGTATCAGTTGTGGAAAAGGTTCTGTAATACTCTGATACATATATCTACTTACCTACTTTGAAGAGCTTGAGTGAAAACTATTGTTTTCTGGCTTACTTATTTGAAGGATAAGTTAGCCATAAAAATTATTTAAGCATATTTTAGGAAAGATGGGCAGTGTAATGAGGCCAAAGTTTCAGGATTTCTCTTAACCATCATGTTTGCTGACAGCAGCCATTCCCCCTTTGCTCAGTTACCCTTCTGTCCTTTGCACTGGCATAAGTGTACTTTTACCCACATGGAAGACTGGACTGAAAACATAAAATATTAACTTACATCTCTCTTGCTGTCAGTTCTAACTCAGTTCAGTTCTTCAGTACTCTGCACAGCAGAACTGTTGAAATGCTTGTGCTGATTAATAGTACAAGAACTGATAAGAGAATAGTAGCTGGGAGGAAGGTGTCACAGCTTGTTTGGGTGACCTACTGAGTGCATGGATCTAGTCTTAATTTGACATACTTGAGCAAGTTTTTTATAGTTAAAAACCCAAGATAAGGAGATGTGGCAAGGTTATACATGGGAGGGGTTTGCCTGGATTTCCATTACTGTCTTTGCTTTCCCTCAAGGTATGTGTTTGTGTGCCATGTGGAGAAGGGGGCTGTACGTCACTTTATTTTATTTTATTAATAGTGTCCTGGGTATCATTTAAAGTGATAGATACTGTGTTAAAAAGGACTTTTCTGTTGTTCAACGTGAAACAGTTTGAGAGTCTCCAGCAAGCACCATCTCAAATATCTCTCTGTACTCAGTTCTCACAGTATCTTCATGAAAATGCTTTATATGTTCGCCCTCTGGAGGAAGGAATGCTTCAGTTGTTTGAGAGTATTACAGAAGATACTGTGACAGTCCTGGTAAGATTTCTTACTTTTGGTATTGGAAAAAGACTTTTAGAGAGCAGAAGTACTTACGTTGTTTTTCTTTCCAGGAAACAACTGTGAAATTGAAGGCCTTTTCAGAACATTTAGCTTCATACTTATGCTTTTTAAGAAAGATTCTTCCTTATCAGTTAAAAAGGTACTTCCGCTTTAATAGATCAAATTGAAGGGGCACTGTGAGATTTGCAACGTTGGCAATGTCTACAGCTCAAATATTAAGTCAAACCTTAAAGCACCTTAGACTAAAAGGCAGGAGTTTTACTGTTTCTTGAGCCTTTAGGTTATGCTTTTTCGTGTTTTGTCATTTTTTGCAGTAGGCATTAGAACTGAACCAGTCTATTTTGAAACTTCTCCCCTTGAAAATGTAGCTTTAATAAAAGCTGTACAGACTTTGTGTTACTTGTTAGTATTGATACTATTCGGGATACTATTATATACTGAAACTGCTGATTTCTTGGGCCTGTCTGAAGATTGTTGTTATTCTGTATGTATAGCAAAACTTGGATGCACATCCCTTCTCTAGTGAAAATACGTGCTCCTGAGTGGGTCAAAGGGAGGTACTTTGTCAGTGCAAAGGAAGACTTAAAAAGAGGATTTGGGTTAAGAAGAGAACTTTTTATGATTTCTTTGCACCTTTGATTTGCAACTCTAAGTTAACTTTTGTAAAATAACCTCTTTACATTGCTAGTCCAAAGAAGCAATAGAAAGAACTACCTGTCTACCCCCAAGATCTTCAAAGTCTTATGTAAGATATTTGCTGATTTGTTGTTTTTTTGTGTGTGTGTGTATGTGTTTAAAAATCATATTCCTAGTTTGGAAGAAGAGTGTGAGTCTTCTCTTTGCACAGCTGCTTTAAAAGCTAGAAATATGGAGCTACACAGAGATGTGAAAAGGCTGACAGCGATCTTTGAGAAGCTACACACATACGTTAGTCTTCTTGCTTTACCAAGTAAGTTCCAGTTGGACTCAGTTGCTTCAAGGCTAGGAGGAACTAGTGTTAGATTTTTAGAGGTAACATTTTCATTAATGATAGTTCTAACATTTTTCTCCTTTTCCATGGTACTTCTAGGTACAAAACCAGAAGGACTACTGCGAACCAATTACAACTTGGTGTTTACAAACATTGCTGCAAGCCTTCATGGGTCTCATGACATCCTAAAAGGTGAGGCTACGTGTGTAGTGATAGGTTTCAGTTTTCATCCTTAGTCTTTCAACACAGCAGACGTGGGCTTTCTCTGTTACCATGTTAAATGTGTAGTACACAGTAAATCTGATTTGTTTTGCCTTTATTGAGTGAAACTAAATCTGCTGAGTACAAGTTTTTGTCATCCACAAATGTTTTTTGCTACTCTGTTCTGTTAGCTTAGTTCTCAGGAGTTTTTGGAACATTAAATTGTGATGCTTTAGACCTTCCTGAGCCGTGTTACCTTAGCTTCTGAACTGTATTGTTGTAATTGAACGTATACAGAGCAGAGTGTTATAAGTGTATGTGTTCCCTATTTACATAATGTTGACCTGGCACTACCATCAAAATGGAAGTTTTCTTAGATTTCAAGTTGATTCCTCTTTTTTAACATGACAGTATAGCCAAAGATCATGAGGAAGTTAGTTTTAAAATTGAAACAGAACTTCTTCCTTCTAAATGGCCTACTCTCCTTCTATATAAAGGACATAGATGTTACATTTCTAGTGGAGAACTGCTTGGTTAACACTCAGGGAGTTTTAAATAATAATGTTTCCATATATCATGTAACATCTGTTCCTGTGTAGCTATTTTGGGAAGAGTGATTGTTATAGTTGGGTTGGTATGATATAGCAGTCAGCTGTATAAACATTAAGGTCTTAATTGAAACAAGGTGTTTTGGTTTCTTTTGATCTGTTGGTAATAAAGTCAATAGTACTACTTAATGTTATAGAATGTTTGGTTTAAATAAACGATTACATTTGAGATTTGTAGATCAAACACAATGAATTACTAAGCCAGGCAGTACGGCAGCATAGATAAGTTTGATGTGTACCTTCTGCCTCTTAGTATTGTTTCTCTAATGTAACACCAGCTTAATAAAAGAAGTAAAGAAGACTGAGAAAGTACTGAAGAAAACTGTCAGAACTCATCATAACTCATCATCGGAACTAGTTAGCAACGGAAATGTTGCAATACCTCAGACTCCCGTATTAGAGAATTCTTGATGTGTAGTTTCTCTCTACCTTCCCTAACCCAAATGTAACTCCAGTTCCTTACGTTTGCATTAGACTTCTGGTGATTATGACCTGAGATTTCTCATTTTTGCAGCTGTGAAACATCTAGTTGTGAAACTAATGCTTCTTTGTAAATTACTTTCAGAAAGTTCTCTGTGTGGTGGTGATCTTTGTTTGTTCCTCCACCCTCAGAAGACTATTCTGGTCAGTTTTGCCTGAAAGGAGTTTAGAATACCTCTTCTTCTGCTGTTTAATTCTGGCAGCCTTTTAGATTTGCTCTGACAATTAAAATACCCCACCCTTTTAAGTTGCATAAGCTTCAGACTTAGAATCGTTAGTAACGTGTTGTATCTATCTCTTGTGTCCTGGTGTAAGTATGTGGAAGTGGAAAATATACTTTGAAAACAAAGTGCTAGTTCAGAGGGAGCTTGTTTTCCCTGTGTAGTTATGGGTTTTGGGACACAGAGCACACTTCAATATGTTTCTGTATTCTGCCATCTGTAACAGACACAATGTCTGTTCTAATCAAGAATCTATGGCAATCCACTGAACAACTAAAAGTATCCAGACTAAACATTTGTTCCACTCAAGCAGGGTAAAAGTATGTAGAGTTCAACATCACAAGCTGAAGTTGGAAATGGTCACTTAAATAGACAAAAACCTAAATTACATGAATGTTTCTGTTTTTTCTAGACATTTCCAAGCACTACAGTCAAAAAGCTACATTAGAACAAGATGTTCCAACTGCCACACAGAAGCTCATAACTACGAATGACTGTATTTTGTCCTCCATTTTGTCTTTAACAAATGGAGTAGGCAAGGTAATGGGAACTTCTGTTTAACTATAAAACCACAATCTGAGTTTTTTATTTTTTGTTTTTGTTTTTTTTTTTGCATTTTCTTTAATAAAAAAAAAGAAAACGATTTGAGAGATATAAATGTCTTTGATACTCCTAACTATATTCAGACTTAATCTAAGGTGTTTTTGTGCTGTATGTTAAAAACAATGGGTTTTAGTAGTAGGTACTATTAGAAGGATGTTTTGCCGTAGTGAGGTCTGAGCATGTGAAGTCCAGTTTCACTAAGTGCTTTTCCTTCTCCTGGGGCTGCAACTGCTCTGACAATTCATCCTGTTCAACTTAATTCAAAAAATGACTTCTCTTGGTATGTTTAGATTGCTTCGTTCTTTAGCAACAACTTGGATCACTTCACTTCTTCGTTGAGCTATGGCCCAAAGGGAGGAACAGAGTTCGTCAGCCCTCTTTCAGCAGAGTGTATGCTGCAGTACAAGAAAAAGGCTGTTGCCTATATGAAGTCTCTGAAGAAGGTTTGTTCCGTTCACGTGCTTGCACAGAGAAAGCGTAATTGATTTGCTCTTCATTTATATCAAAGAGAATACGAGTCATTGGTTTCCAGTAGTTGGAAAGGATTTTTCTCCATGAGGGTGTTTGGCAGAGAAAATGGGGCCCATAGAGAAATAATGCTATTGAAGAAATCTGAGAGCATAGTTGCTCTCAAGTCTGATGGTATGTGTTGGTTCTGCTGTTACCCATTTCCATGAGCAATTTCTGCACTGAGAAGGGTCCTGAGCTGACCTGATTACTGATTTAACCTTCCTCCCTTATTCATCAGGAATGTGAAGTGAGTGACATCATTTTTATATTTGCATTCACTGGAAGACAGTTGAGATCCAATGAAGAAACCAGATGTTAGGAAAGAAGTATGATAGAGAAAATATGCTGAACTGAAAGACTGAACACTGCTAAACCTCCTGCAGTTCCTATGAAAGTTAAAGTCTAAGTGATGATGTTTGTGTACTTAAGGGTTATCATTGCTCCCCTTTGATGTTCTGATATCTGTCAAGTGGACCTAAAGATGCATTTGATCACTAAGTAGCACATAGTTTTCTTAGCACCTTTTAATTAAGTGTGCGTTTTTATAGGGAGTCGGTGGGTTTTTTGAGTTGGAACTTTTTTATTTCTACTGGTTGTTAAACAACTGGAAAATGCTTTTCTTCTCTCTAGTAAAGTAAGCAGGGTACTTAGAAAATAAATGTAGAATGCTTATTCTGATTTGCCGTGAAATGTGTTTTGAGGTTTTATCTGCTCTTCTGCAGCCTTGTGCAGATTCAGTGCCTTATGAGGAGGCTTTGGCCAATCGCAGAATTCTTCTGAGTTCCACAGAAAGTAGAGAAGGTCTCGCACAACAGGTATTCTGGTATACGTTTTACTTACATGTTTAGTAATGCATCTATAAAGGCAAAGTAGTGTTGAATAGTCAACCTGTGTGTGGTTTTGTACGTAAATAGAAATTCTGAGCCTTAAAATAGGACTCTAGGCATCTTATTTACAATTCTGAGAGTATAAGAGTGCAGACTGTTTTAATATTGTGGACTGTTTTGAGTGGGTTTTCTTGGACTACGTAGGATAACACTGGTTAATAGCAACAACTTTTTTAGAATATATTACGTAAGTCGTATTTCTATCATTCTTGAAGTATGTGGGTTTTTTTTTCTTGGAAGGTGAGGCAAAGGGAGATTAAGTGGTGTTTAGAAGGCCTGTGCAGTCTTTCTGTCTCTTGAGTGAGTCTGACTGATGTACTGACTAAAACGTAGCTATTAGCTTGAGTGTTCATGCTGTGCATATGGCCTTGAACTTCTACAGATGAAAGACTTCAGTGTTTTTGTAATAACCCAGTCAGAGCATATTAGTTGAGATGAGATGTCTTCAAATATATCCACACGTTTCTATAATGTTCCTTAGCTTTCCTTATCTGGACAAGTTGGGGTTTCTGTATGTGTGAGTGGAATGTTTGGGAAGGGAAGGATTGTGTTTGACTTGTTTGCGGATAACAAGGCAATGCTGGTGCCAGGCACACATCTTTCAGGCTTTCTTGAGTTTCTTCTAACTTCTGCCTGC
Organism: Excalfactoria chinensis; assembly: GCF_039878825.1. Lineage (NCBI taxonomy): Eukaryota > Metazoa > Chordata > Aves > Galliformes > Phasianidae > Excalfactoria > Excalfactoria chinensis. The sequence continues at coordinate 96,877,676 of NC_092827.1, forward strand.
TCTGATTTTCACCTAATTTTCACCACCTAATTTGGTGGTGGCTCATTAAGCAGCAATTGGTAAGCTTTGTTTCAGACTAAATGTTGAGTCATTTTTGATACATGATCACAGTTAAGTCTACAGAGAGAAGCCTACTACTTACTAGCTCACCTGTATAATAGTTTCAAATAATACCGTCTTCAGACATCTGCAGGAGGGTTATTTATTCCTCTGTTCAGTAACATGCACTGTGAACTTCCATCCAAAAGGTCCAACAGAGTTTGGAGAAGATTGCAAAACTTGAACAAGAAAAAGAGCACTGGATGCTGGAGGCCCAGCTAGCAAAAATAAAACTGGAGAAGGAAAACCAAAAGCTGAAGAACTCTCTTAGTGGACATTTAGCTGAAACTGTACAAGAGCGTTCAGTTTTATCAAATATAGCTGAACAAAAGGAGGAAACCATGGAGAAGAGTCAGAGGGAACCCATCAAAAGTGCTAGTCTGGTAAGTGACTTCTTACTTCAATAGAGAAAACCAGGGTAGTTGACAGTAGAACTATTTGATCAGTGGAACAGGGATATTGAAAGCTTTCTGATGTTGAAATGCAGCCACGCTTAAGCTCCTGATTTTCAAAGCTGCTTACTAATACTTCCCTCAGAGTTTGGAGCTTCTTGACTTTTGAAACTTTGTTCAGTACCTTGATGTAGAGAAAAAGCATTCTTGTAGCTCTGTACTTGTTCAGCTGAGAAAGGAATAGTAAGTACTTCTTGACTTTTCTGAATGCAGCTAGAAGGCCTTGCAAGTAGTATATATCTTAGATTGGCTCCAAGTTTCCAATACTTCCTTCACTTGTAGTGCTGTAAAAGCAAACAGAAATAGGTGATCAGTATCCATTTTTAAATGAATTAAGAAAGCACAGGTCTGTGTATTATAACTTAATTTGAACTTGAAGCCATTCAAGTTTGCAGTGTTCACTGCATTGTTATTTTTACATAACTTTCATAGGTTCTTACAGCTTGGGTTCAGCAGTGCTTTTGGATGTGGCATGTATTCTGTCTTGTCTTTGTATGTTGGTAAATAGCTTTTCTCTGTTTATTAGAAGTGTTCAAAAGGGGTTGCCTTTTCCCCTGAACTACTGCTTCCACAGTTGTATTAACAGGGATGTCATCTGTTAGACACGAGAATCTCTTCAGCTCAACATCCAATAGAACTATACTTTTTCCTCCCCACTTTCCTGCTTCAGGATTAAAACAAAACAGAAAAACCACCACAGATGCACCAAAAAAGCCACCAACCAACCCACAAAAACACCAACGGGTTGTTTAAATACAGTCGTTTAGGTTGGAAAAGATTTGATCTATAAGGTCATCGTGTCCAACTGGTTTTGAAATAAACTGTCACGTTAAGTTTGATCCTTTAGGAGTTTAAGGAGAGTGTCTTTTTCTAGTTGGTGCTTTCTGTAGCAGCAGCAGCAGGTAGGTCAGCAAACCATATAAACATTGCCCACAGACATAAATCTGTAGCCCTGTTCAGGTCAAGGAGAACATGCAAGAAATGTCTTCATAAAGGGTCAGACCTGACACTAGTTATTCACATACAACTCAGCTAGAGTTTTGTGAGTATGTGAAACTGTGCTGTCAGTGTAATTCATTAATCAAACTGCAGAGAAAAGAATTCAGAAGGTACTCAAGATGGATCCAAGATGGATTTCCTTGCTCTTAAAGCTGGGTAATTAAGAGGCATCTCAGTACACTGAAGCACTAATTTTCACATGTGTAATCTAGAAGCTGTATAATCAGATGAGCTAACTAGATCTTGTTTGATTTCACTGCTATTACCCTGTAAACATAGTAACGTGTAGAAGGGATATTTTTTACTTGGAGAGTTGGAATCATCTTCAATTCTATTCAAGACATTCATTCTGGTCTCTTTTCAGTAGTGTGTGGGGACAGGACTAGGGGCAATGGGCTGAAACTTCAGCATAGGAAGTTCTGCACGAATGTGCGCAAGAACTTCTTTACGGTGAGGGTGACGGAGCACTGGAACAGGCTGCCCAGGGAGGTGGTGGGGTCTCCTTCTCTGGAGATATTCAAGACCTGCCTGGACACCTACCTGTGCAACGTGGTGTAGGGAGCCTGCTTTGGCAGGGGGGTTGGACTCGATGATCTCTAGAGGTCCCTTCCAACCCCTATAATTCTGTGATTCTGTGATTCTGTGATTCTGTGATGTGCACTACCCTTGCTTATGTTGTAGGAAGAGATGCTTAAACGTGGTTCAATCAAAAACAAATTCTTGTGTCAGCTAAAAGTCCTTTAATGATTGGTGTCTATTTTTGCAGTTCTCACTACATGCATATTGTCTTCCTTGTTTTAGATTGGGATGTTGACTATAACTACTGATGATGAGAAGGTAATCTCTTTTAAATGTATCTAGTAAATATTTAAAACTTAACGTTATTGCAGAGGTGTAATTAACTATTGAAAATAACAATGCAATGAGAGAAGTCACTCAGGTAGTTTGTGTTCCTTATTTTCAGGTTTCTAAAATCACGTTTGTTTATTTTTCTTTCTTTTTATTTTCTTCTTCATCATGAGTTGTAGCTCTTATTCACGTTGGCAGCTTGGAGCAGTGCATGTTCATCCAGTGCTGTGCTCTGTAGCTGAAGGAGAGTCTTGCTCTCTGTATTTAGAAACCAGATTCCAAGCCTCAATTCTTAATCCCTGAGAAAGGGGCCAAATGTGGGGGTTGGGGGTGGGGAGAGGAAGTTACTGGCTCAACTGCTCTGTATTTAACACATAACTACAGGCTGTCCCAAACCACAAGGTATTCTGAAAGAAACATAGGAGCAGCTCAGACAAAACATCAACAGCAAAACAACAATGTATCTTCAATAGTCTTGTAGAGCATGTGACATTAGTTGTAGTTCTTACAGTTTGGTAGCTTCTGAAACATAGTTATGCAGAAGAATTATTCCTTGATGGGGAAAAACCAGTAAGAGTTTGGGGGTTTTTTAAGTTGGTACAATGAGCTTACTTCTGCAGTGGGTTTTCATCTTCGTCAGGTTTAATACTTTAAATTAAGCAAACCTCTCGCATCCTGGGTCCTTAAAGGAAGTATGACACTAAGAGGTGATGTCAGTTAATCTGACCTCCTCTCTTTTGTTGTGGAATAAATGCTTTTGGATATGACAGGTGGGACTCAGTACGGGAGGGGATTCAGTGTAGAGGACAGTGTTGAGGTGTGAGTATTCAGTCTATTAAAACAAAAAGTTAAACAGTCACTTATGTTTATCAGGTTCCAGATGTTGAATCTCGTGAAGACTTGATTAAAAAACACTATATGGCAAGAATAGCGGAACTTACGTCCCATCTACAGCTTGCTGACAGCAAATCAGTACACTTCCATGCAGAGGTAAGGATACAGTCGTGTTTGTACTAAAAACAGTAAATCCCCTTTTGAATTTTCCATGAGCAAGTGTTAAATCTATGGTACATATTCCAGGTAAAATGTATTTCTGCACTACATCTTTTGGCTGTGGTCTTGTATGCATAAAAGTGGATGCTGTAGAAAGACTTTAAACACCAAGAGGAAAGATGTCACCTAGTAAGGCTAAAAAAGCTTAAGAATTAAAATGTGTATCGTGTGCTGGTCTGTTGATATAAATTGAAATGGCTGGCTTTAGTTACGAGGCAGGCTATTTTTGGCTTCATCTTAAAGCGATGCTGAGAACATTCAATAATACTTGAATGTATCATGGAGTAATGAAAATAGCTCTCCTGAGAATCTTTTTTGTACTTAAGAATTAACAAAATAATTCATAGTCTCTTTAGCTTCCTCTTTTAATTTCTTGTACATAGTGACTATTTCTTGTGAAATTAACAGAAACCTCTTTAATTTTTGATAGTGGATGACATAGTAAGCCATCTGCGTGTGATACTTGAGTAATGTATGAAGTGAAACGTTTGTGTTGCTTCTATGAAGTATTTCTTGGCAGTTATGTGATGAAAACAGAAGACTTAATAATATGGGAATTCTGTAAAATAAAAGCAACTTTACTGTTAATTATTTCATTATCTCTGTATTTAAAACTGTGCGGATTCTGAGTAAGTTTCTTGATATCTGAGGATTATAGAAAGATGGAAACACTCAAGGCATTCAGTTAAAGATGGCATTAGACAACGGTTTGGGACTAACTTTCTTCCCTTCTGCCTTCCCTATCCTGCTCTGCCAGTGTCGAGCACTTGCCAAAAGACTGTCTTTAGCAGAGAAGTCCAAGGAATCACTCACAGAAGAGCTGAAACTAGCTAGTCAAAGCATCAGTAGATTACAGGCAAGTAAAATATTAAATGATGTAATAGTTGTGCTTGTTAAGGTAATTGGGTGTTAAGGGGAAGGTGAAGAAGGAAAAGACCTCCAAGCTACAGTTGTGCTTTTTAGGTCCTTAGCAATATGATGTGAAAAACAGTGGTATGTGGAGAACGGGTGGAAATAATACACTTGAAGTGGAAGATCTTCACAAGGAAATGGTTGCAGTAGCCAAGCCTGTTTTTAGCCCATTGTCAAGGCTGCTTTATAAAAGATGTGTTTTCTGTATGTGTAGACAGGATAGTTTTAGTCTTGTTTCCCTCTGTGAGGGGAGGATTACTTAAATATACAGGTAGCAGTTATAACATCGTGTGTTTAATCCGTGCATTTGTGTTGAGTGCGACTCCTCCCCTCCCCATCCTGTCTGTGTCTAGGGTCAGTATCTGGTTGTTGCTGTGTTCTAGTAATGCACAGGATCCTTCCACATCTCTAATTCTAGAGATGTAGTCACCCTGCAAATGCACATGAGTTGCTGGCTCTGTGAGCTTCATCTGCCACACTTGTTCGTGTACATGTGGTGTTTTAACCCTGTAGATTTTACTTGTTACTTGACTAGAAGTGATGTTGGGAAATGCAGCTGTTCAACTTTCATGTAAGCTATAAAGAGCTGGGAAAATTATAAAGGAAACCAACTAAAATTAATACGATACAAGTCTTCAGGTGAAAGGGGACCATGGATTTTTTTTGTGGTGTTTCAGTGCTGTGGCTTAGTTGCATTTACTTTGCAGCAGGGATGGTACCAACTGGCAAAGCAGCCATTTTCTTACATGGAACAAAGGCTTCAAGCTTATGACTTCTTTTGTTTGTTTTTTTTCCCCTAGGATGAATTGATGACGACAAAGAGAAGTTATGAGGATCAGTTAAGTATGATGAGTGACCATCTCTGCAGTATGAATGAGACTCTAACTAAACAAAGGGAGGAAATTGACACACTAAAGATGACCAGTAAGGTAAGTTGCCAGGTGCTGACACTAGATGCTGGCCACAGATGGGAGAACTGTGGTTACCTTTGCCATGACTGCAGTAACACCCTTTCACAAATCAATCCACAAGCTTTGATCCCTGTTCTGAGCCAGCTGGAAAGAAAACTCCAAGTCTGGCCACGTACATTGTCTTGTGCTCTCATCCTAGTTGCAGCTACTCAGTTCTTGGCAGTTTTCTTCCTCCTCTGTTTTGTTTCCATACCCTGGATCATCTGTTTCTTTCATGTAGGAATGAAAAACTTGCCAGGTATTTAATTCTGTGGACTTTCTTAAACCACTCTTGAGCTTTTTCCAAGTGAGGAGCCATCTGTTTACCCAGAGGCAAGGTTTTCCACTTTACCTTAATGATGAAAAAAGTGGAAGTCTACTGTTGAGAACAGTAGGAGCTTACACCGTGGTGTATCCTGTCCCAAAGGTTCTGGGAGGAAATATGCATTGTGATCAACAATCCTTTTCTCAGCTATGAATGTTCTGTTTAGTCCAAGCTAAAGTTGAATTTGTCTTTGGAACAAAATGTTAGGGGTGGAGAATAATTGCCTAGCGTTGATTCTATACAGTTTATATTTGAAATACCACTCAGGGTCAAATTAGGATTGGACCTGCCCTCGGTCTGTTTTGCAATGTGAATGGTGTTGATACAGTTGAGTGTTGTGGGGTGTAACTCCAACATCTTTCCATGATTTTTGAGTAAAGTAAGGTTCTCTCGTGCTTGTTTGGAAGCTCTGGTGCTTTCCTGTGTTATGCCTAAAAGCACAGAAGTGTTTTGAGAGCAGGTACCTGCAGGCACTACTGTTTATCTTCAGCTTTACTGTGTTCCTTTGCTTGCTGTAGGCATAGATTGTCAGGCCCTGGATTGTACATTTCCTGTATAGATGTTCTTAGGTGAATTATATATTGTGTTCACTGCTTTCTTCTTATTGCAGGGGAACTCTAAAAAGAACAAAACCCGATAGCTCCCAGCTCATCAGCTGGCTGTGGTGCGGAGGCTGCTGCTGAAGAGTGCGGATACTGTCAGGTGCCTGTTGTTACGGAAAGCAGGGTGGTGTTGGGTCTCGTACGAACTGATTTGGTGCTGTACATGGCTTTAAAATATTTAGCACTTCCAGCAGGTAGAACTTGGTGTTGTCTCTAAACCAGGACACGTACACTCTGTGGATAATTTGTAATTACCTTCAGTTTTTACTGTGCACTTTTTAAAACTGGGTTTTAATTTCCTGTAATAACTCCAGCTTTTGTATATTTTTTCAAATATGATGATGCATTAAGAAATTCGGTATCAGTGCAGTCGGTGTCTGTTTCTGAGTTACGTTAAACTGTCAGCAGCTGTACGTTCAGTTCTTGCTAATGACAGTTTAAAGATTCATTTGGAAACTTGGGCCATGTGAGCTGTGCAGCTACTGTAAATGTACTCCTGCCCTCTGAAATCTTGTCTTTAAATCGTGTCTTTAAATGATTTCTCTCAATTCCCACGGATAAGTGGGATCGTTCTTCATCCCCATCCCTGCCCCCCCCTTTCTTTTGTTAGATTGCAATAGTGGAAACTCTTGCTACTTGTATTTGGCACTTTGGATTTTGAAATAAAGAGCACAAATAGCTGAACTGGGAAACTTCTCTGAAATTGCTTTGAGCCCAAATTTTGGCATTTTGTATACGTGTGTGTATATATTCTGGTTGAAATAGCTGTTAAAAGCTATAGGAAAATGTGATTGTAATTTTGCCCCAGAAGAGTGAAGCAATATGTGTGTGTGTAGAATAGATCAGCTTACTGTGCTCTCTTACAATGAAGAATATAAAATACATAGAACATGGAAACACTGAATTTGCATAAGGTCCCTCATAGGGTTAGTCCGGATGGGTCGGCTGAGGAGCTGCACGTGGCTTTTCTTGTGCTCTGGGAAGCTTGTGATCTCTTGGCCTCTCAAGACTCTGGAAGTAAAGTCTAATAACACACGGTTTCATGACATCTGACTTTATTCTTTTTTTTCTAAAACCAGCTGTTGTGCTGCTCCACACTTCACACTGATCTTCTGTTCCATAACTTGCATTGTGACACTTAGTTGTCCCATAAGGGTTTACTCTGATATCAGCTCTGTCAATGTGTTATCGATATGTAACAATAAAATCAACTAAACAAAGCTGCTTTTTTTTTTTTCCCTTAGTTCTGTTTATGCCTGGGCTGCACAATGTGCTACTGTGGTAGGAAGTTGAAGGTTTATCTCCTGGTGAGGTGCCCTGAAGCAGAAGACTTGATTACCCTTAGTAGCAGTGCTCATTTGCTTGGGGAATGTTTGTCTGAGCGAGCCTGAAGTTCTGCACGTAGTGCTGTGGTGTGCAAAGTGCACTCGGTTCCCTGTCAGCACATCTCACCTTGTGCCTCCTCAATCACAGAAGTTATCTTCTCTGGCTCAGTCACAGCTGTTGAGCTGTTCTGATCCATCTTCTTTCCTTCTAAAGACAAAACGGATGTGGTCATGAAATGGGAGATGGGGAGTACCTGCACAGCTTACTAGCGTCCTGTTGAATAGAACTGCATCCCAGTGGATATGGGGGCTGGAAAGCGTTTACTTTCTTTAACCATTCAATTAAAACAGAGCTTCAACTGCCATGAATAAGGTGGCAGCTCAATGCTTTCTGTCAGTATTTTGAAGCTGTGTCTTCTGGGAACTTGGATCTAGCAGTGAAGGTAGGTACTTTGGTTATCTTTATAATTCTGTGATCCCAATCAGACTCTGCACTGCTGATACTGCTTACAGTGGCTGCATCCAGAAAAGCTTTTGTATATGTCACTTCTGAAAGGCAGAGGTAAGTGCGTGCTTTTAAGAGTGTTCGAAAGCACCTATAAAAACAAAAAAACCCACAATAAGTTGCATTTATATAGCACTGAATTCCTTGGTGGGAAGGTGAATTTACTGCAGGACAGACTTATCTTGGAAGCAGTGAATCCTAAATATTAGAGTACTGATCTCTGATGTCATTCTGCAAAATCCTCTTAATTTCTGTCTCCAAATATCTATGTGTGCATAGAGTCTGATTTGATGGTGAAGCTCTGTGATGGCTGTGGCAGCAAGCCGTGGTTTTGATGCAGTGACTACGGCACCATCACTCCTCTTCTGGTGTCTCCCATCGCTGTGGTTTAGCAGCACAAAATGGGACAGGGATCTCTTGCATGCACACAACGGCAGGCTCCATGGAGAAAGTTCAGCATCCTTCCCCCATTAACATCATTGTCCCTTATTATTATTGAGATGGAAACGAGAACAACAGCAGGATTCTATCAGAAGGAGGTAGGTAACAAACCATGTGCCTTAAAAAGAATTTGGGGTCAGTGAGACTTAACGCTGTACGTGAGCTGTCTCTGAGCTTGGTAGCTCTGTGTATGCATCATCACGAAGCTCAGAGCCCCCTCTGGTAATTGCAATCTAGAAAAACTCTACATAACAGATTTGTATTACTTGGAGTAATACAGCAATCATCTTGTTGGTAATGAAGCCAGTTTCCGTGCCTTGTGCTATGTACCCTGATGGCACTCATTTTCTCCAGAGGAACTTTGAAGAGGTGCAGAAGATGGACTGAAGCCACAGCCTGCCCTGGGCCTGCTTTTCCAACATTGCAGCTCAGTCTTAGCTCAGCTCCGCAGCTTTTTAGCTAGACTTTCTGCATTGCTGGCCAACCTGAGCTGTGCTGGGCCAAGCTGTGCCATGCCATGGTCACCACTTACAGCTTTAGCCTGCTTACAGATTGCCTGGCAATAGCACCTGTAGGTACTTATTGCCAGCTGGGAGCGGGGAGCATTAATGGAACCTTCTTTCAGAGAGATAGTCAGCAGGAGGTAAGTGAACTGCTTTTATATTGTAGGCAATATCAGGAATATCATTGTTTTTAGAAAATCAGTGGAGGTTCAATGTGGGGAGTTGTATTCGTTTTGCTTGCCTGCTCAGATAGGGCATATACAGCATATAAGTGCACAGAGCTGCTGGACAGCACTCAATGCAAATCACTGCCTCTGCTATTTGTCTTCTGCAATGGCAAACGTGCTGGTTCCAGCAGCGTGGCCATTGCTCTGCATGCTCTGTGGAGGCCCACTTAAGAACTCAGCATCTGCCTTCTGCACTAAAGACAAGCGCCCAGGGAGGCGGCGCGGCGGTGGCGGCCCTTCCCGAGGCGGGGACAGCGGCGCGGGGCCGCCCCTCCAACATGGCGGCGGCCGAGCAGCAGCCGCCGGCGGGCGATGGCGGCAAGGCGCTGAGCGCGCTGCTGGGCGGCATCGCGCAGGCCAACTACTACGGCAAGGCCGACATCACGGAGGAGCTGCTGCGCGGGCAGCTCTACCCCGAGGCGGCGCCGGAGGAGTTCCGCGCCCTGCGCGCCAAGATGGGCGGCCTGCTGCAGGTAGCGGCGGGCGGGCGGGGCGGGATGGGGAGTGCAGATCAGGCTGGGCGGCCTTAATGCCCGGCTGCTGTGTGGAGCAGCCAGGAGGGAGGCTGAGGGCCTTCGCATCGCCAACATGGAAAAGACCCCGTGTCTTATATCGACTTTTGCTGACTTCGTAGGGATGTAAATCAAGCGCTTCTTTGTATCGGGGCTCAGTGAAGGTAAAGGACTTCCACGTGCCCTCCCACGTCCCGTATGTGCAAAGCACGGTAACTTCTGAAGCACGTGAAAAACAAGGGGGTGAAATAAGGACCGCAGAAGTGCATCAAATTTACTGCAGCAATAAGTATTTAAATGCCCTCTCACGTCCCCCCGGATCCTTGTGTGCTCCTGGTTTATTTATAAACGCTGTCTTAGTGAGTTATTTCTTCTCTCCGTGGAACTGTGTAGTTTTCTGCAGAACGTTTACAATGACCTGACCTCTGTGTAAGGTTATTTCATGGAGCGGCCATGTTGCCTCACTGCTTTCGCCTCCTATGAACTTTTTGGAGTAATCCAGTTTCTTGTGTGGTATTTCCTAGTAGGAGGTACAAGTGCTGGCCTTGGAGAACTGTAGCATCTCAGTTGAGTATTTCCCAGCTTCCTATCCCATCAGACTTCAAAGCATTGAGAAACTGGGGGAGATCAGCTCCTGGAAGTTCTCACCTCCAGCTTTTTTGCTTTCAAAGACCTCACCCTGATGAAAATACCGGATTTGTCTCTTCCTTACGGAAGCTGGATTTGCAGAGTTAGTTCCTGTGGCAGTAGAAGTTATGCCGTTACATCTGCAGTAATTCTGCTCTTCTCCGTTTGGTGGCAGCAGGCTACCGGGGTTACTGTGCGGGCTCGCTGTTATGCTTCAGAACGAGCTGGCTAAATGAGCACAAAGTCAGCACGAGGAGTCTAAATATATTATTATATTCGATTATTAATATATATATTTTCACGAATACTGAGCACGTTGCCATCTGTAACAACCACACCAATATGCCACTGGTAAAATAGCAATCACTGTACGTAAAGAATATGTGACAAACTGGTGTTGGGAATAGGAGATGGAGCAGAAGTGTTAGTGAAATAAAGGCATAAAACAACATGTGAATCCTAAGGGAGTCTTTCCCTTTTCAGACATATTCCAAAAAGCATTAGTGTTTGATAAACACTAAGAAAAGTAGAAGCATTTAATTTGTAGTAATGAACCTCAAAAGCAAGATCCAACTCTTTAGTCTCCAGTCAAGCTGGACTCTTGCTAAGGCGAATGGAAAGCAGCCAGGCTGAACTAATGAATTTCAGCATAACCAAAACACGTGCCTTTCTGTGCCCTGTGTGAGCTTCTCCTTTGGTGGAAGGTTTGGTTACAGCTTACTGAAAAGGCCTTGGATTCATCCTGAAGATGAAGCTCCTCTAGGGATAAGGTGAAATGAGTGACTTCCTTAAAGGAGAAGCCTTAAATATTTCACTTTTTTTAAATCATGCTAAGTAATGATAAATACTTTTAGCACAGTAACTTCTTTCTCCACATATTTATTAAATACTTCTGATGTCATCTCAGACTGGAAACTGGATGGAAGGCCCCCGTTGTGAAGGATGTTTTCATGATTCTCTCACTTGGGATGTTAACGCATTTTGGAAAGCTTGTTTCTTCATCTCTCAGTTCTAACAGCAATAATTGCAATGCAGGTATAGTTAGAGTGGAATTCCTTATTTTTCCTAATAAGGTTAAACTCTTGTTGAGACGCATTTGTACCTCAGCATGGTGGGTATGTTTTCTCTTCATGCTTTTCTGTTTCCGTAAGCTGTGATGTCAGGATTATGAAATGTGCTTTTCAGATACATGCAGGCACTGAAGTTGGATCTTGGTGTAAAAGGCAAGAGAGCAGCAGATGTGTTTACTCCGAGTCTGCAGTTTGCACGTGACTCTGCTGTCTCTCTTCAGGCTGTCGTGTCTGATGTGTGATTCCTTCATGCTCTTTTTGCCATTTCTGCTTCAAGTGTGATTGATGTACTGTTTGTATCTAAATACTCTTTAGTTTTACGTCTTCAAACGCTGTACAAATATTTATGTACTTGAAGTAGTTGTGATTTATTTGGTATTTTGTGTATAACTTCCTTTTTCTACTGAATTAAGAAACCACACATGTAGGTAGTGTGATAGAAATCTCGTAGGTGGTGTAGTGTATGGTTTGCAGGTGTCCATTTTTGTGCAGAGGCAGAAGTGAGAAGAGAGAGAGGTCAGAAATGAGTGCTCTGCTAACACATCTGAGTGACAGGTTTGGTTTTTCTGGGATCATAGGATGGGTTGTGTTGGAAGGAACCTAGAAGTCCATCCAGTTCCAACCCCTGCTGTAGGCAGGGCTGCCTCCCACCAGCTCAGGCTGCCCAGGGCCCACCCAACCTGGCCTTGCGCACCTCCGGGGATGGGGCACCCACAGCTCTGGGCAGCAGTGCCAGGGCCTCACTACTCTCTGAGGTGAAAATTCCTCCTTATATCTGATCTAAATCTGCCTTCCTGTGACATGATGGGTCCCTGAGGCTGGAGGCTGTTATTCTGTATGTTACACCTTGAGAGCTATAAGGAACCAGAAGGGATGCCCTGTCTCCTCTTGTGTGACATATGGCCACATGTACCTCTGTTTGGTGTGTCTGCAAGGTGAAGGGAAAGTGAGGGATCTGAATGTGGCTTGTTGAGAGCAAGGCTAGAAGAGTGCTGGTTGCTCATTGCTTAGCAGAAGTGCTCTTATTTACTGGATTCCTTTTATGATGTGTCATGGAAATCTCTAAACAGCTTTGTAATGAAATGTAAGTACTGGAGAAATTTTCTAGCGCAAGTGGACAAATGATAAGGAGCTTGTTAATACAAGGTAGTCAAACAGGGGCTAAAAGCCATGGGAGAAGTGAATTCCTACTTCTTGGTAACATGAACTACACTATCTTGGAACATCTGAGTGTTAAAGGAACATCTGAGTGTTAAAGAATCTCACTGTTGGGGAATATATTAGCGAAACCCAGAGCTAAGTGTTGCAGCGTGCCAACAGTTCTGACTGAGGTATGTATCTGTGAGCCACTGCTGTGCATGTCCTGTTCTCAGGGGCAGTGCAAGTGGTCTGTGGAGGTACCGCAGTGGAGAGCTGTTCCTACAGATTGACTGGAAAACCTGATTGCTTGGCCAGCTCTGCCAGGAGGTGACCTGATCTAGTGTCGTTGAAATGGAGAATTCCCTCTGGGCTAATGAAAGTAATCGTAAATATTTGATGTGATTTGATGGGAGAACACTTTGAAATTTTGCCTGTTTCAGTAAGTCTTTAGCTTTTCTTCTTCTGAAAATATTTATGAGATTTAGCTGTAAGAACATTTTGTGTGCAGCGTGCAGTATTTAAGTCTTTATGGGAAAGTGAGGAGTGGTTCCTGCTGAGCCATCCCAGCCTGGACTTTGCTTCCAGGCATTGGTGGTGGTTTCCAGCACCATGGTGGGAACAGGACCTATACAGAACAGTTCCCACAGTTCAGGGTTTGGCTTGTTGCTCTCTTGTCCTCATAAAGGGTCTGTTTTTAGCAACTAGGATGATGGCTTGTGGTTTGGGGAAATAGCTTTTGTGTTTCACTAAGCTGACAGGAAGAAAACCCACTTTGTACACAGAGTCATATATGGAATGGCATGGGTTGAAAGGGACCTTAAAGCCCACCCAGACCCAACCCCTGCTGTGGGCTGGTTGCCCCTCACCAGCTCAGGCTGCCCAGGGCCCATCCAACCTGACCTTGAATATCTGTCTCCAGAGATGGAGCACCCACAGATCTCTGGGAAGCAGTGCCAGGGCCTCACTCCTCTAATGGAAAAACTTTCCCCAACATCTAACCTAAATCTCCCCTTTTTTAGTCTAGAACCATTTCTCCTTTATCCTGTCGGTCTCCCTCCTGATTATAACATCCCTCCAAGTACTGAAAAGATGCAGTGAGGTCTGCTGGGAGCATTCTCCAGGCTGAACAAGCCCAACTCCCTCAGCCTTTCTTTATAGGAGTGCTGCTCCAGCCCTCGTGGCCTCCTCTGGACCCATTCCAACAGCTCGACATCCTTCTTATGCTGGGGGCTCCAGAGCTGGATGCAGTACTCTGGATGGAGCAGAGGGGGACCTCCATGTCCCTGCTGACACTGCTCTGTTGATGCAGGCCAGGATATAATTTGTATTCTGGGTGACAAATGCGCTGCTGCCTCACATCCAGCTTTCCATCCACCAGGACCCCTGAGTCTTCCACCAGGCTGTTCTCGAGGAGTTGTTCTCCTATTGTACACTTATCTGGAATTGCCCCCAACTAAGTCCCTCTTGTTGAGTAATGTGCTGTGATTTCTCCCTGCTAAACAAAGTGCTGCTTTTAGTGGCCTGCTATTTCCCCTAAATAGCTTCTAAGGAACATCACTGTGGTTGGAAACTGCTGCTTTTGATAAATGACTGTATATGTTCCAGTTAGGAAGGGCATGTAGAGTCTTGTTCTGAACCTAAGGAACTAATGACTAATGAAACTAGTCTTTCCTGTGAAAAAGAGTCAGTACGTTTGCAGGAAGATTAAATGTTCAGGGGATGTGGAGATGTGGCACTTGGGGACATGGTTTAGTGGGCATGGTGGTGATGGGTTGGTGGTTAGACTTGATGGTCTTAGTAATCTTTTCCAGCTTTAATGGCTCTATGTTTCTAAGTGTGTTACTCAGTTTGGTGTCATCAGCAAAATCCCCGAGGGTGCACTCAGTCCCACTGTCCGTGTCATTGATAAAGATGTGAAAGGGCACCAGGCCCAAGATGGACCTCTGGGGGCCCCCACTTGTTCCTGATCTTTACCTGACATGGAGCCATTGGTCACAACCCTCTGTCTTTGACCATCCAACCAGCTCTTTATTCACTGAATAGTCTGGCCTTCCTACCCCTATCTATCCAATTTAGAGATAAACTTGTGGTGCACGATCGTGTCAAAGGCCTTGCATGTGTCCAGGCAGACGGCATCAGTTGCCCTTCCTTTGTCACTCCATCACAGAAGTGTTCCTGATTATTCAGCCAATAGCCTGCTCTTGGTGAAGTTGTGCTGGCTGTCTCAGATCACCTCCTCAACTTGCATGTGCCTTAACATCATAGTTTCCAGGAGCATCTGCTCCATGGTTTTCCCAGGCGCAGACATGAGGCTCTCACTGTAGTTCCCTCAGTCTTCCTTTCTCCCTTCCTTAAAAATGGGAGTGATGTTTCCCTTTTTCCAGTCACTGGATGCTTCACCTGCCAGCTGTGACTTCTCGAATATGACGGAGAGTGACTTGCAAACCACATCAGCTTGTTCCTTTAGGACATGCGGGGAGGAAGACCTACCGTCTGGTACGCTAAGACTGGAAGCTTAGTGCTCAGTCAGACCGTCAGCATGTAACGTGAGTTGTCAAAGTAGTGATGAATGACCAGATGGTAAAACGCTCTTGCTTCTGTATCCCTTCAAGCTGTGCAGTCTGTACATTTGTCTCTTCTACACACTGATCTCTCTGCTGCTATTAAATGTGTCTGCAGAGTTAGGGTTGGGCTGCAGTGGTTTCCAGCTGTTTGCTTCCAGATCCTGGCAGGGGCAGTGTGTGCCTGATTTATGTCAGCAGGAACTGTTCTTCCAGGTAGGAAAACGCAACTCCACCTATTGCTCAGAATGTAACACAGCAGATAACATACAACAGTGCTGTGAAAGGAAGGAAGGCAGAGCCTTGAGTCAGAATTTGGCTCCAAATCACAATATATGGCAAGATATGATTGAAGGGTGTGATTCAAATATTTTATGTGGCTTGCTGCTGGAGTACCTATGCCTTGCTTTACAGGAAGCTAATCTCCAAATATAACTGGGGAATTTAGCAGAGTTAATGAAATCTTAAGGTGCAAACAATCAAGACACAGTCAGCAAAAAATCAAGATGAATTCATGATGAGACTTCTCTTTCTGTGCTCGGTTAGTCCATGGCCTGATTTGCTTACAAGAATGCTGCCCGCAGAGTACTGCAGTAAGCTTGGCTGGAGTCTTTTCCCTTCTGCATTCAGGGTAAGGCACTCCTTCTGCCTGCCCTCAGAATATGAGCTGATCTGACTTTTGTTTTTCACTCTCCTAAGTGAAATGAGATTTAATATGAAGCAACAGTCCACAACAGCAGGTAATTTTCCCAGAGTGATTGGAGAAACCCAGTGAACACCGTTCTCATTTATTGTATTCCAAGAGGAAGGAGGAGAAAAAAATCCCAATCACGTGCTCCCTTTAGAGAAGGCCAGGTCACGCCACCAGCTCTGGGGCTGTCATTTTGTCTGTCTCTCTCCTTTCTTCTCTCCCTCAATGTAATTTGTATTGCCGTCTGGGATTTGTTCTGTCCTACCTGGATTTCTCTTTCCTTTTCCTCTCTTTTTTTTAGCGGTTCTGCACTAAATGGCTTCCATTTGTTGTAGATTCTTGTTTCCGAATCTGGCTCCTTTGGGAGAAACGAAGAAGAAACCATTTTAGGCTGAATAACTTAACAGCCTGGGAATCTTTGCAGGTTACAGAAGGCAGCTTGTCTCTACTGGAGCTATCTCAGGGGGCACACGTGTGTGCGCGTTCATCGGAAAAAGGCTGAACCTGTCAAACTTGTCTGTAGCATAGCTGCATGGTTAAGAAGGACTGGAAAAGTAACATTGCTTTGCCTCCACCCTGTGTGACAAAATGTTTTCTAAACCATAGCAAGGAATTGGACTCGAGAGGGGAGAAAAGCTTGTATGAAAAGACTTTCTGTTCAATATAATTCGAGTGAAGGCCAAATGGGCAATTTATTTGTGTTTTAAATCCTTGTATACAGACCGCATAGATGCAAGCATGTCTGCTATTAGTGGAATATTCCCTTAGTTTTTCTGTTTCTCACCTCTCTTTATAGCCTGTCCAGTGCCTGTCTGTGCTTTCTGAGAAGTGCTTTCCATTGCCTCTTTTTATGCATCCCTTCCTCTTTCTATTTTAAATAACGTAGGTAATTTGGAAACTATTACTCAGGAAGGGCACAGCACTTCTATTTTTTTCCTATGCTTATTGCTGAAAATCCAAGCTTTTGTAATCTATTCACAATCTGAGCACTCGGGAGATGTAGCTATGAGTAATGTTACCAGTGCTTGAGCTTCTTCTGTTCTTTCGTTCTTGTTCTGTAAGCATGGAGCCTTTCAGTAGGGCCAGACAGAATAATCCCCATTATTCTCAGTTTTTCCTTCTGCTGGAGGTGGTTTTTAGGATGGGATGAGGTGGGCGAGCTGCATTGTTGGGCTCGGTGCTGTAGATTTGCAGGAAGTGCTATCTGATCACAGGAGAAAAGCTCAGGTTGTGGTTCATCCGGCGGCTGTTTTAATCAGCCTTTCATCTTCCTTTGTCATCAGATCAGCCTTTGTGCCACAGAAAAATGACACCTCCCGCAGATTATTTTGGGAAGTGGTGCATTGGGGAATTACGTCTAGCAGAAATCAGAGTAACCCAAGCCTGGAAATATTTACTCATCTGCTGGATGCCCGCTACCTGGTTAGTGTCTTCTTGGCGATGACTCGATGACTCCAAAGGCTCTGCAGGTTAGAGTGATGTTAAAGATGATCTATTACACATTGGAGGAAGTTTTAAACTGCAGGCTTATCAATAAAATGTATTACGGTGTCTCAATCAGTGACATCTCATGTCTGTAAGCCAACGGTTTAATCCCCACTTCGGCTGCGTTACAGCTCGATAAAACATAAACTGAAGTAATATTGGATGCGGTGTGGGACTTGAATAAAAGACCACCCTCGTGGATTAGGTGAAGGCTTAAAGATTTTAATGGAGATCTTTGTACTTTGATTAGAAAGTACTGTGAAGGTCATTTGGGATTTCCAAATAATGAAGTTGTTGGGTTGAACAGGCCTTTAGCTATGCATTTTTTATTCTTATTTTTTTGGAAGATCAGTGTTTCAAATGCAGGTGAGCGGGCTGTTGCATCTGATTTTGTCTTAATTCTAATTGTCAGGAGAGCTCTGAGACTCTAATAAATAGCATTGGTGGGACACAGCCTGCCCTCCAGGAAATGCCTGTAAAAACAGCTCATCTGCTGTGGGACTGATTGCATCTGCAGCCATTGGGAGAGACACTGGTTAGCACACTTAGGAGAGAGAGTCCAGAACCACAGGGCAGCAGAGATGTCCTTGTAGTCCAGTTTGAAGCTGCTGTTTGCCATAGAACATTGACTAGGTGGCCTTCACAAGTCATTTTAGTGTCTTTAAGACCCATGCAATTGCACTTTTTTTTTTCCCCCTAAAGATGTTAACTGGAATGAATGAATAAACAAATAAATGCACAGGAGCCCTGCGTTAGTTGGAACTGGCTCTGGGTGGTCAATGTCTTCTGGCCAGGCAGGTCTCAGAGCTGCTGCACGTTTATCCCTGCCTGCAGCCAGTCCCCTACCACATACACGTGCTGCAGGTATCCGAGCAGTTTCCATGCTTGCATTTCAAAGAGCATCCAAATGGCAGCATTACTGATGCAGCAGTAGCCTCTCACCCCACCTAGCAAAGCCTGCAGAGGCGAGTTCCTTAGAGTTGAGCCTGTCATCAAGTCCTTTGTTAAACTGAGCTTGTGGTCTCTGTGTGCTGCTGGCTAGCAGCAGCTTTGAGGGTCACCTGGAATAAATGCCTACACATCCTGGCACAGCCAGCTCTTCTGCTATCATTGACAAGTGATGTTTTATTTCTGGAAATGAAGTGTTGTTGTTTTCTTTCCCAATGGATTTTACCAGTTGTTTCCCACTAGCATTGCATGCCTCTCCGGCTCTGTTTCTCAGAAGAGATAATGATTTTAAGTTTGTTTTCCTGCTCTGTGTACCGAGGCACATGTCTAATGGATCTAATTAAGCAAGGACAAAAATCCCAATGTTATCAAATATTGTTCCATTAAGGAAATAGTATTTGAAGTCTTGTTTTTATTGGCTGAATTATGCTCTAAGAGATAATGGGTTTCTTCTGAAGATGAATGCAAGGAAAAGTCAGTGTGACCACATCTGTTTCTTGTTGCTTAAAAGCACCTACCCAGCCTCTGGAAAAAAGAGCTGTAGTCAGTTGCTCATTGTATGATGCTCCTAAGCTGTGCTTCCCAGGAAAAAATGCATGTTATATCAAATCTCAGGGTATATAACGTGAGAAGGATTGTCATGTCTGACAATGGTCTCTTAAAGGCTCTGCTTCTGAAAACGGGCCTTATGGTGCCTTAGTCACTTCAATGAATAGTTGTAGTAATGTAAATGGAATTATTTGCTGACAAAGAGCAGGTGTATGTTCCTAGAAAACCTTCCTGCTCTTTGTTAGTTGAAGATGTATGTGCTGAAGTAGTGAATGACTTGTGATAGCCAATACAAACTGGAGCTGGATCCTACGTAGGTTCTTTCCCTTGGTGCCACAGCTCTAACACAGCACTTCTTGGCGTGTGGTTGACGTGGGGCTGTGGTAGATCCTGAGCTGTAAGGCTTCTCTGGATGAAGTGGCTGGCAGTAGTGCGGTACATCCTTCTTGAACCAATGCTGGGAATGATTCAGCTGCTGGAGCTGGTGGATCAAATGATTTCAACCCCTCGAATTCCTGAGGAATTTTCAGTAGTGATGCTGAAAACGATGCTGCATTGTTGTTCTCAGAGAGTGAAACGCTGCATCACTGGATCATCTCCGCAGTGGGACCAGACAACAGCTGCTTGCTGTCCTGGTCCTTCTCAGTGCTCTTTCTTGTGTGTCCAGAGAAGGGCAACAAAGATGTGATGGGTCTCCTGGGGAGCAGCTGAGGGAACTGGGATTGTGCAATCTACAGCAGAGGATATACAGGGATGACCTCATCACTCCCTACAGCTCCCTGAAATGAGTGTAGCAAGGTGGGGCTCAGCCTCTTCTCCCAGGTAACAGCGACAGGACAAGAGGGAATGTCATTGAGTTGTGCTAAGGGAGGTTTGGGTTGGGTGTTAGAAAACATTTCTTCTCCAAAAGAGCAGTGATGTAGTGGCACGGGCTGCCCAGGGAGGTCGGTGATGGAGTCACTGCCCCTGGAGGTGTTGTGGAACTGTGGAGATGTGGCACTGAGAGATGTGGTCAGTGGGCACGGTGGGGATGGGTTGGGGTTGGGCTTGGTGATCGCAGTGGTCTTTTCCAACCTCTTTCAATCTGGGTTCCAAGTGCTTAAAAGCATGAGGGGAAGGCCTGTAATCAGATGGCTTTTATGTGTCCTTAGTTATAGACACAGAAGAATGACTCGTGTTTTAACTTTAAATAAGTCCCTAGAAATATCAATAGGGTGTATTCTCTGTAGCTTGATATTCTGCGTATGCCGTAAAGGAGCGTTGTTTAAAATAATGGAAAGAACTATTTGTAATACTATCTAGAATATTACTGAACTCTGTTTTTTTTTTAGCCAAAGTAAATCAAAGAGTTTCTTCAAGTTAAAAAATAAAAAAGATTAGCTGTCACCATTCATTTGGGCAACAGAGTACAACTGTGCTTGTTCAGAGAGTGAGCTGTGTAAGTCTTTGCACAATACAGGAGATGGGAGACCAGCAAAGAGCGTAACTGTTCTGTCATTCTTTGTAGCTTATATCTGGTTTCCTGTCTCATCGTGAAATGTTTCCCAGTTAGGATGAAGAAGATTATTAAAATGAGTTACTGCTGTTTAGTTGCTTGCAAACCTTTATAGCTGATGGGCTTTGTTGTGGAATTTCAAAGAGAATGTTTTCAGTCCTATCTTTGTGCAGGTACACTGAAGTGTAACTCATTGATTGATTGTACTCTTTTCCAGTTAATATGATTTTATTTTAAAATGAACTTTTAGGTAGTAGTCTTGTTTGCAAGCTGAGAGAGATTCTGTTCTGAACAGTGGACTGTGTGGGTGTGTTGTTTGAAGCATATGCTATATATCCCATCAGAATACAGCTGTGGTTTCATAGCTGTGTCTCCTACACCTATACTAGCAGTCTCTGTTATCTGTATGCGTACACTTATGTCTGTGAGAAAAAGATCTGAATGACTGCTGATTTTGACACGTGGTTTCCTCCTATGTCTGATGTGATAGTATTTTGGTTGCAAGTGTGTGTATATAGCAATGTACTTTTTCTATATGAATGTATGGAAGTTTTAAATGCAAGTCAGAGAATCTCAACTCCCATTCTTCTGATGATCTTTACCAAACAGGCAGGTTTCAGTGTCCTGTACAAGCCCTCCTTATATTTTCTGTCATCTTAATGCTTAAAACTGCAAGCTTGATTGTAAGCTTCCTCTTTTAGCTGCACTTAGAAGTCAAATTTATATCACGTGTCAAGCAAAATAAGGAACTTTGTGTGGTTTGTTACTTTGCTACCAGCTTAGCAAAGTATTGCTAGAAATCGTGCTGTGTTCTGCAAAGAGTTGTTATGGAGGTGGTAAAATTTGGGAAGAAAATTCCACAAAGTACATGTGTGAGATATTTGAAAGTTGCAAAATCAAGCACACAAGAATTACCTGGTTATTTGATTCACCATTAATTCATGATGCCTTCGCTGCAATCAGTGCAGAGAACGTGCTCTGTAGTGTTGGTTGCTGTGTAGGAATAAAACAGAAGGCAGTTTTCTGCACAGCTGAGGGGAGACTGAGTCTCACACTGATCTTTGTCTTGACTTGCCTTACAGAAGGTGCTGGGCTTTGGGATTGTTTATTCACCTCATTCCTCCCCTCGCTCCTGTAGCCTGCATGAACTATTTGTATAAAGGAAAGCTGCTGTCAGAACACACAAACAGGTCTGTGCACAGATGCAGTAATGTGACAAATAGAACAAAATATGTAGGTTGCTCTGAAAGTAACGCCTCCTGTTTATTTCCATGGAAACTACAACAGCTACAAAGAGCATGATAACACTGTTTGGTAGAGCAAATTCTCTGCTACAAAGCACTGTTTTTCAACAGTCACCACCATTAGCAATGCATTTTCCTAAGTGATGAAAATGAGAGCCTACATGCCACTCCTGTATGTTCCTGCAGCATTGGAGGTGACCCATTGTCATCACTGCTGAAATGCATCACCTACTGCCTCGCTGTGCTCAAATGCATTGTTTCATCTCTGTAAATGTTCGATAAGTGTTGATGAATGTCAGTGAGTGCTGTTGTTTCCACGTGGAAGGATTTGGTTCCATCCCTTTGCTTCACGTGCTGCTCTGTCAGACTGGCCCTCTGCTGCCTTCAGTCACACAGCACCAAATTCATAGAATCACAGAATCACCAAGGTTGGAAAAGACCTAAAAGATCATCCAGCCCAACCGTTCACCTATTACCAACAGCTCCCACTAAACCATGGCCCTCAACACAACATACAGTTGTTCCTTGAACACCCCCAGGGTCGGTGACTCCACCACCTCCCTGGGCAGTCCATTCCACTGCCTGACCACCCTTTCTGAGAAGTAATACTTCCTAATGTCCAGCCTGAATTTCTATGTAGTACTGGTGGAAAGGTTCAACCTCTGCTGCTGTACCACCAGTGTTGTATCATAGGAGGCATTCGTTTTGTAGCAGCCCTTATAATTTCACACTGCTGTTTATAGGCAGGCCTCTTCAGGAAAATATGCTTGAAAATTAGGAGTCTAAATGGTTCATTTAAAACAGAAAAAAAATAATTGCTTGTTTCACTTATGGGATGATTAGATTTTGGTGTTCCTCCAGATAAATACCTTCATGATAAAAGCAATCAATACACAGATACAGCCAACTGAAATACACAGAGTCATATGTTAGACATGTCAGATTTTGAAACAGATTGCCAGATGCTCTGGTAGAGCTGGAATTATGATGGAGCAGAGCAGTTGTTTTGAGTACAGGTAGCTGTTTATTTTCTTAACTGCGTAACTGGAGGCAGCTGATCCATCTTGCAGCTTTGGGAAGGAAGAGCTTCCCTCTGAAATTAAACAGCACCCAAGTTTCAGGAGGCTGATCTTACGCTGGATGATAAAAGGCTGAAGCCTGTTGCAGGTCACAAGATGCGTGTTGTGTTTTGGAAGGGAATTTGCTTTTCTCTCGAATAAACTCACAGTAAAAAGGATGTGGTGTATCTGCTGGAGATAAGTGTGTGTTGTTGTTGGCTTCAGTTTCTTCCAAGAAGCAAACCTCCTACTGCTGTTCTCTGCCACTTGCATGATGTGCGAGCTCTTTGTTTGGGGCTTGTTCTTGTTTTGAATCCGCTGTTGTGTTTCAGACCGTCTTGATAGGATGGGGGTTGTATGCTCTGTGCTCTGCTGGCTGTCTGCCGCAGTTGCCTCCTTGCTACTGGGAGGCTTTGGGAGCGAGATTAGCACTTTGCTCAACACACAGTGCAGGTCTTGCCTCCATGCTAGGCCTCATTTGGAGCAGCAGTTTTAAAAGGTGCAGATGTATTATGTTTTGTCTTGGGAAGTGGTGAAGATTATTCTGGGACTTGCTGAAAAACACCTGGAAGACAGTGCAGCCATTGGTCACAGCCAGCACGGGTTCATGAGGGGAAAAGTCCTCTTTAACCAACTTAATCTCCTTTGATGGCAGGGTTACCCACCTCACTGACTGGGGAAGGCAGTTGACGTCATCTCTTTGGATTTCAACAAAGCTTTTGTACTATTTTTCACAGTATCCTCCTGGTGGAAATGCCCAGCATGCAGCTTGACAGAACCATTATGCAGTGGGTGAGCAGCTGGCTGATGGGTTATAATAAATGGGTTACATCAGGTTGGTGGCTGCTCACTACTGGGGTTCAGTTGGGCTCCATTTTAGGGCCACTTCAGTGTTTTCATTACTGACTTGGATGTAGGACTAGTAGGGGTTTTGAGCAGATTTGCTGATGATACTTAATTGGGAAGAGTTGTTGAATCCTTCAAGGGGAGAGAGGCCCTGCAGAGAGATACAGGCAAATGAGAGGGCTGGCTATCAACCAACTGTATGAAGTTCAATGATAGCAAGTGCTGGATTCCACAAGGGGCTGCAGAGATGAGGAAGGGTCTGTGCAGAGTGGCTGAGGCCCCTGGGTGTGCTCAGCACAGAGGAGCTGGGGGAAGGCCTGGTGGTTGTTGCAGCTTCTCACAGGGATTGGAGGGCAGCACTTGAGTTTTGCTGTCTGGAGGGAACGGTGTGGAGCTGTGCTAGGGGGAGGTCAGGGGATGGTTCTGCCCCAGAGGGTGATGGGCATGGCCCGAGCTGCCAGGACTTGGAGCATTGGGACGCTGCTCTCAAGCTTTGGGTTTGGGTGGTGCAAATTGGAGGTAGGGGTTGGACTTTGTGATCCTTGTGAGTCCCTGGCAATTCAGGATATTCTGTGGTTCTATGTTAAACCAGGAACGTTTCAGACTGGAGGCTTGGTACGTTGTTTGGCATTGGTAACCTAGAGAGTACAACAGCAGGAATACAACATCAAGAAAAACTAAACTGATACAAGTCCCAAGATTTTTTAGCCTAATATTTCCTTGCTGTGCTCTGTATCCATGCGTGTTTGGAGGCGGTATGTTCGTTAAGGATGAGTCACATCCATTTTGTGTGAGTATGAAACAAGTGTCTGCTTGAAATTACAGCGAGGAAACTTAACCACAGTTTCCTCCCTTCACGTCCTGTCTTCTCCTCCCTTCAGGGCTGTATTTAGCAACCATTGTCAGTTAAGTAACACACATTTAAGGCTATATAGAATTATCAGCTTTAGAAACATCGGTGGAAAAACTGTCAGTGTTGTAATGAGCTGGGTCTTCTCCCACTTTGTTCCAGCCTTGGCCGAAGGCATGTCTACACTTTCCTGTTTAACAGACCACCAGGACAGCAGTATCACAGCACCAGCCCACCCCAGCCATCCAATATAGACCAGTTGGTATCCCTAGGGCATACTGGGGAACAGGGCTGAGTTTGCAGTGAAAACGTTCTTGCTACCCTGTGCTTCATTTGGTTTCCTTGTCATTGTCAGAGATCCAGCTGTCCTGAGGCAGGAGTCTGAGTTAAGTAGTGTAGGCACTTCCAAATGAGTTCTAATGGAAGCTGTTATTTCTTTGGGACTTGTCTGTGCTATCCTTCAAAAATGTATTTGTAAAACCCAAAGGATAAAACCTTCAGCTTAGGATTTTAAAGAGTTCTTGTAAGCAAGCTTTTCCTTTTCTCTTGTTTTCCCTACAGTCAATTGCTTCTGCTGACATGGATTTGAATCAGCTGGAGGCTTTTCTCACTGCCCAAACAAAAAAACAAGGTGGCATCACATCGGATCAAGCTGCGGTCATTGCCAAATTTTGGAAGAACCACCGAGTGAAGATCCATGAGAGCCTGGTGAATCAAAGCTGCTGGGATAACGCCTTGAAAAACATGAACTGGAGGGTGGATTTGAAGTCACAGTCAAGACATGTTGATCAGATAAATACTCCAGTTGCCATAGTTGAAATGGAACTTGGAAAAAATGGCCAGGTAAGCTTTGTTTTGTGATGCACATTAATATAACCTGAGCTGTGTTTGTGCTGAGATATTTTGCCTATTGCTGCTGAATTCTCTGCCTCCAAATCAAATCAGTAAATTTCTCACCATCGGGCCCTTCATGTTCTTGAACTTGTTTCATCTTTGGACGCAAAGGTGTATCCTTATGGCAAATGCAATTTTTGCTTATGCTTTGTCTTTGTAGTTACGTTTAGGGCTCTCCTTAATTTAGGCTTGGAAAATATGAGGACATAAAAGTCAAATATAAGATTAATTATATTAGCAATTATATTAAATTTATAATTAAAAAAAAATTGTATTCCGCATGCTGCAAAGTCAATTGGTAATTCTTTAAAAACAGACAACAAAACCAATCAAATACTAAAATTGGATAATATCTGCCAAGTAGAAGCTGAAAAGCTCTAAGATTCACGCATCAAAAATGATTGAGCATCTTCATGTTTTAGGACAAATGAGGGGGAAGACTCCTCTTTGTTTTACTTAATGCCCATTTTCATCTTACAAGTAGATCTTTATTTACTGGTGATCTGGTGATTTATTTACTGTGTGATCTGGTCTTCACTGCCGGAAAGAGAGATGTTGCTCTACTGGTGTTGAACTCTGCATTTCTTTTTCTTTGTAACCAACATCTGAAGGCGTGGCTTCCACTTTTCGCATTTCTTTTTTTGGCAGGACATATTTTCCAGTTTGGTATACTTTTCCTTTGCAGGGCATTAGTGAATCTTAAAACTCAGTTCTCAACAGCAGCCGGTGCAAGCCATACTGTGCGCATACTTGGGCTTTGATGTTCACAGTTAACACTGAGTGGGTTTCCTTTGGGTTTTGTAGTATTTTGGTAGCTTACAGGGTGTGGAATGTACCTGTGCAGACTCAGGTTTTACTGGAACTGTCTGGCCATACCAAGGCTAGAATGAAAGTACAAGTAAGTTGGGATCCTGCTGAGGCACTATGTATTGTTGAAGGTACTTTTTTAGTCCACTTTTCTTCTTTATTCTTTTTTTTACCTTCCATTCCAATGGAAGAGAGAAAAAAGATTACAGTAAATATATCAGAATTAATTAGTGAGCAAACTGAGAATACCTGTGTTGTTTAAAAACAAACAGCAAACTCAACTCCAGCTCAACTCAGAACCATCACTGTATTTCATAAGGGACCTATGCAGTTAGGGACTCCTAATCAGAAGCTGTTTTTCCCCAGCAATGTATTGTTACAGTAACATCGATCAGTACATTTGAAATTGTCCCACCCTGTGCAGAGAGATAAAGGGGATGTGAAGATGAATCAAGAAGAGATACTTCCGAGGCATTGTCATTTCTTGTAACAAAGAGCACTGCAGCAAAACCAGAATGAACAAATTTAGCAGTGTGGTGTCATTTCGGACATACCAAGATGAACGGCTGTGTGAATGTATTTCGAACAGCCACTTGATGTAATGGGTAACATCTTTGCTGAGGACAGTGCAGCAGTGAGCTCTCAGCCAGCCTCATGTCTGGTGCAAGAAGGGTATTAGAGACTGTATTTGCAGAAATAATTGTGGGATAATTACAGTTATCGCCTCTTGAGACAGAACATATATTTGAGGAGCTGCTGTTGCTCGTAGTCTTCAGCTTTGGATTGAATCAGTTCCCAGCTGAAAAGCTTTCAGCAGGATGCACCCTTGTATGATGGGCTGCGGCAGGGGAGTTGTGGGACCTCTGAGACCAAAACAGTGGCAATCAGCCTGTGGGATTGCTTCATCCAGCTCTCAGCCTCTGCCCACGTATCTGGGGACTCCTGGGAAGGTGAAGCAGAGAGTGCTATTGGCAGATGAGCAAATTGTTCTTGCATGCTGGATCCAGCCCATAAACTTGAAACTGTTCGTCAGCTTTTATAGCCTTTTTATGTATTTTTTACTGGATCGTTAGCACATTTAAATCAGTTCTAAAAAGCCAGTTTTTGTAGCACATCGAAAGTACATATGCTAATATCTTTCTGAAACATATCGGAGAGTGGCATTTCTGAAAGGTAAAACCTGTCAGTCATAGATTTGATTTGGTGAATAGCGAAGATAAGAATCTGTACAGGAAAGCTGACTGATTCAGGAGCATAGGCAGTTTTCATGTGGATGTTTGAAAGCAGGGGAGTATACAACTGCATTGACATGGCAAATTAGCATGAATATTTTATGTTACGACAGAAGCAAAGAAATCCTCTGTAGGAGCTGCGCCTTCCCAGCGTTTGAAGTCACTCTGGTTCTTCTCAGTGTCTCTGGATTGAGTTTAGGTCACTGCCCAGCAGAAGGCTGGGAGGTTGGTGTGAATGCTCACCTGCTTCAATGAGTAACCACTTCTTTCTTACACCTCTGAATTGTTGTCCATCAATTCTTCTATGATGGGCAGGAAGAATTTATATGCAAGACTTAATATGGCTAGAAAAGGGGAATTTTAAGTAACTAGTTCACGAATAGGCCAAGTTTATGTGCAGTATGTTCGATGTTGTGTTTTCTAACGGGGCAAAAATATTTCTGGTTTTGAGAACTCATTGCAACTTGAATGAATTAATGTTTGCTATCCTTAAGAAGAATGAGCCCCTTCTTCTTAGTGCTTTTAAGAACAGTTCTCCGGTAAATATTTTACAGTGACATTTAAAGTCTCCTTGATGCTGCTGGTGTATGCTTTGTACGTGCTGGTTAAAATGAGATGAACAAGCTAGCCATGATGATTGCTCTGCTTTAAAAGCCTTTCTTCTTTGACAATATGACTAAAAGAAACCTTAAGTAATTGCACTTTAGCCTTCATTTTCCATTATCAGTAGGTGATATTCTGTGCTCGTCACTGCCAGACCATTCTTTCCTTTCGAACATCCCATCCGTTTTATTTTCTTTTCTTTTTCCAGAATAGTTCCAGCCTTCTGTACCTTGTTTACTTTTGAAACCATCTTTAGCTCCCTGCCCGCTTCGTGTCCTTTCAGTCTTGTTCTCTCTCTGAGTGTTTTTGTCTGTGAAATTTCAGCAGGATGCAAATGTGCGGGGAGGGCTGGAGAGGTGAGCCAGGAGAGCCGCTCTCCTCATACCCTTCCCATCAGGAAGCTCCTTTTCCAGTTACAGATTTATATCCAACCTTGTCGATATTAAGAAAAACCCAACGCATTAGTATTGCACTGTGGTATTAAGAGATATTTAATTTATTTAGTTTGTTGTTTGTTTGTTTGTTTTTTTTTAACAAGCTTTGTCACGTTCTTTTTCTTGTCTTCCTCCTGCTAATTTGATTTGCTGGCAGGCTTTTTTGTTAGCTGTGTACAATTGGAAATGAATAGGAATATTTTACCCAGAATTTGTCACTCATGATGTCACGTGTCACTTAACCCTGCAGCTCAGCAGGACTGGCACTGACACACATGATGTGTATCAGATGCTGGAACTGCTCTGCTGATGCTTTCCTGACAGTCGTGAGTTGTGCAGAGTATTTTCACATGAAATCAGGGATTCTACTGCAGGATTATTTCCATAAGGACTTAAGGAAATAGCATCAGGATTATGGCCCAGAGGATTTTTTCCTCGATGCTCTCTCAACCACTAACTTGGATTTGCAAAACTTCCCTTTTTTCTCACAGCATTGTATATTTCTTCATTTCTGGTTTTAAGATGGTTGTATCTGCCCGACATAGGTGTCATAAAACTTAGTTAATGTGGGTACTGATGGTGAATAGTACTATAGAGCAAATACTAAACACTGCAGTATATTATGAAATCAGAATAATTTCTTTCAAAATTAGGGGTAAAGAGCAGCCTCACATGCCATGTCGTTTTTCTGAAGACTGAAACCCTCGTATAAAACAAGCATATAATCCTCATGCAAAACAGACAAACATTAATAAAAGATTTTGATGAATAGAAGATCTAACGATATTTGTATTGTTACACTAAATTCTCACTAGTGAGATAAATATTTCCTGATAAAATGACTTTATGGATAACTAACCTTTTACCGGTGCAAGTGTTTACAAGGTGCTGAAAAGGTAAGAACTGTCAGCTTGTGGTTTACCTGGGGTTTGTCACATCGTGTTCTCTGCTTATGGCTGGGTCCAGACCCTGATAATTCAGAGTAAATCAGGGAATTTGTAATGACCACAGACTGCTGTCATGGGCTGTACGTGGAAGGTGAAATGCTCTTAGAATTCTGAAGATTATGCTCTGAAGCCTGGAATTTGATTGACTTTTAGTTTGTATGACTCTGAATTTTTACTACTTTTGCTGTTTAGAGGAAGAATGAAATAGTAATGGTGTCATTTCTATATTCTGCTGAAGTTTAGATGGAAACTTCCATCAGCTGTGCAATAGGTATGTGATGAGCTGAATTCACACACATTCACAAATATTAAAACTGAATATGCTCTCACAGTGTAACCTAAATCCTGGAATTCAGCTTCATAGAATCATAGAATCTTTTGAGTTGGAGAGAACATATAAAGACCATCTAGTCCAACTGCCCTGTAATGACCAGGAACACCTCGGAGCCCCATCCAGCCTGACCTTGGATGTTTTCATGGATGGGCATTCACCATCTCTCTGGGCAGCCTGTGCCAGTGGTGTAAAAATCTTCTTAAATCCAATCTGAATGTCCCCTCTTTTAGTTTGAAACCCTTGTCTTGTCACAGTAGACTCCACTAAAGAGTCTGTCCCCTTCTTTCTTATAGCTTCTCCGTTCTTATAGCTCTCTACTCTCATCAAATCCATATTTTTCCTATTTGGTGAGAAGAATGTTATGGGGGACCATGTCAAAGGCCTCCCTGAAGTGCAGATAGATGAAATCAGCAGCTCTTCCCTTGTCCACTGGTGCAGTTACACCATCATAAAAAGTGATGAGATTGGTCAGGCAGGACTTTCTCCCGATGAAGTCATGCTGGTTATCCCATATCACCTCCCTGTCTTCCACATGCCATAGTGTAGCTTTCACGAAGATCTGATCCATGACCTTCCCTGGTACAGAGGTGAGGCGAACAGGCTGGTAGTTCTCTGGGTCGTTCTTTCTACCCTTCTTAAAAATAGGTGTGACGTTGCCTTTTTTTCTGGTCACGGTGGACTTGACTGCCATGACCTTTAAAATATAATTGAGAGGGTCTTGGTGACGACATCAGCCAATTCCATCAGCATTCTGGGTTGCATCTTACTGGGACCCAAAGACTTGCATGTTCAGGTTCCACAGGTATTTGTGAACCTTATCTTCACTTAGAGTGGGAAGGGCAATTCACTCCCAGTTCTCACCTCCCAAACCAATAAATCTTGTATAAATCTTATGACAATACCAGGATTATAGATTGAATATCGCTATCAACCTGCTGGCACACTTTTGTAAGCACAAGTGTGTGAAAGACAATGGTCTGCACAGGCTGTAGTCATTTGCAGCAATGACTTTTACCACTGAAGGAAGATGAGGTTGCGAAGATGTCATGGCTAAGCTCACGCTGTAGGGAGGAGGCACCGCGTCACGCTGCTTCATAACTATTGCTGAAAATAACTTCAGACAGTGGACTTGCAGTCCTTTCCATGTAGGATGTATTCTGCTAAGACAGCCCTCCTTTTGTAGGACAGCAGTGTGGGTGAGGAGATGCTCCTTGAGATAAAAAGCAGCTCTAGGCTCCGTCACTACAGAATAAGGGCAGTGCGGCCTGCAAAGGGGAAGGAAGAACAACCACCAAACCATTTCTTCTTTCCAGCTTTTGTCTGTTTTAATCTTTGTAGTTATGAACATTACTGGAACATTTGTTCCTGCCAGAAGTGGGAAGTGCAGAGTCTGAATCGATAGTCTTAACCACAACAGGCTCAATATTTTTATGTGATTAAAAATACAAACCCCAGTAAATGAAAAAATCACCTTTTGCCACCAGGACAAATGTAATCACTTGAGCTTTTGTTCACCTTGGAAATTCATGAGCTGGAGGGAACAGTTACATAACACAGTACAGAGAAAAGCAAATAAAAACCATAAAGGGCAATGGGTCACTCGGCATAGGAGAAAACTGGAGCACAGTTGGCTTACTTAACTTGATTATTTCCTTAATCCTCTGCATGGTACTCTGTGCAGTCCATTGCTTCATCGATTCAATTTCTGTCACCTCTTCTTAAAAGCAAGTGAAATTTGATGAAGGAGAACTGAACTTTATTTGTGGATGTTGGGATTTTTCAGCATGATATGTTACAGAGATAAGAGCTTTAAACTGAGATATTAGTTAGATAACTGCCCAAATGCTTTTCAGTAAGACAGGAATCAGTCACATGTGCTAAGTGTGGCCCAGCTTTGGTATTAGCACGAGAAACTGTGGTATTTCTAGTATACCTTTCTCATAATTCAACTTCTGCTGCTGCTATGTACAAATCCATCCTTCCACTTCAGTCGTGGAGTCTTGAAATTCTTTACCTTCTTAAAACTGTATTAAGGTCACCTGTGAAGTTGGATAAAGTCCCCACAGTCAGATATGCCGTGAAGGTCTCTGCTATGACTGATCCCAGCATTCAGCCTATGGTCTCCGGGTGGAACTGGATGTTTTACTGCTCTTGGTTTAATCCGGTCACTGTATGAGTTTTTGTTCCCTTTTTGTTTACTAGCCTCATGTGGATGTTTGAATCAGAGAGTGTTTCTGTTGGTTTTGAACCTCATGCTCTGGGTCAGTCTGACTGCTTCAGCTTCTAGGTCAGGAGATGTGGAGTTCAGTTTCAGCTGGCTGAGAGGACTGTGTAGAGACTGATGGTAGATGCACAAATCAAAGCATGAAGTGCTGCATGCGGGCTGGCACCATGTGGCTGCATAACTGGTGAGGCCACTCAGAGCTTCTCTCTGGCCTGGGACACTGCTGTAAAGTGGAAAGCAATTCTGTCCCATGATTAGCAGCCAGCTAGAGATTCACCCTTGTTGCAGCTGAACAAGGCTTTAGTGGAGACCAAACTTTACATAAAACTTAGAAGGGTGGGCTTGTAATATATGTAGTAGAAGCTCCTTGAAGATGAGTAGGTGTTGAGCAGCTTTACTATGCAAAGATGGTATCCACCAGCTGCTGTGCTGTCACTTGATGTGGACCCAGGGAGCATCTGCTGGTCTGAGGCCTCCCAAGGGACAGTATGGGGGTAGTTGTTAGGTTTGGCACTATGAGCTGCACACGGTTTTTGGTGTGTGTTCTGCTTTGTGAAAGGAAACATGATTGAAGGACCAAAGTTTGGAATCTCTGCTAGCCTGTTTTTAATGAAAGTAAAAAGATTTTCTTGATCCTCAAAAGAAAAAGGCAGGGAGGGGTTAGAATTTCCTTGCTGGATAGCTTTTGTACAGCAGAGCAACTGGCTTCTTTGTGTGTTAGCCTTGGCTTTGGCATTGCTGGCCATCTGCACTCTTCAGAGCACTTGGATGTCAAGAGCAGCAAGTAATTTGTTCTTAGAAAAGTCAGCAGAAAAGGGAGTTGTAATGAATATAAGTGCCCACTGCACTGGCTGACGGAGTGTTTTGTTTTTACAAGCCGTGCTTGGCCAAGCACGTTTGGAATTGTTTTGCCAGTTGGCCAGCCCTCCCACTCTTGACATTGTGCCACATTGCCACTGTAAAGCTCTTTGGAGATCCTTCCAGGTTTGTCGTGATCTCTTCGGAGATCCCAGAATATTTGCATACAAGGCTGTAAATAAGAAAAGGTTCTTATGAGTTAATTTTAATCAGGAAGAGCTGCTGCAGAAGAAAGTGTCAGAAGATTGGGAAGCTGGCACATCACTGGTGTGAAATATTTGTAATTCACACCCTTCTTTGCTACTTAACCCTTAGAATTCTTTTTATCCTGTTTTGCATGCATGCATATGAAAGTATACGTCCTCTTTAAAAAGGTTTAGCTGTGTGAGAATTGGTCCAAAACCAAAATGTGCAATAGCAAAGCGAAATTGCTGCCAACTGTTCAATTTAACTTGCTGAACTTCTCTGCATCTTTTAGTTTTTGAGGGAAGAGTGAAGCTGTGTCGTTCCTTTCGAGCAGCTTGTATGGTATTTGCCAGCAGCTTGTCTTTTTTCACCTTTGTTCACAAACTGAGTTCCCATGTGGTGAGAGACTTCTATTAATAAATTGGGCAGCATAAGGCATGGGCAGCAGGAGTATGTGATTCGTAGGCAGTTCTCAGCATCATCTTCTTATCAAGGAGATATTTATCTTCTAATTTGTAGCAAGCTGTGGCTTTCTGTCCTTCTAGAGTCATCTGCCTTGTCCCAGTTAAAACTAGAGGAAAAAATCATAATTTTTCCCCTTTGTTAGCTTTCTCATTACCAAGTTGCTAACTGAAGGATTTGAGTTGCAGCCACTGGACTTGATCACTAAGGACAGGCTTGTATACCAACAAGTACCCAAGCATTGATGGTAGGGCGTTAAGGGCTCCCTGTAAAGCAGTGTGATTAATAAACACATGAAGGTCTTGAAAAATAAGTGCAGTACTTGTATAACAGCAAACTCTCATTCCTTCTGCAGATGTTGTTACTGCTACCAGTTCCTCATCTTGGCAGTACTGCCTATGCACTTCTAATTGCTGGCCAAAACATAATAAAAAGTGGAGAAGCTTATGCCCCATTCCAAGGGAGTGAACTAGAGCTGTAGGAAGCAAGGCTCTTCTTGCATACACTGACTTCTCTGTTGTATAGGTTAGGTTTTCAGCAGATGACAGGTGGGTGTTTGCACTGAAGAAGCTCAAACATTTCATCTGTGTTTGCAGGTGGACTTACCTCATTTGTATACAAGTGTGAAATGAGTTTGTCTTAGAGGTGCTCCTAGTACACAGGTTTGCTTCACTTTGCTAACATTGAAGCCAGTAAATAGAACTGCAGTGAAAAACATATATAAATCTCAGATGGAAGTTGCGGGTCAGATGTGGGTTTTCTTTTTCCTTGCAGCATTATGGCCTTAGTTCTCCTGACGTTTGTGACTTGTTCTCACTATAGTGCTATCCACCTGTTATGTGTTTGCAGAGCTGGAAGTGAGATGCTTGAGTGAGTCTATCTCAAATGAAGTCTTTTGGTTGCTCACCCCCCATCCTTCTAATTTTTTTCCCAAATTAATTTTGGTCTGGGTCAATGTGCTGAGAGATGAAAATTACCGCAAAATTGAGCTGAAGAAATGGAGAACTCTGCTACGCCACTGAACAATGCTCTTATGGTCACATGTTCAAAGGGTCACCCATTTAAAATACTTGCTAGCACTCTCTTGAATGTAGGAAGTAAAGCAACTTCCTCTGAGCACTTGGGACTGCCACTTGGTAGCGACAGCCTTTCTCAAAGTGTGCAGGTGTCTAACAGAAGATGAATATGTGAATGTGAGCTCAGTGTCGCAGGCTGAATCTGGAGAAGTGTGGGGCAGCTATCTGGTTTGGAAGTAATCTCAAATGGCGATCTCCTAAAATTGCAGGGAGAATGGAATCTTGGTATTTCAAGCAGCAGCGTTGGGTTGTTTTGTTTCTAGATTTCTTTGTTGCATTGACAGAAGTCATTAATATGAAATAGGACTGAAATGTTTGTCCTGTTCTCCGTTTGTTTTCTCTACTGTTAGGTGGGAGATGAGGTGAGCTGAGCCCCCTAGTTTGGCTGAGTTGCATGGACCGATACTGAAAGTACAGAAGCAGCAAGGAGGAGAGCTGAGCAGCCCTGAGCAGCCCTGTGGGTCTTGACTTAGTCTCAGCTTTAACAAATAATTTCTTTTCATTTGCTGTTACAAAGTTGATCGCTGTCAAAGATTTCATCATCAAAATAGCATTCCCTGTTTCCTTGTGTGCTTCTTTTCCTTTTTGCTTGCTTTGAAAATACCACTGGAGCAATGGGTTGAAGTGCAACTTTGCCTGCTTTTCTCTGAAAGAAAACAGGGGGAGATGCTCGAGGTGCTTTTGGTTATGACACTGTCCTGTTTACTGCTTTAGATGTTCAGAGATTCAGATGTTCAGATTACTACTTTGAGCATCATTTCAGGACAGACTCTAATTAAAGGGAGATTCTGAATTTAACTTAGAAAAGATACAAACCAAGCTGTTGATTAAGAAAGCTCTCTAAGCAATGATTTTGCATAGATGCTGACACACGTTCTCTTTTTGTTTCAAATTGTTGGCTGTAAAACTCTACAGAGATAATCAAACATGCAAATCTGTGATATATTTTTAGTTCCGCTCAATGATGTATATTCATTAATATGTTAATAAGACAAGGAAAGTGTAATTTAAATTACATTTGCATGATTTGGTTAATATATGCCTGACATACAGTCCCCACAAATGATGCAACTTGTTCAGGATCTCAGTCACTTTGTTTTAGTGATGGAAGTGCTGTTTACCCTCACCCCGCCCAACCAGAGAGACTATCAGCTGAATTCTGGTCCTCCTTGTGTGCTTGTTCACATGTCTAGTGATCCAATCGCAATCAGTGGCACCAGGGGGAAGTTATAGTGAAGTTTATCACGTCGTAATTGGGTGCCTGGCAATGGTAGGT